>NW_003852401.1:2646047-2681720 GCF_000181295.1 Otolemur garnettii
CTTGTTTGCATGGAGTAAACTGCGCGAGCCCGTGTTGTGGGGGAGGGGACTCCCGTCTGCTTGGTAGTGAATTTTGTACCTTTTGGTTGCAGTTTCAGGGTCGCGGCTCACCTCAGGAAGGTTGAAGTGCACTCTTCAATCTTCTCTCTTGTCTCTGCTCCAAACCATCAGCTACTTTGCTAAGGTTCTGTCCTTTCAGCCTCCTTCTCGACGGGAGCTTCTGTAAAAAGCTGGCTGCAGTTCGCCATCTTGGCTCCGAATTTACCTTACTATATTACAAGGCTTTCAGTAACATTACCTAATCTACTTTGACCATAGAAGCCAAAACAGCATAACATTGGTCTAAAAATAGACTTAGAGACCAATGGAACACAATAGAGAAATTCAGCAATAAAGGGATGTATTTACAGCCAACTGGATCTTTGACAAAGTTGACAAGAACTTACATCAGGGAAAGGATACCTTCTTCAATACATCGTACTAGGAAAATTGGATAGCCACATACAGAAGAATGAAACTGGACCCCTATCTCACACCATATACAAAATCAAATCAAAATGGACTGAAGACTTAAATGTAAGAACAAGAACTATGCAATTCTAGAGAAAAACCTGGGCAAAATTCTCTTGGATATTGGTCTAGGGGCCACGAGTTTATGACTAAGACCTTAAAAACAAGACTATCAATGTAAGAATGCATAAAGAAAATGTGGCACATATATGCAATGGACTGTTATGCAGCCATAATAAAGAAGGAACCCATGTCATTTGCAGAAATGAATGGAACTGGAAGTCATTCTCTTAAGTGAAATAAGCCAGGCACACAAAAAGACAAATATCAGATGATCTCACTCGTATGTGAGCAAGAAAATACGAAGGCAAAGAATGCAAAGCCAGAGAACATGAGTTCTGAGGGATGAGTGAGTAGCAGGCAGGGAGAAATGGGTTAAAGGACATAAGCACATGGTTGGAAGGAATAAATTCAATGTGTGACAGAAGAGTTGGATGACAAGAGTTAAACAAAATGTATTGTGCTTGGGAGACGGACACCCTAAATACCCTGACAATCACTATGCATCATATACAGGTAACAAAATTCCATATGTATCTCATAAATTTGTACAAATACAAAAAAGTCTGAGGTCAGGTAATAGAAGGCCTGGGAAGTCAGCAGAGAAATTCAAACATCTGAGCAAAACTGAGATCTGATAAATCCTGTGTTCTAAGTCAGGAGGATGTGAAGAAATAGAGACCCGTGCATTGATGATGGTGAGGGTGAACATCACATTTGGAAGGACTAACGTTTGGAATCATATGTGATTGTGTTGTCCATCTTACATTTATTAGGTAAGCATAGAAATCATCAGCAACAGATAATTATGTGATTTTTAAAGCCCATATTGTTTCTCCCTCTTCACTTTGCCAAGTTTAATTTCTGAACATCAGTGATTCCCAGGGCAAGTGTGGACACACAGCAAGTCCTCCTCCCCATTTCTGCTGCCCTCCACATGGGTAAACCCAGTTGTGATCTAGATCCTCTCCTCTACCACCTCGCAGTTCTCACTGTTGCAATCTGCAAGTAGAGTTATAGAAAGTGTCTTACTCTGAACCCAGCTTTGAGTTGTCATCTGCTGGGCTTTTGAAAGCACCTAGAAGAAAACCTTGAAATTCTGGGCTAGAATGCTTGTGATTAGAGTCAATTAAAGACTGAATTCAAGTGATATTTCAGAGGCACATTCAAGAAGACTTGCAAAGGGAAGGCACTTAAAAACTAAAGCGAAATGAAAGCATAGGATGAAGCAAAAAATGTCTAGAAAAGTTCACTGAAAGTTTACATTTTCATTGGCAGAAGAACTAGGACATTTAGAAGAGTTTATCAGGAGGTCAAACAACAGTTAATTTGGGCACTCTTGTGATATAGGGGGAAACTTTCCAAGTAGAGAGATGCCCTGTGTCACATAACTAAGTCTGGATCAGAAGGCAGGTTGGGATATGCTATTTGGGGATTTATATATTGGATGACAATAGTTGAAATCTTAATTAGATGATGACTTTAAGATAATTATGGGGTAGATCACAAAGAAGAAAATAGGGAGGAACAACATCTAGAGAATGGAAATATGGAAAAGGAAAGCAAGCAGAGAAGGGGAGAGAAAATCAGTATTCCAAGAGAAGGCAAGGACAGTGCATATAGATTCATCTGATAAAGTATAAATGGATGTCACTACAGATATTTTTGTTTATTTTCAAAATACAGAATGGAACATTCTGTGGCTCAATGCCATTTGGTATATTTTTATTGATATATTTTATTTGTTATATTTTTATTGGTATATATTTATTTGGTATATTTTTATTGATATATTTTATTTGATATATTTTCTTATTGATTTTTTTTTTTTCTTTTTTGAGACAGAGCCACCTCAAGCTGTTGCCCTGGGTAGAGTGCTATGGCATCACAGCTCACAGCCACCTCTAACTCCTGGGCTCAAGCAATTCTCCTGCCTCAGCCTCCCAAGTAGCTGGGACTGCAGGCATCCACCACAATGCCTGGCTATTTTTTGTTTGCAGCCATCATTGTTGTTTGGTGGGCCCCGGGCTAGATTTGAACCTGCCAGTTCAAGTGTATGTGGCTGGTGCCTTAGCCACTTGAGCCACAGTCCCTGAGCTGATATATTTTTTAATATTAGTCAGGTTACTCCAGTGATGAGGGTTTCCATTTGTTTAAATGCGTGCCAAAGAGAATGTAGTAACAGTTCACATTAACAGGTTCCTACCCAATGTAAATGGAGCTGGATTTATTTCATAGCTTTTAGAGTGCATAATACCTCCATTAGCTAGGTGTTATAGTCAGCATTCTACAAATGAGGAAAATGAAATATAAAATGAGATAAAAATGTAACCATGGGGATAAATATTTTCCAATGCTCAGATTTGATCTTAAAATCAGAGGCAATAACATAAGATATGACCCAATCCAGTGACATTTTCTAAAATCACAAAACTCCTAGAAGTTACTTGCTTTAGTTGTGCTATGGAATCATCCTCCAGATACAGTATTTCTATTTGCAAAGTAACTCATATACAAACATCTGATGTTTTTCTCTGAAGTGGAAGAAGTTGATCTTCCCTTTTCAGCAGCTCTATAAAGACATAACTTTGCCCTGTCTAGTGATTGCAGCTTACTCACTTCTTGGCCAATTTCCTGATTTTACAACTGCCCCAAGATATCTGAATGCAGCCTGTATCTGAAAGTTAAACTGTCATCTTCTTATCTTTTGTTTTTTGTCCTTCTTTGAACAAAAGGCTTATTTTACGGTCAAATCTATTAGCTATCTTTGAGTATGAAAATGTTATCTCCCTGACATGAACATAGAAGATATTATGGAAATATTCACTGATTCTGTTACATCTTCTTAGAGAACCGAAATTAAATTTGAACTGTAATGAATTTTTCGTAAGCATGCGCTAACAATAGTTTTCCTTAGTTTAAGACTGTGGATTGAATTTAGAAGTGTGTGTGTTTCTTTTTTAATTTTATGGAGTTATGTTGCTTCTGCTTACATTCACTTTCTGAGAGACATTTTTCTTGTGCAAAAAATTCATTATTTTTCATTTTTTTCATGTGTCTGTGTATAATTCTATAATGTTCACTCAAGGAATTATCAATACCCTAAAAGAAAATGAAACTTTGAAATATAACATCTCAAGTCTTCTATTAATAGTTGAAATGAGTTTTAGAGAGTATGTTACCCAGATTGCTTATTTTAGGAATGAGTCTATGAATGGAGTAATGGCGATGATATGTTGATTAAACCAATGCCCAAGTGGGGACAAAACTACACGGTCTAATTTTCAGCTACTACTCTTCTCACCAAAGTATAAATTCTCACCATTTTAATTGCCATTCACACCCTGTAGATATTGGGAAGAGATTTTTCCCTCCTTTTTTATTTCCTGGTTACTTTGATATGCAAGGTAATTTCTTTAAATGGGTGGGGTTCAGAGTCAATTAAAGCTTGATTTATTCTACTTTTGATATATTTTAATGTAAGTCACATTGTACCCAAGATTATAGTAAAATGTGGCTTATGATTTCTGGCCTTGACTATTTTGAGATATTTTGTAATTTTCCTCATATTTTGTAAGTTATTCATAACACAGATTGAAGGAGAACACTGTATCTGTTTTAAAAAGTAATTTGATAAATCCACAAAGTAACTCAATTCCTGCTCTTCTGTGGTTACTATCATGCTAGTTGGAATAAATACTTCTGTTTTTTAGATATCCTACCAGTATTTTTATTTTCTCCTATATAATCAAAAAACTATTACAATACAGAGCCAGTCACATTTGGGTTATAATGAAACATCTTCATATATGATGAAATAGATTTTGTCTTTTGTAGATAACTATATTTTTAAAGCCAACTTTTAAAAATCAAGGGTTTCACCTGTGATAAAGGCAAATTAAATAATTTGGACAAAAATACTAGCTGATGTGAACTTTGAAAAGCTGGAATATACTAATACAAATATGAAAATAAATATCATAAGCAATACTACATACGATGAATAATAATATAAAATAAAAATATAGTAATAATGGCAAGATTAAGATGCAGAAAATGGTAACAGTCCAGAGATCTAGCCTCTTTCAGAGATTGTTTATGTTTCGTGGCATTCACAAAGAGATGCTATCAGCTGCTAGGCTGACCTCTCAAGGGTAAAGGACACCAGGAGGGTGTTAAATGTGATTACATGTTAAATTAGCTCCTGGTTTTAGAAGGACTCTAGTAGCAAGAATGAAGAGAAAATAGACTAGGCCTTTGACAAGCTTCGGGCCTAATTAAAAACTTCTGGGTAGTCAGAAAAATTTCAGTCCTTGAATTTGGATCAAGATAATCTAGAAATGATTTTTATTTAGGTGCTGGCAAAACAGTAGAACTTCCTTTCAGGAGAATGATAGCATCATCTTTGTTCTCAAATTATTTCTGTAAATAAGTTCTCAAACACAATAGAAACCCAGCATAAAAAGATAAGCAGAATGTGAATAGACATGATTAAGAACAAGCAGAGGTAACAGACAATACAAGGAGACCTGCAACAACTCTAGACACTGTGATTATCAGACACAGACTATAAGATAACTATATTTACCACATTCAAGGACATAAGTTTAAAACTCACAGCAGGCAGTGGAATATTGAAAGTGGCCTAGCAAATTTGAAATAAAGCAAAATAGAAATTCAAAAACCAAAAAGTACAGCAAGTGAAATATAGAATTAAATAGCTGGGCTTAACAACTGAGCATGAATTTTACATCCAGTTACACAAATTTATATTAAAAGAGTTTGCCACTATCATACCTACACTAAAGGGAAGTTGTCAGGGAAAGAAATAAATTTCTTAAATGAAATATTAATGGTCCAGAACAATGAAAAATGTCTTATATTCTTTTATTATTTATTCATATATTCTATTTCATAAACTTAGTTTAAATATTAACTATTTGGTTGATACATAGAGTATTTTGTTTTTTTGATGGCATAGAAAATGCTCTATTTAGCTAAAAACAATTCAAATTTTTCGTAAAAAGTTAACACAGATTTTCTTATACTAAGCAAAATGGTTTATATGTTTTATAAAAATATAAATTATTTCATAGAGATACAAATTATACCAAATTTTTATAGATAGTTCTAAATCAGAGAGGTTTAAGAACCAACTTTTTATTTTGACAGAATATCTCATATTTTGCTTTTAAAATTACTTTAAAAGAATATGAATGAGGTCAGGCCTGGTGGACTAAACTGAACTGAAATGGAAGTTTTAAGCTAAGCTAATTTTATATCAGTCTAAACAACCAAAAACTCAGGAGGTTCCACCTTTTTTTTTTTTTTTTTTTTTTTCTGAGACAGTCTCAAGCTGTTGCCATGGGTAGAGTGCTGTGGCATAATAGCTCACAGAAACTTCCAATAATTCTTGGGCTCAGGCAATCCTCTTGCCTCAGGTTTTCTATTTGTAGTAGAGACGAGGTCTCGTTTTTGCTCAGGCTGGTCTCAAACTCATGTGCTTGAGCAATCTGCCCACCTCTGTCTCCCAGATTACTAGGATTATAGGCATGAGCCACCACGCCTGGCCTAGAAGGTTCCAGTTTTACGTGAATTAAAAATACAAAAAGAAAAAAAAAAGGGACTTTATCTAACAAATGAAATCAATGTTACCTAATTCTTTGTACACTCAATAAATCCAAAAAATAAAAAGAAAACAAAAAAAATTTAAACTAATTGTTGTCCGTTGAGTACATATAGCAAATTATTGGCATTCTATGTGTCCTTTTTTTTCTTTTAAACCATGTCTTTATTTTTTCTGTAGTTTCAGGCTTTAAATGATTATTTTAGAATGAATTGATTAAAAATGTGAATACTCAAAATTAATTGAATTAAATTAATAAGTTTTGACCATTACTTCAAATAACACATTAAGGATAAAAAAAAGTTTAGAAGCTGCTATTTTTTGATATAAGTTATATTTTATGCTCACACTTATACAATCTTTGGGATATACTTATACTAACAATTATTCATTGTTTATCTAAAATTCACTGTTAATTGGGCTGCCTATATTTTGTCTCATAACACTATTTTTCAGACTCATGAAATCCATGGAACTGAGTTGATAAAGATGACATTTAACAATTAGCCGCTCTAGACAATTGCACCAAATTTGACTGAAGTAAAATATCATTTCCCCACAACCTTTTGCATTTCTGCAGAAGCATCAGAACATTTCACATAGATCTACTGCCTCTGACTTCATTTGTCTAAGTAGATAAATCTGTGGTATTTAGTGTGTATCCACCAGCATGACCGTACTTCTCACTGATTTAATTTGTGATGCCCTTCCCACTCCAAAGGAAAACAAATATTTAAACCCAGAATAAATTTAAAAGTGATTCAGGTCATTTTATTTTAATAAGGACTTACAGAACAAAGTTTGGCAAAAATATTCCCCTACACTGGCCATTTTCTCTCTTTCTGCATTAATCAATTTGTCTTGACTTCTGAAGGAAGACATGCAAATACTGGAGAAAGGAATGATATTTTATATTTGAAAACAGTAGAAGCATAAATTTATTTGATGCTTCTTTGTTTTTTGTTAGAAATGGGGTCTTGCTCTGTCATGCAGGCTAGAGTGCAGTGGCATGATCAAAGCTCACTGTAGCCTCAAACTCATGGGCTCAAGAGAACCTCTGTCTTAGTCTCCTGAGTGGTGGGGATTACAGGTCACACTCAAGCTATTTTTTTTTTTTTTTTTCTTTCTTTTTTTTTTGTAGACAGCTGGGGTCTTAGGATGTTACTTAGGCTGCTACATGAACTCCTAGGCTCAAGCAGTCCTTCCACCTCAGCCTCTAGAGTCATTGGGATTATAATTGTGAGCTAACACAACTGGCTCTGTTTGATATATCTTTCCATAACTAATACTTAAAAAATTTTGTTATTATATGTTATTTATTCCCATAAAATAGCTTACTAGAGCTTTTTAAAAGACACCAAAAAAGATCAAGAAGTATTGGCCATATCTATATTGATAGAATCCCAGAACCCAATTAATTGGTCATTAGCATTTGCTTTAAATTAGGACTATTAAGAACACCTGAAACAAATATGTACTAATTGGAGTTTTTAGTTTAATTAAACTCAATGTTGAGTTAGAAAGCAAAGATTTCAGCTTTTTGTGGTACTCTTCCATAGTATAGAGATGGAATTAATGTCAAAAGAGTTGTTAGCATTTAGGCAATTGTATTAGGAATACAGAATAAAGGCTAATGAAGAAGATAATAACGATAATAATGAAGATGATGATGACCCTTGTTTTGCTGTTACGTACTAACACCACCATGTTGATCCTCTGTTAGAGATTTAGTACTATCTCAGCACTTCAAATACATTTTCATCATTTTCCTAAAAGTAGTACAATTTAGGGATTATTGACCATTTTACAAATGAAAAAGTGAGACTGGAAAGCTAAGCATCTCAGTCAAATGTACTCCTTTGTGATTATCTGCCCTAAGTTACCTTCTAACTGAAAATACTGAGAACTACTCATTTCATGTAAATACACAGGATAAAGCCACTATTTGTACTGGTGCTGTTGGATTCTGTTTATTTCTGTGTTGTACATTTTTCCATATTGTACATTTTTCAATGTTAGGTTTATAATACTGTACATGGTTATGCAGAGTTTAGGAAAATAAACATTCAAGTAAATAAAGTAACTGAACTAATGGCTAATAAATGTTCTCAAACAAAGGTCCTAAATAAAGATTATTCCTAATTTGCATATGAATTGGTTGCATGCAAATGAATGTTCCTAAGGCGGTTGAAGATTGTTTGTCCTTTTAAGTAGGTTAACTATTCTTCCTGCGTCTCCTACATCACTTAGTTCCCATTCTCTTTTTGGACAATACAAAAATAAAGCAACATTTAAACGGCACTGGAGCATCATCCCAGGTCTCTAGAGCTGCCACTCACAGTGGGATCTAGGGCATTCCAGTGAGTCTCTTACCCTCTTGAGATTTCTGTGAATCTTATCTGAAAATGAAATAATTCTTAAAGTGTTTCTAAATATTTAAAACCATGTGATTTTTGCTTAAATACAATTTTAGGAGAAAAATTCAATATGTATGCATAAAACAGATTAAAACACAAAACTGCTTCCATTAGAAGTGAACTTGACCTTGATGTCCCACAGGTGGGAGCCCCTGAATACAGACACACAGACACACATCCTGACACATACATGAACACATAGCAACATACACACATCCCAACACAAACGCCTATACTGTCAAGGAAAAATTCTACCTGACAGAATTATTAATAAATAGGCAAGAAACTATTCAAATCTCTTTCAATAGGGGTCAAGGGATTGAACTCAACTCCACAGAAGCAAAAGGCAGGAGAGAGTTTACGCCCTGGGGCAAGGTAGTGGGGAAAGCACTGGGGGAGATAAAGGAGTAGCTTGATTAGCCCATCTATATCTGCTAATTGTTGAGTATACAGATTAAACTCCTACCCTCCCATTGAGAATGGGAGATAAAGTCATTATCTTTCTTGATAATTACATTTCAAAGAGATGCTCTTAGGTCCTTAAGAAAAAACATGGGTCCTAGAAGATTTACATCTCAAAGGAACAAATTTTCTAAAGAGAATGTTCTGAGGAAAAAGGAGAATTAGGGGCTATATTTAGGAACAAATCTATCTAGTGAGGCTCAGAAGAATGTTAAGGATGTGTTGGTCAACACACCCCCCCACCCAACACACACACACACACACACACACACACACACACACACGGAGCATAGCTGGCAAACTAGCCTTGATGTTCTCAAAGACTTCTTCCACTACCTACCAACTGCCTATGAGTTTCCTCATCTACCTTATCATAAATTCCAAGCTAATGGATCAAAATCAATGAGTTTATATGCCATCTGTACGTAGACTGCCTAAAATTCCACATATAGTTTTGTAGTGATTGATTTTGTATAAAACCTAAGAGCACCTTATTTAAATAAGTCTATAATTAATTATTCATTTAGTTAAAGTGTCTAGAGGGTATAAATAAAATATCATGAACCATTTGTTGCTGATATGACCTCCTCATACCCAACCTGTGGTCCCTGGATGCCTTCATACTACTTCAGCATCTCAGAAAAATTTAAATTCTAAGCAGTAGGAAGTTCCAAATCTATGGTTCCCATGTCAATTATAATTTAGGCTCTTGGCACATCTGGTTGTAGTATTTTCTATTACTGTATAGATTCTTATATTTATGCCTTAATATATATTTGCCTTATAGCCCAGTTATGATTCCTATGAGGGCTATAACTTTACATTCCATGATGCTTGTTTTAAAATTCTGAGCCATAAAATCACATTAATATGTTTTCTGTTACTGTTTCTTCCCTTTGTTTTAAAGAATATGTAATAGTTATGTGTTTGTCTTTCCCCTCTGCATATGAAAATGTATTCCAGAATGTAATTCAGGGCTATATTTGAAATTCTTACCTTCATAAGTAAATACATGTGATTAATCCTGAGTGACATGAGGGCCAACGTGTGAGAATAATTTTACATAGGTCGCCTATAGGGCAACACTTTCATTCACTCAGAAAATCTGTTGTCAAAGCAAATATTTAGAGAGGAAAAAAAAGTCCCTCTGCTCTAAGTGCTGCTGTGTAGCTGAGGGGTTGTAAATGATCAAAACCAATGCAAACAAGTAGTAAGAGAAACATTGTTATTTGGGAGGTATGTAAGCTGTGCTTCTCTAACTTTAATGTGTCTGTGTATCCCTTTTAGATCTTGTTAAAATGCAGCTTTGGATCCAGTAGGTCTGGGTGGGACCTGAAACTGCATTCCTAAATCTGGGCAAATACTCAGATTTGCCACAACCCTCAACACTCCTTCTTACATTCCAGTTGGCTGGCTAAACTCAGATATTTGTCTACCTGGCCCTGGTTGTTGTAGATCAATGCTGCAGTTAAGAGTTTTAGGTAACCCACATCTTACCTCCACTTCCAGCCCTGATTTAGTTTACTTTCACTTTTTAATCCATTGTGTCACCCATGCTTTCACTTTCTCTGTGTCTCTCTGACACATCTGCCTCCTTCTCTCCCACTCAAGAACAGACACCACTGCTACCTCTAAGATGCATCTGACTCTGATTTTCCTACCCCACTGTCAGGGACCACCTCCATTTCACAAAGTATTTCTTTTTCTTTTTTTTTTTTGATACCTAGCCCTGCGAGCAAGGACAAGACAACCTTAACGCTCCCTCCTCTGCTTGACTGAATTTAGACAGGCTTATTCCCAATTGATAAGCCCGCATCCCCTGAGGTCCCTTTTCTTAGAGTATTTACTTTAGAAAACTTACAGTTGTGAATCTTTTCTCTACCTTTTGGAAATGTAAATCTTTTACAACCTAAAAAGGACCTTCTCAGGAACCCAAGAACCATCCATTTTCAATGTCAACATCAAGAAAGATAAGGCCCCTGACTGCCGGACTCCAAAGCCTCCCTTCTATAAGTATCAATTAGCAAATGCATGTAGCCTCCCAAATCTAATAAAGTGGCCAATCACAGCACTCTGGTGGTCATTTTCCCAGTCTCACACATTCCACTCCTGACTGCTCATTCATATAATGGAAGGTAAAAGAAGGGCAATCCAGGAACCATGCTGTCTGAGAGAGCACAGACGCAGGTAGAAGGAGCAAGTGAAGGAACACTAAAAGTTCAGTTTCATCAGTAAACAAAACCTGTGAATACTGATAAATACTTCTTGCTGTGTAACCTTGACTTCAAGGTTAACATAGTTGATATAATCATTTACTCTATATTTAATGTCTTTATAAAATATGACATGTAAAATTTTAGGAAAATTTTATTTATAATATCTCACAGAACTCTTGAAAACTTCTTTGAATTATTCTCATTTATAGAGGAAAAGGGAGTACTCTGAGGAGTCGTGACCTAACATCTTCAGTCTTCTAACCTAAGAGTCTCTGCCTGGCTTTGTGGAATGCATTTAAGATTTCAGTTCCATCTTAAATACTTATGCATATGAAAGATGATGATAATTTAACTATAATTTTGGAATGTCTACTATGTTACATATGCTGGGCCTATACTCTCCAATGTGGTATCTTTAAGCCACACGTGAATTTTGAGTAGTTGAAATGTGCCAAGTTCAAATTAAAATGTTTTCTAAATACACAATTGGATTTTAAAGATGAATATAGAAAGAAATGTAAAATATTTTACATACTCGAAATGTGCCTAGTCCAAATTAAAAATACACAATTGGATTTTAATGATGAATATAGAAAGAAATGCAAAATATTTTATTAATAATTTAAATATTGATTATATAT
This sequence comes from Otolemur garnettii, assembly GCF_000181295.1. NCBI lineage: Eukaryota > Metazoa > Chordata > Mammalia > Primates > Galagidae > Otolemur > Otolemur garnettii. The sequence goes on from NW_003852401.1 coordinate 2,657,980, forward strand.
TGATTTATAGTATTTTAGGAATAATAAATGTACCGTGTGGATATTAGCAGATTAAAAATACATATCAATATGACTTTATATTGGAGATTAAATTACTTATGTTTTTCTAGTAAAGACAGTAGATTAAAGTGAATTGCTTTTATCTCTCCTGCTGAAACCATTAGGTCCCTCTGGGGAAGGGTGTTCCCTGGTTCTTGGCTCCTAGTGTCAAAAATGAGCACCGAGGCCCAGACAGTGATGGAGAGATCACAAACAGAAAGTGATCACCATCTACATATATTAATTGCAGAAAAAACACAATGACCATGAGGAAAATATTCTCCAGAGCAAGATGGGTCCACCTCCACGACTGCGCAGAGTCCCCCAGTCTGACCTCACATGGTCTTTTCCAGACTAAGCCAACTGGTTTATCCCACCATTCTTAGGCAGGATTGGCTCTTGCCACCACCTTTGGGGTAACTGACAGGTTAGGTTATATAAGAAACCTTTCAGCACGCTTCTTCCCATGTCCCTTTCTGAAGAAACCATGGGGGTGGAAATGCACACGTTTAGCTATAAAAGGCAGTGGGCCCAGGTCAGTGTAAGGTCCTAAAGACTGGAGAACAGTCTTTAGCTAGTAACTTGGTTGCTACTCCCTGCCCCTGCCCACACCCCTCAGTCTTCTGTCCTGTCAAGGAGAGAAGCTTGGGGTAGGGTAGGAGGTACATTTCCTCCCTACCTGTCAGGGAGAGAAGTTGGGGTCCGACAGGGCACCGCTCCCGCCCACAGGTGGAAAGATGGAGTCTTTCCCTTTAGGCACTGCAGCTCCCAGAGCAGCAGGACCGGCCTTGTGCTGCTGCTGGAGTTGTTGCTGCGGGTAGAGTCCTCCACCCCTTCAGTGGGCGTCCACCTCCAGGGTCATGGCTCAGGTGGTCACCGGCAAGGGAGGCGACTTGACAGGCTGCCTCCTCCCTGGAGGCCTGGGCCCACTCTGCACCAGTCTGGCTGTGCTGCCATGCAGGGCACCTCACAAAACCACAATACGCCCATAGCCTCCCTATACACACACACACACACACACACAGGAGAAAAAAGAAGTTTGATACAGAAATAAATAAATATCCTGTCTTAGTCCACTTCAGCTGAAATAAAAAAAAAAACATACCATAGACCAGGTAGCTTATAAACACAGATATTTATTTCTCACAATTTGGAAGCTGGATGTTCAAGACCAAGGTATGAGCAGATTTGATTTCTGATGGGGGAGGGGGTGGTGATGGGGGCTGGCTTGTCATCGGTGGCATCTTACCACTCTGTCTTGCTTCATGACACTCCCTCTGGCCGCTCTTATCAGAACACTAGTCTCATTCACTGGGGCTCTACCCTCAAAAAAGAGTTTATTTTCTCTAAGACTCCTATTTTTAAAAGTCATTATTTTTTAAGTGAAAAATCATAGTTGTACAGGCAGCCCCTGGGTTAAAAGCAAGATAGATTCTGTAGGTTTGCTCTTACATTGAATTTGTATGTAAGTTGGAACCAGTATGCTTACCTATTACCTTTAATAGACTCTGTTTATAAGTTCAAGTTGTACATAAGTAGGATGTTTGTAACTCAGGGACTGACTGTATATATTTATGGGGCACAGTGTGATGTTTTGATATACATGTACAATGTAGAATGATTAAATTAAACTAATAGGATATCATTCACCATCCTTATTTTTTGTGTCGAGACATTTGAAATTTACTCTGTTAGTAATTTTGAAATATACAACACATTATTGTTAACTCGAGTCACCATGCTGTGTACTACAGAGGGTGCCAAAAAATGTATAAGCATTTTAAGAAATGAAAAAAAAAAAAACAGTATGTAAATCCTAATACTCAATTTATACTGATAACAAAAGATGAATATAAGTCACACTGAGAACCTCTTATAATTGCAGAAATCAAACATGACTTGAGTATTACAAATATAATACAGATTTCTCCTTTCTTAAAATGCGTACACATTTTTTGGCACCCTCTGTAGATCTCAAGAACAGTGCTTTCTATAAAGTTTCTGTCTAGCTGAAACTTTATATCCTTTGAACTACATCTCTTTCTTCTCTCCCCACAACCACCAGCTTCTGGTAACTGCCTTTCTGTGTCTTATTTCTAGTAATCAGAGATTTTTAGATTTCACCTGTTAAGCAAAATCATGCAGAGTTTGTCTTTCTTTTTTTTGGATCTAAATTATTGGGATCTTTATTATATTTTTTTAAATTTTTTTATTAGATCATAATTGTGTATATTAATTCTATCATAGGATACAGTGTGTTGCTTCCATATACAGTTTGAAAAACTCTCGTCCAACTGGCTGACATAGCCATCATATCTTTCTCATAATTGTTCTGTTAAGACACAATATATTAGAAGAAAGTGTAGGGAAAACTCTTAAAGAAATAGGCCTGGGCAAAAATTTTATGAGGAGGACCCCCTTGGGCAATTGAAGCAACATCAAAAATATACTACTGGGACCTCCTCAAATTAAAAAGCTTCTGCACAGCCAAGAACACAGTAAGAAAAGTAAGTAGACAACCCTTAGAATGGGAAAAGATATTTACTTGTTATGCTTCCAACAAAGGTCTTATAACCAGAATCCACAGAGAACTCAAGTGTAGCAGCAAGAAGAGAACAAGTGATCCCATTGCAGGATGGGCAAGAGACTTAAAGAGAAACTTCTCTGAAGAAGACAGACGCATGGCCTACAGACATGTGAAAAAATGCTCACCATCCTTAATCATCAGAGTTTGTCTTTCTGTGATTGGCTTATTACACTTAGCCGGTCTTCCAGGTCCATTCAGGTTGTTTCAAGTAACAGTATTTCCTTCTTTTAAAGGGTAAACCATACTTTATTGGGTATATATATCACAATTTCTTTATTCATTCACCTGCTGATAGATATTTAGAAGTTGATTCTGTATCTTGGGTACGGTGAGTTAAGATTTCAACATATAAATTTTGTAGTGACACGAACATTCAAAACATAGCATTGCCACAACCCAAATCAAAACCTATAAAGCAAATGCTGTGACATATAACCAAAAATAAGAAATGACTCTGAAAATCAATACATTTTTCTAATCTTGATTAGAATATAAATGTTCCTTAAGGAAAGCTAGCAACACAAACAAAAAAAGAGTAAGATATTGAGTATCACAATCAGTGATGTTTTGATCAGAAAACCATGAACAAAATGGAGACAGTGCCTGTAGAGACCCAATTCCACATAACAGAATGGCAGGGGAAGTGAAGTTCCAGGAGAAATGCTGACATCATTTCTTGTCTCACAGTAAAGCTGAAAACCAAGAAACAATGATGAATGAAGAAGGGCAGCAAACAGAAGCTGCCATCAGTTTACAAGTCACAGTCCTCTGGCCAAGCTGCAGTGACACCCTGACTCTTGAAAATGTGGGGAAGATGAACAGCTAGGACACACACACATACAAATACACACATACAAACACACACATACATGCACACACATACATGCACGCACACATACACGCACACACATACATGCACACACACATATATACACACATACACACACATGCACACACACATGCACACACACACACACATACACACATACACGCACACACACACAGAATATACGTGAGCATCCAAGGGAGAGATTATAGGATTGTGGGACTCCAGAAAGAAATGACAGAGTAAATTTGAAGCAACTCATAGATGACAGCTACATTGCAAAATGTATTAATAAAACTGAATCAACTGAACAGCATAGTCCAGGATATGGTAGGCAGCTCAATGAGATCACATGAAATAAAATGAGAAAGATCAAAGTACTCTCACATCTCATTAAAGAGAATGCATGATGGAAAGGTACAAAATAGATACATACAATCTCTTGTATTCCTAAAGAAAATTACTGAAGAAATTAGAGAATCAATCAATTAAAAGTGACAGATAGTAAGTTGCTGTTAACTATAGTCATCCCACAGTGGTATAGAACACCGAAACTTATTCTTCCCATCTAGCTGTAATTTTGCTTCCTTAGACAAATCTCTCGCTGTCCCTCTCTTTTTCTTCCCCTTCCAAGCCACTGCCATTCTGTGTTCTCCTTTTTACCCCTGTGAGATCAACTGTTTAACTTCCACACACAAGTGAGAACGTGCGGTGTTGAACTTTCTGCTCCTCGCTGATTTCACGTAACGTAATGACCTCTAGTTCCACCCATGTTGCCATGAATGACATTATTCCAATCTTTCTTTATGGCTGACTAGCATCTCATGGTATATGTATACCACTCTGTCCTAACCCATTCATCTGTTATTGGACACGTAAGTTGATTCCATACATCAGCTGTTGTGAATAGCGCTGCAGTAAACATGGGCAATGTCTCCTCCATGTAGAGATTTCCTTTCCTTTGATAAGTGTCCAGTTGTCAGATTGCTGGATCACACGGTAGTTCTGTTTATAGGTTTTAAGGTACAGCCACACTGTTCCCCATAGTGGCTATATTAGTTTACATCCCACAAAAAGTGTGTTAAGAGTTGCCTTTTTTCCTCATCCCCACCAGCACTTGTTATTTTTTGTCTTATTGATAATAGCTGTCTGAATTGGGATGAGATCATACCTCATTCTGGTTTTAGTTTGCATTTTTTTGACAATTAGCGATACTGAGCATTTTTTCATCTATTTGTCGACCATTTGTATGTCCTCCTTTAAGAATCTTCTGCTCAGAGCATTTGCACAGTTTTTAAATCTGATTGTTTATTTCATGTTGAGATGTTAGAGTTCTTTATGTGTTGGAGATCTCATGGACCCCAACCTGGGGTCAGCAAGGGAGACGGCACTGGAGAAATCATGAGACTTCACACTGAACTACAGCATACAGTCTGGGAGCCTGTGAGGGCATACATCATTTCATGCGCCAAGCAGCAGCTGAAGACAGTGCAGCAACCTGTCCTGCTGCTCAGGACTCCTTTTATTGGGTACATAACAGAGTATATGTGCAAGGATGCACAGCAGTCAGTCGTCAGCAGTCAAGGTTAAGTATGAGAGACAGGACATTGGGATTCCCCCAGGAAGGTTGGGAAAGGGTAAGCAGGCACATAGGGTAAGGGAACATCTGAAGTGGCCAGATAATGGCGCAAGCAGGAGAGAGAGGGTGAAGAGCAAGTCTCAACTCTTCGGGCAGACATCTCAGCTTCCCTAAACCAATCCACTACTTGATGGTTTTAGCCCGCCTATACTGATGAATCCCCATGCAGGGATAGTCACATAGACGTCCCCTGACTGGGCACTTCACCCTGAGTTGGAAGGTCCATGAGGAATTCAGCAGCCTGTTTCCCACCTTTATATAGTCTGTATATTTATCCCCTATCAGATGAAAGTTTGAAAATATTTTCTCCCATTCTTTAGGTTATCCTATCTCAGTAATAATTACTTGAGATGATGGACATAATCACTCTTATCTAATTACTATACTTTGTGTGTGTTGAAACATCACTATGTACCCTGTAAGTATGTACACTTGTATATGGCAATTAAATAAAATCGGTATAGTATTGATATTTACTATTATACAAAAAAGCTTGATTCATTGAAATAAATACTTGATGCCACAAATGGAAAGGTGTCTTTTCTCCAAGAAATACCCTTAATAACTTTAATTATTGAAATTAAAATATGGAATAGAATCTATAAAAACTATACTTGAAAATTGTGTATTAATATATGGATATGACATATAAAACTCTTCAAACATGCAAAGCTAGGGAGTAGAGTATCCAAGATCTAATTTTGAGGAGAAGGCGATGGAGGTCAAGGTCATGAAATCTAGTCAACTAAAGGAAAAATTAAAATAAAGAATTAAAAGGATGGAATAATTATGCTACTTGGACCATGGATTAATGTAAATTCAAGACAAAGAAAAATATCTGGTGATTACAGTTATAGAACAGAATGTAATTTTGATAGTTCTTAATAATGTATAAATAGAAAAATAGAAAAAGACAATGTTGGAAAAATATTTTCTCATCTTTCAGAGCAGAGAACAAATAGTCATGGTCTAAAGTTGAAACCTGTGATTAAAATAATGATTCTTACAAATTAGCCTTTAAAATAATCTGTATCAATATTAGAACTCTATTTTAGATAGTAAATATTTCCCATATTTCCAGTTCTGTCTTAAATTTCACATAAATTAATTTTAATTTTCTTGAATTAAAGTGAAATAAATTATTTTTATTATAAGCTCTATCTATGAATTTATTTATATTTCTTATCCATCCCTCTACCTATCATCCTTTCTTCCCTTTGGCATACCAAGGTGGAGCGACAGTACCAGGGGTCCACTCTCACTGGGGAGTACTTTATCACTGTTATTATTTAGAATTGTTGACATCAGGTGATTATGAAGAGCAGGCTCACTTTTAGTTCACTTCATTAGTGCTTCCACGTTCTCTGTACTCGGTGTCTACTCCCTCATTGCGTGGGTCCAGAGTGGCACACTCTTGTGGCCCGTCCCTTTGTGCCATTGCCAGGTTCATGGCGTGATCATCTTTCTATCTCTACTCATCTTTGGAAACCGTTACCAGATTAATAATGGTTATTTCTAGATAGAACAATTCAGAGATGAATTTTTAATTTCCCTGTTGTATCTCCTTCCATATACAACCTAGACTTTTAGAGTGATATGTTTCACATTTTGAAACAAATAGTCATAGTTTTTTCTGTTGTTTTTGAGATAGGGTCTTGCTGTGTTGCCTTGGATAGAGTGCAGCAACATCATCATAGCTCACTGCAACCTCCAACTCCTGTGCTCAAGTGATCCTCCAGTCTCAGTCTGCCTCCTCAGTAGCTGGGACTGTAGCCACCACAGCTGGCTAATTTGTTTTATTTTTGTAGAGATGAGGGTCTTGCTATATCTCTTAAGGGTCCTGGCCTTAAGAGATCCTGCCACCTTGGCCTTCTAAAGTGCTAGGGTTACAGGTGTGAGTCACCATACCCATTCCATAGTTCTTCAATAAAGGGCATTAAATGCCATATTTTCAGGAACCACAAATGAGAATTAATGGGATATTTTCATTAATGCATGCTCAGTTAAAATAAACAGCTTTGCTTTGATCTATAATAACAGTGTGCTACTATGTGATCACAGTCTATTAACACAAAGAGACACATACTAGCAAGAAGGCAAACTTATTCTTCCCCATGTATTTTGATTGTGTGTACCCCCAACTCAGTAACATTTGTTTTTACTTGACCTTTAAAATGGAATGTATATCTCATACAGCATGTGAAAAGCTAACCACTAAAATCTGCACAGAAAATACTTAAAAATGTGTTTCTATTTATATTCTACCATTTCCAAATTTCCACTTTAGGTTATATTTTGAAAAAAGAATGGTATATTAATATAGAAATATATGTATATGTCTGTGAATATACATGTGTAGATATGTGTGTGTCCATAAACATTATATAAACATAACCAATATGTTCACATATAGACCTTGGGGCTAATAACTTTTAGTGATAGAATTCATCACTAAAAACATTTTGAAGGCCAGCACTTGTGTTATATATGACATTTATCATATGAAGAAAAATCTAATCTTTCCCTTCAATAAATCTCTATATTTTAAACTATATTATTGGCTATATTTCCTATGTACCTTAGGTCCTCTCAATATTTCCAGGCCATGTCTACTATTATATTAATAAACTGCTTATTTATTCATTATATATATTTACTCACATTCAAGTTGGAAACCAGTGTAACTAAAGTTGCTGCCCTCAAGCATAGGCATCTCATCTGTGTGGACAGATCCTGTGATATGGAAAATTATCTGAAAATATCATTCCTACATTTTAATATGCATATTCTATTTTTACCATTTTTCTTCTGCTCTTCAAAATGTAAACAAAGTAGAATTTCTCAGATTTCAATATCTCAAAGATCCTGTGCCATCTAATTTCTTGTGTTTCAGATTTAATCTCTATCTTCCCAGTTTGGGTCCTGGCTGGATTTCTTCTTGAATCTTCACTACAACTACTTTTTCCTTGACCTGCTTTGGAGATCCATGAATCCTTTCTTCTTGTCAGGTTTTGCCACCTTTTCCCCTTTAAATCATGCTAAATTAACTCCTACTAAACTATTATGTCTTAAAATGACTTTATTTTCTGTCAAATTAAAGTCTCAATTATTTGAAAGCATAGCATTACTGGGATGCAATCATAATTATTATAATAATAACTATTATTAGATTAAACATAGTAAAACTTTCTTACCCTAAATAATAATTCTGTAATAAGGACTCCCAAATATTCCTTTATAGATTTAATATCATTCTACTGTGGAACATTTGAACTTGGACAGAAACATCAAATAGAAGTACTTTTTAAAAAAAATAAAAAGCAAAAACCCTGTAAGATTGTCTTTCTTTGAAGAGAGTTCAAAGTCCTGATGAAGGTGATATGTGATGATTCTAATTGCTGGATGTTATTCTGTGTCTCCGTACGCTGGCTACTAAAAGCCTTTGAAGTCTTCTCCAAACTAAGAAACAAAATTATCTACAAAATTTTCATTAATCGAATTAAGAAACAGACACATTGATTTCTAAATCAGAGAAGGTAAGACAGTTTTATCTCCTATAGAGAACAATCCAACCTGCCTGCAAACCAATGTGACTTCTGTAACTTTCCCATATCTGTAATTTTTTTTTTTTTTTGCAGTTTTTGGCCGGGGCTGGGTTTGAACCCGCCACTTCTGGCATATGGGGCCAGTGCTCTACCCTTATGAGCCACAGGTGCCACCCCATATCAGTAATTGTTCCACCGATTTTATTAAATCTGAAAACACATCCTCTCAAATGGACAAATTGTAAAATGGACAGTACAAATTCATTGGAACTATGTAAAAATTAAGGAATTTCTAAACTTTCATAATGTATGAAAAGTCTATAAAATCCATAGAATCCCTTACAGAATTTTATAAAAGAAAATGGCATGAAAGGAGCCTATCATGAAGTATTTTGTCAATTCAGTGCCATTAAACTGCCTTTCTGCTTGTGGATATACAAAATGTCCAATTCAATTGAAATAAATGATTTTAAAGTATTAGTGCCAACAAGTAAGATATTTAAAGGAGTTCATATGCTGTTTGGACTATCTTACTGGTCAAATAAATCAGTCCTTAGAATAATTGTTAAACAGATAGGATAAAAGGTGACTTTTATTAATAATTTCATTAATAAGTATTAAATAGGTAGGATACGTGACTGTGTCATATATTCCTCGGGCCAGAGGCCTGAAACTGAACATGACCTAGTATACAGCCTTGACTTTGGATGACTCTCGGGCTGATAAGATAGCACATTAGAGCTTAGACTGGAGTTGGGTGGTCAGGAGAAAACATGACTCTGCTACTTCCTAATTACGTGGCTTTACATGAATTTCTCATCTTTTAGTGTTTTCCAAAAACAGTTGTTACGAATATTACTTTATCTAGTGGACTGAATTATTTTTTGCAATATTTTAATGTTCTCTTTGTTCCCTTTTCCTTATAACTTTATGTTGCTACTCACCACTGGTGACTTTAAACACAGGAATGTGGACATGGTGTTATCTATTCTGAGAAAGGTCTGAAGTGACATCACATTTTGCTTCTTAATCTCTTACATTCTTGCCATTATTCTTAAGAAATGCATGCCCCAGATAACTATTAGTCCACATAAATGAAAATGTTACAGAGTAGACTTAAACCCAATCTTCCCTTGAACCCAGAAATAAAACGTAGCCTATGTATGTTGAGTAGCTGCCAAGTACAAATCTCTAACTCAATTAGATACCTGTTGTTTTAAGTCAGTGAGCTTGGGTGCTAATTATCATACAATAATAGTGCAGTAATAGCTGACTGATACACTTGCAGAATGCATAAACATTATTTAACATTGTTCTTGGTACATACCAAGAGCTAAACAAATATCAACTATTTTAGTTAATACTCATCTTCACGAGATTTATAAAATCAATAAAACTTGAAATCAGAAAATGACCAATTCTTTCCTTGGATAGGTTGCATTGTGCAAAGTGAGATATAGCCAGAATAAGCTTATGAGGAGAAGAAGTATATTTCTATGAGCAGAGGCCAGGAAGAAAAGCTGGTTTCAAGATGAAGGAATGGAATAGAAAGATAAAACCCACAGAATTTCAGTTTGTAGAGTAATCTATAGCTCTTCCATATCTATTCCTTTCACTGAAGCAATATAGTACAAAAGAACCAGAGTTACTATTATACCAGCTAAAACACAATGGTCTGACAATTAAGTTTGCAAACTTACCCCCCTGTGTAGACTTGATGAAAACATTGCAAAAATAAGTTGAACTGTGTGCCAAAATTGTTGGCTGACTGACAGAAGCACATCAGAACAAGTAAACAAGTAAACGTTGAAAGAGAAACAGGAAAATCTTAACTGAAAATTTTGACACGTGAAAGGTGTGGCTCTTGTATTACGATAATGCACCAGCTTACACGGCACTGTCTGTGAGGGAGTTGTTAGCCAGTACACAAAGACCTGCATTAGAACACCCTCCCTACTCATCTCATCTGGCCCCCAGTGACTTTTGTCTTTGCCAAAGATAAAGGAAATATTGAAAGGAAGAAATTGTGATGATATTCCGAATGTTAAGGGGAGTACAATGACACCCCTGATGGTCGTTCCAGAAAATGAACTCCAAAATTGCTTTGAAAGTTGGATTAGGCTCTGGAATCAGTGCATAGCTTCTCAAGGGGTTCTTTGAAGGTGACTATGTGGTATGTTGCCTTTTTTCTAAGATGAGGTCATGTATCTACTAATTGCCAGATCTTGTAATGCATATTGATCATATTAAACAATGCTTGGTAAGTATCTGCTCCTTTCCTGCTTCCCTTGTCATTGCCCGAAGAGAGAAGGAAAGTTGCAATCCATGGTGAAAAGCCACAGGCTTTGAAGAGGGAGAAACATAGATTCATACACTAGATCTTTAGCAAACCAGATGAATGACCTGGAACATAACCACACCTCTTCAAGACTTACAATGTAACCTATAATGCATCTTTGTATCATTGCTATAAACTTTAAACAACAAAAAATAACTATTTCAAACAACTGAATCCAGGCATTGGTCCATATCAGAGATTTAGCAAATAGGAGTTATGATAGGGATGATGGTTAGAATAAAAAGTAAACATTAAAACATTGCAATTGAAGGATCTAAAAAAAACAATTCTGTTAAAGGATGTCTCCATGAGCCTAGATCTGATGTCTTTAATTTATACAGAATCCCAGTTCCTAGGACAATTCCTGAAGATTCACAGTATCCTTGAAGTCTCTAGTTATAGCCTGACCCCCTCTCAGGACAAAGATTCAGAAAAGAATTAGGAGAATGACTTCTCTGAGTTTCAAATATATAGGCTACAGAAATATGTCAAGCTCTATTTTTAAATGTTTACCTGTCCTTGAATTAATGTGCTTCATGTATTATTTAAACTTTGTGTTCATCTTTTTATTATCAATATTTTTCTGGTGTCCATAGTGATATTTTATAAGATGGATTATTAAAAATCTCAGTGAAATTTGCCTGGAGGCAAGCTCCCAATTCAAGAATAATTAAAGTGACAGTTTAAGAGCAAATTATGAGAGCCTGTGATGTACACTGGGTTGATTGTCACGCTCATCTCTGTACTCTGCAAAAAGAAAGAGATTCAGCTTAATTTTTCATAAAGTAGTATCTTCCCAGGAGGCCTTATGGAAGAGCAGAGTATGAAAGCATATATCAGCTTTCACAAAGTGATGACATAAATAGCATATGGTATTCATATTTGTGTGTGTGTGTGCAAAAAAAAAAATGATCAGAGCTCATTTGACTTTTACTTTGACATAACTTGAAAAAAAATCACACTGCCTGAGCTAACTGAAACACAGTGTGCTTTTTAAATAAACTAATTTTCTTTTCCCTTTGAGGAAGAGCTTTAAAAAATTATTCTCTTGAAGAGTATAAACTTTAACCATGTTTACAATTTCATAGCTAGACTGATAATGCTTTTTGAAAACCTGATTTTGTAGCCACATGACCAGATATTTCAGCTCTTGTGAATGTTGTTCTACTTGAGTTCCATACCCAGTAAAATGATCTATTTATTTTCACCCAGAGATATTTAGAAATAAAAACCATTACTCTTCCTGAAAGCATTGTGAGAATATTTCATTTTAATCAAAAGGTCATGCCCATATGTTATTGTTAATTTAAATATTCCAGTATGATCATCTTCACGATGATAATGGTCAGTCCCGATTATGTACGGATCTTCTTGAATGATGATATTTTTCTCTTCCCATACTCTTCATATATCCAGAGAATGGCCTGCAATTGTGCCATCAATCAAAGGCCGTGCCTCTCTTCAGGCATGGCTGACTATTCATGCTGTGGAATTCTGCACGTATTACTAACGCAGCTAGGTATGCTTGATTTTAGTAATAAAAGACAACATCTTTGAGTGCCTACTGTGTGTCAGGTTTGGTACTAATTGTTTTATTCCTAATCACTTGCTGAATTGTAACAACTATTGGAAGTTGATAAAATTATTATTCCTGTATTACAAATAAGGAAACAGAAGTAAAACAAGTGATATATTTTCCCACAATTCTACAGCTGGGGACCCTGAAATTCAGTCTTTAGTGTTTTTTTCCTAACACTAAAATCTTAGTCATTAAGCCTTGCACTGTATGTGTAATGTGTTTTGGAGAGTTTGACCCACATCTTTTTTAAATCTCTCACAAAATAACAAATTTTGATTTTTAGAACATGGCCTCTCATGGGGACAAATATTCTCCATGGTGGTGCTATTGCTTTATTTTGTAATTCCTTTGAATCTGGCTATAAACACACAGACTAGTTTGACACTTTTGAGGATCTTGACCTATATAACATGTAATCACAGTGTGAACAGCAAAGGGATGGGTAGTGGGGACCCGCGTCAGTTCTCTGTTTTTAGTTGCCTCGCTGACTGCTATATCAGTTATCAACACCCAGGTGAATTCACCTGGGGGGAGAGAATAGTCCTAGACAAATTCCTTAACAAGAAAATTGCTATTAAAATTACAATAAGCTAAGAGGATAGGAGAAGTCGACATATAATTAGTCAGTTTTAGTAGTAAATTCAGCTATATGTGATTTAAACCTACAATTTTCTTGTCTTCTAAATATCCCCATGATTGCTCTTTCGAGACAGCTCAAAGAATAGAAGGAATAAAGTTAAAAATGTAGACTTTTGTGAATTCTTTGAAAATTGAAAAAGTGTGTCCTTAGTAGGAAAAATGTGAATTTATCTCTTATTTTAGAAAATAATTATTTTCCAAATGTCCATTGAGTATGGGATTAGATTTGGGAAAGTATGGGACAGGATGGGTTGGATTTAGAAGTTATCTCTTCACAAAACTAGACAAAAATAAAAAATATTTCCATAGATAAAACTTATGAGGAAAATACTCATGTCCAGTCAACACTATTCTCAGAAGGATCTAAGAGAATGTTTAATTTTATAGATGGCCATGAACCAGAAACTATATTCTATCTTATTTTTTTCAATTTTATAACTTGAATCAATGTGAAGACTTGATTTTGGTGGATTTACTCTTTTTTCTTCTAAATGGAAAAGGGAGCATCTCTATATAAAGAATTAACTGTGTCCGCTAATGCCTGTTCGCACTTCAATACGATTAATGGACTTTATATCCACGTGTACAATTCCTGCAAGACAGTAAACTCTTTCTTATAGGAGACTGAAGCCAATGGTGTAATGGGGTGTGGACCTGATTTTACTCTGTGACTGATAGTTCATGTTCATTATCTCTCCAGTTCTTATAAAAAACTTAAAGGGTAGAATTTATTATCCCCATTTTTGGCATGAGTTAGCATAGAAAGAAACAAAATAATTTGCTGAATTTCACAACATAATAAATGGAGAGTTTTATTCAGATAAAATTCCAAGCTTTTTGTTTTGTTTTGTTTTTTCACTGAACCCGAATAACTCTATCATCATGCTGTCTAGGGAAATATTTGGCATAAAGCTACAGCTAAATAAAATCCTAGCAAATTATCTACCTTAACACCTACTGTGTTGTCAGGAAGTAATATGGGCAAGCCCTCAAAATGAATTTGGCATCTCTCTTTCATTTAGAGCTTAGAACAAGAAATGGTAACTGCTGGACACAACCTGGACTCAAAAACCATCAGAGTTACTGTAACACAGACGTGGTGAGCTCATTCATTTGTTCATAATACAGAACATTCATATTCAGGCTGAATAGATGAATGAGGTTTGCTTTAACTTAACGACATGGTTTAGCTCTTGTGGGTGCATACACGTAGCTATGATACAAAAACAGTTTGGTGATTCAGAGACCTTCAATATTAACGTGTTGAGCTTTTTTATTTTAGAAGCCCAATGGACTCTCTAACTTGGATATTTCAATAAAAGTGTTCATCTTCCTGGGAAAATCATTAAGCTCCTTGCACCCCTAATTTCCAACATGTTTGCAAGTTCTTGCCCATGTAATCAAAAATGGTACTATCATCATTGTTTATCATTTAAGCGTGAGAAGAATCAGAAAGGCAAATAACGCATGGGGTAATCATTTATGCCTTTTACTACTAGAACTCCATAATAGGTCTGAACAATGTAGTCTGGTCCTGTCAAAAGACGCTGGGCAATTTGCTTTGTCTGAGAAAGGTTTGATACTCTCATTTTTGAATTAAAGACATCCTCTCAATGATGTTTCAGCTCCTTCCATCTCTAACTTAGTATGATTAACAGAATATATATCCATGTATACATCAGACTTGACGATATGATTTATTTTGAAGAATCCAAAGAGAAATATGAAGTTGAGGAATCATGTTTTTCCTAAAACACAAATGATAACTCTTAGTTTTTTTTGCATGGAGAGGCTGTGAGTAGTAATTCCAGATTTCTAAATAAGCAGGCTTAGATACAACAATCCCATGGCTTTAAAATGTTTGTAAAAATTTGTCCTTGCATAACCAAAGTACAGTGGTAAATTTATACTGGGGGACACAAGGTTTTGGTTTTGTGGGACCTGATAAAATTTTTAGAATTTACATAAATTCTGAAAACTCTCTTTAAGAAATACAAAATTATTGGGAAGTGCCTGTGGCTCAAGGAGTAGGGTGCCAGCCCCATATGCTGAAGGTGGTGGGTTCAAACCCAGCCTCAGCCAAAAACTGCAAAAAAAAAAAAAAAAAAATCATGTAGAGAGCTCAGAAGAACTGCATTTAAGTGAAGCTTAGGCTTCATTTATTTTTGAAAAATCTGTTTCTGCTGAAAAAATGTTACATACCTCATTGCTGAATATCACTACAGTCACCAGATGGTTAAGAGAAATACTTTAAAGGTGACCATGGTGATATTCAGCAATGAAGTATTTAGCACATTTCTTAGGATGAGTTTGCAAATTTAACCGTCAGATCTTACATGGTGACAGCTCTGATGGCCAGGCCAGAGAAAGAGTTCTGAAGTTGCTTTGAAGGGTGGACCAGGCATTGGCATTGGTTCATAGCTTCCCAAAAAGAGTACCTTGAAGGTGACCATATGATATCCAGAATGAGGTATGTAGCATTTTTTCCTATGATGAGTTTGCAAATGTAATTGTTCAAACTGGCATGTATATTTGAGATAGATTGGGAATTGGAGATAGGTCTATGAAGGGTCACTTGGCTAAAGCCTCCCTATTTTACCTTTCATATTAGATTTTACAAATGAGCCACATTGTTAACACAGAAAAGACAGTGACATATCACATGTAGGGATGATTCTGTATAGTCCCTGATGAAAAGCTCCATTTAAATAGCTGGTGTTATTACTGCAGCTTACCCAGCTGGCTATGAGGGGCTCACCATAATCCTGTGAAGCATGTGGTTCCACTTATCCTGGACTAGCTCAAGAAGAATTGAGTTAGGCATCTGCTTAGTGAGAGAAATCCACCAATCTGAAGAGGCTCTGCTTTCACGTTATCTCTATTTAGTCAAAGAGCAGAGGAAAGGTGTGTTTCTGGGAGAGAGTAACACTGGGCTGAGAGCTAATGAATAATGCATTCTCACTTAAAACTTTCCTTAGCCAACCCACGCCTGTTTAGTTACTTGTGCTAGTCTTATCCAGTTAGATGCATATAGTAAGGAACTGTTGGCAGCATCACTTTGTAAGAATATATTTTCCAGCAAAATCTGTTTCTTAAGGATTTTTCTCTTAACTGTGTGCCTCTTAAGGATAACTTTCTGTGGTCATCTAATAAAAGCTCTAAGAGTTCATACGCACTTTTGTTTTATAGTTAGAAAGTTCATACACAATCATAATATTTTTACTCATCAGAAAATCAAGGACAACATAACTCTTAGTATTATTCAGAGTGTGAATAATAAGATCTGCAAACTGTTTGTCTACTAACAAGGTGAAAATCTGATGCAAGTTTCTGATGATTCATTTGGCAGTTTGTATCAGAAAATGTAAAGAGTGTATACCCTTCACCTTAGTAAGCTTCTTTCAGAAGATTGTCCTAAGTAAATAGTCAGACTTACTGACAAATGTTTACACTTAAAGATGTTCCTTAAATATTTTTATAATTATGAAGAACACTGTAAATCTCCCAAGTCTTCAGCTACTTATGATTGGTTAAATAAAGTTTAATGCATTAAATACTAATGTATTAAAAGACTATAGAAAAATCCAAAAAGAAATGTTAATGGAGTTTACCTCCTGATGGTAAGGTTATAGGCTTTTAAATGTATTTCTTTGTACATTTCTATACTTTTTAATTTCACTAACAGGGACATGTACTACTATAATTAATTCAAGGGCAAATGATTGCTGAAACAGAGACAATTGATCAAAGTTATTCCTGATACCGAAAATTGCTTTAGCCGCCTACAAATGTATTTGTAGAGTCACTTTCTCAATCATTTACACGCACACCCTTACCCCCCAAATACACCCCCCACACTGATTGTACAGCCCCATCATTTTTACTTGCCTTCCACAACAAATAGCCAATTGAGCTTTAAAATCTTAGATACCCTTAGAATATTATTCAGCCACAAAAAGAATAAAGTCCTGTCATTTGCAGCAGTATGGATAAACCTATAGAACTTTATGTTAAGTGAAATAAGCCAGGCATAGAAAGACAAGCATTGGATATTCTTGCTTATCTGTGGGAGCTGAAATAGTGGCTCTCATAGAGGTAAAGAATATAATGGTGGTTATCAGAGGCTGGGAGGGAAGCCTGAAAGAGTTTAGTTAATGGGAAACAGAATACAGTTACATAGAAGGAATAAGTTCTAGAGCTCAATAGCATGGTAAAGTCGCTATTGTCATCAATAATTTATTATATGTTTCAAAATAGCTAGAGAGACGATTTGAAATGTTCTCATCATAAAAAAATGATAAGTGCTTGAGGTTATGGATATCCCTATTATTTATATTTTTCTTGTGACTAATGATGAGGATTTTTCATATGCTTTTTGCATTTTTAGGCCATTTGTATATCTCTTTATGTAAAGATTTGCTAAATTCCTTTCTTAATTTCTTCCTAGGTTAGTTTGTTTGGTGTTATATTTTGATTGATATTTTAATAACCATTTTCCCTCTTTTTGTTATTCAGCTATAAAAGTCAGTGTGTATATATAGAGACAAGTATTTTGTCAGATATTTGTGTCGTGAATATATTCTCTGGCTTGTGTATTCATATTTTTTACAGTGGACTTTTGTTCAGAATTGTTTAATTTTGATGAAGACTAATTATTATTTACCTCCTTTATGACTCATGGCTTTCATGTTCCAAGAAATATAACCCATGCAAATGATGACATAAAGATGTCTTTCTGTATTTTTTGTGGAAGCTTTATAGTTTTCATATTCTTAAAATTATTTTTAGAGATCGGATCTTTGTCACCAGGAACTGATGTGAAAGATCATTTTTCTGTGCGTGTGTGGGGGGCAGCATATAGGACAAGAAGCAGAGATCAGGGGGTGAGATGAGTGATGGGGGGCGAAGTAAAGACAGGCCACCTTTCCCTTGCTTGCCCAGCACTCACCTCTTACTGTGTAGCCGAGTTTCCGACAGGTCACAGATGGGAAAACATTTTGGCACCAGGGCCTGGGTTTCATGGAAGACAATTTTTCCTCAGGTCGTGGTGGGAGGATGGGGAGATGGTAGAGGAGGCAGAGGTCGAGTGGTAATGATGCTGTGTGGCCTGGTTCCTACCAGGCTGGAGACCAGTATTCACCCACCACCTGGGAGTTTAGGACTCTAGTTCTAGAGGATAATTTATTTTGGTGATAGGTTAAACTCATAATTTTTAGAGAATTTTGGACTTAGTTCAGGCAGGTCAAATGGGGTGTTTACTCAAGGACTACTGTAGACCCACTGTCTCCCGTGGCTGTTCTGGCACCTTCACTAAATGCTTAAGGCTTTCGGTATTTTAACTCTGGTTCTATTTCAAACATTTCTCAGCACTATACACGCTCTAGAATCTTATTTCAGCTCACAGCTCATGGTATTTCTGCTAAGTCCCATGGAGTGTTTTTCTCCACACAATGGCTTAGTATTTGTCCAAATACTGAAGGTAACTCTGTGCAGATTTCTCTGCCTCTTTTACCACTCAGCTCTTTTGTCTCTAGTACCTTGACAGGTAAATTTCAGCCACCTCAGTATCTCCATATTTTGACCTCAGTTTCCTCTACCAGATGATATTCTATTCTATTCTATTCTATTCTATTCTATTCTATTCTATTCATTCTATACTTCCTTGCTGTGATTTAGAAAGTGCTCCAAAGCCAGTGCAATAATGCTTTCTGGGTGTTTCTCTTCCCTCAGGGATCACCGCCCCACACTGATTGTGGTTCAGTGCCTGAAAACAGTTGCTGTACATATTTTATTCAATGTGCGGTAGCTTCCAGTGGGATGTAAACTCATCTGTTCTATCATACTATAACTTCAAACCTGATTTTGAATACAAACTTCACAAATTTTTAGTGTTGTGACTTTAGAAAAGTTTCTCAGATTCTCAATGTCTTCGTTTTTCCCATCACTTAGAATAAAATAGTCCCCAGTAACACAGGCCTGCCACTGAAATCCATTGATACGTGTTATGTCCCTGTCCCCTTTCCCCATCTTTTTTATAACTTTCATCTTGTCATAAAAGCACCGTGGTGTTTGAGCCAAATAACTAACCTTTCCACTTTTCGCTAAATCTTTAGGGACACGAATGTAAAAAAAAAGAATGAATCTGCTTTAAAAAGGGCACTTCTGAAAAGAACTATGAGTTCTGAGTCCTACAGTGCTTTAAATCCCGTGTTTTACATGTCTTTATGAGCACTAATACTGAGGGGTTCCTGTCACTCATCATCTTCCTGTATGTGTTTAGAGGGTTACTGTCTCCCTGCGGCTTGCAGAATAACCAATAGCATGCCCCAGGCTTAAAGGGAGACTTTGCCGAAGTATGATTCTAAGTGTAAGTCTGTAAAGGTAAGAGACTCTTTAGTAAGGCAATGCAGGTATGAAAAGCTTAAAAGTTCTTATCTAGCTCTACAAGCTTCAACAATGGTCTTATTTTAAAGTTTGTTTTTTGGTTCGGTTTGAACCTGCCATCTCTGGCATATGGGGCTGGTGCCACTCTATTTTAAAGTATTTTTAAAAGTATTAAAGTATTTTTAAAATTTTAAGAACTGCTCTGAAGAATGAAGATATTAAGAAATGTGCTGTATATAGACTACATCAATGCAATGTGGAAATAATTTCCAAAGGATTTATGGTGTATTGTTAAGTGACGTACAGTTATAACACAGCAACAGCCATTGCAAATACATTTACTTCAAATCGCCCCCTTGATTATAAATAGCTCACTGAAAATGTTAAGCAATTATATTGAAATGTGACATTCCTTTGGAACAACAAAAAGAGGATATAGTTCTTGTTGATGTTAAAATTCTCTTATTCCGTAAGTACATTGTTCTCGGTATTCCTAAATTGCTATGTGCAATACACAGTGGGTAAACATAAAGGGACAATTAGCATGCTTTTTTTAGGATAGTACTAAAACTTGAGAAAAATAAATGCAAAGGTTTTTCTTAATAAAATAACAACTAAACTTTGCTTCTATAGCAACTCTAGTGACCCCCCCAAAAGAGTATGCCTGGTTTATCCTTCCATCTTCTCTCCCTGGCACCCACTCCCTCATCTGTCTACCCATCCTGTTATTAGTCTAAATAAGAAATGTTTATTAGCTGAGTTACCCAAAGAAGAGCACCACTAAGGCCCCTCTAGTCTGAGCGAATAGCAAATGTGGATGTCTGTTATTTTTCAAACTAAATATTGCTCTTTTTCCCATCCTGCCGATTGTGATATTTACTTAAATGACTAGGCTCCCTTTTCTTTTCAAATACATATCCAAGAGACTCATGGAATATGTGCCCACATTACACAAGACCTCATAGAATATTGAGTTCAACCAGATAAAGACCGAATTTGTTAATATAATCTGGACTACTTTTTGGAAAATACATAAAAATTCCAAATCCTATGCATCTTTGGCCTTGATATAATCTAGTCGTGTTTTTTTTTTTTTTTCTTGCTGTGGCACAAGTTGCTTCAAATGTAAACTTACCTGAGATACTTAACTGTGAGCTTGGATACAAGTTAAAAGGTGCTTTGAGCAATGGTGACTTGCCAGGAAGTCCACATGGTTCAGTTCGTGGAAGTGAACATTTGAATGCACTCATCAGTTTCTCACAATTTTATATCACAATGAGGCAGGTGATTAGAAACAAAGCCGCACACCAGGAAGAGAGAAAAAAACACAGAGAAAGACGCCTGATTTACTTAATGTAAACCCAGAAAATATAACAAATTTTAAAGTAAACAGGGTGGACCAAAAGTTCGTGTGCAGAACTCTTATGCAGTTAATAACACCACATACATATTAACAATGCTGAGGCTGAATCACTAAGAAATAGGTAGATTTTGAATTGCTACATTTAAAAAATGGCTTCTTTTATAAGTGGCTAAAATATAAGGACGTGATAGTGTATTGTGAATAAATGAATGGAAAATGTGCTGCTTGTTTTAGGACTTAGTGTTTCAAATGGCAGTGGTGTGCTATGCTCAACTCTCTGTTTCTCATCTCTGAGCATGGTAAATATGTCACAAGTTAGTGGAAAAATAATAGCCATAAACTTATAGTCAATAGACTTGAGTGTTCTAATTCAGTTCCTTGTCAGTTGAGCAGTTTCTGGTAAGATATTTAACCTGAGGCTCAGTGTACTCATTGGTAAGATGAGAGTAATAATAATCACTTTGCAGCAAAGCTCCGAGGATTAAACTCTTTCAAGTGCCAAGTATACCTGATGTATGGATGCTGAATAAATAATTGCCATCATAAAAGGTGATAAAAATTGTAAAAGAGTATAATTATTCTTAAGATAGTTTTACCTATCCAGGTTTTACTGCATGGATATTAAAATAAGTATTATACAAACATCCCAAAGTATCTCCAGAGTATCTATTGCTCTACATTTGAAATTATGCCAGACTTCACCTATTGTAGCCTCTCTGGTGCAACAGGTGTTTGGACATTTTACAAATTAAAATGATGAAATCCTGGAAGAATGAGAACCTTGCCTGAGACCATGCAGATTATAGAATAGAAAGAACTCAGTATAGAATGTTACTCAGTATAGAAGGTCTCTCTTGGCACCTTAAGCATCTTACAGGGCATTTCCTCTCTTGCGTTCTTCCATCATTTGTAGTTAGAACAGAGGCAGCTCTCTAATTTGTGTATGTGTGTGGCTTGCAGGAAGCAAGGAGTTGATAGGGGCATATAAAGAAAATAATCTGTCATTGCATTTAAACACCAAACATATGATTTATTTAGGTAAGGCTTAAAGATGGTTTTGCAGGGGGTGCAATACAGATCAGCTCTAAAATCATCCCCTAGCCACCCTTGGCAGTACTACTTAATTTGGTCATCATTTTTGTGAAAATCAATCCCCTGAGTCATCCTCATTTCTTGCCATAAACTTGCCACCCTTTCACCTGGAGTTGACATTCCAGTCATCCTGTTTTCCTTTCTTTTCTCATTCTCTATGTCTATTTGGCCCTTAAGTTTTACGATGCTGCTTGAAAACATCCCTCCCGTCTATTTCTCTTTCCATTCTTACCAGGATGACTCTAGTGCAGGTGCTACACATTTTGCCTTCCCCTGGTACCAGGGGATTTTAACTGATGCCCTGACCCACACTCCTCACCTTTCCTGTCTCGTCTTGCCACTGCCTTGTTTTGAGCCCTTCACTAGATCTTCCACTTCTGTAAAACAGAACAGACTCCCTGGTCGAGCATGCATCCATTCTTGTTTCTCATTTCTTTTATTTCATTTTATTATTCTTTTCTAATTTCCTAAGGCAAACACCAAGTTCTCTTAATTTTTAGCTTTTTTAAATACAAACAAAAAATGTTTCTAAGAGTACCCATTGTACTAGTGAATAAGGACCTCGTTATTTCAGTGAAGATTATCGTTACCACACTGTGGTGTGTGGAGAACGTGTATACAACGTGATTCTAAGAGTGCTAGTTATTCCTTCTATCAGAGTAGAGTAACTTTTTTATTACTGTGGTATAGAATCCCCTAACATGTGATCTTCACTTTTAACAAGATTTTATTTTCTGTTTTTTTTTTCCTTTTATTAAGTCATATAGACCATTTATGCTTTTGTGGGCTGATGGTACAATGTGTTGATTTTTTAATACAATTTGGAAGGGTTACATCAAACTAATTAATATATTCTTTACCTCACTTACTTCCTTATTGTGTTAAGACATTTATGTTCTATAATTGATAGATTTGACTTGTACCCTTATAATATATATATTTTTGGGGAGGGGTCTCTGACTTTTTATTTTTTCTCTTTCTAGGTTATTAAAACCAAAAAGAAATGAAAAGGACCAATTCAGGTCAAGTGGTCTAACACCATTTTTTTTTTTTTTTTTTAGCCTTCACCTCATTTACTTGATTATTGTGCCCAAACACCTATGTTCTACACTTGGCAGATGTGACTTGTACCCTTGTCATAGGCTGCATAGGTGTCCCACTGTTTAGAGGGAGGGTAAACTGTGCACTTCCAACAACATTTTAAGCACACAGAGGGTATTTTTGACTTTGAACACAACGTTGTACAGATCTCCAGGGCTTTTCCTCTTGTGCGACTGGAACCCCACACCCTCTGAACACCACATCTTCATTTCTCCTCCCCCTCGGAACTGCAGCCACCATTCTACTTTCTGTTTTTGTGACTTTGACTACTTTGGATAGCTCATCTGGTGGAATTTTGCAGTCTACTTCTTTTAGTGACTGGCTTATTTCCCTGAGCATAACATCGAAGTTCATCTATGTTATAACACACGAAAGTACTTCCTTAGCTTTTGTGTCTGAATAAAAATACCATTGCCTATTTTGTAATGTTCTAACTCATTCATCCATTGATAGACATTTCAGGGGATTTATTTTTATTTCTTGGCTATTGTGAATAATGCTGTAACGAACACAGAAGTGTAAACATCTCAAGGTCTTGATTTCAATTTTTTTGCTTAAATACCTAGATATACGATCGCTGGATCATGTAGTTATTTTTTAATTATTTCC
>NW_003852401.1:2681934-2683297 GCF_000181295.1 Otolemur garnettii
CTATTCAGGTCTTTTTCCAATATGTAATTGGATTATGTGTTTGTTTGCTTGTATACATTGATTTGTTCCTTATTTATTTTGGATACCAAACTCTTATTAGATATATGACTTAAAAATATTTTCTTTCACTTGTGGGTTTCATTTTTACTCTGTTTAATTGTTACCTTTGCTGAGCAGAAGCTTTTTAGTTTAATGTCCCTTTTCTATTTTTGTCTATTTTTCTATTTTTTACATTGCCCATTTTTGCTTTTGATATCTTGTGCTTTGGATGCCAAATCACTTACCATAAAAGATGTTATACTAAGGTCTTCACAATAGCCAAGACCAAAATTATGAAGCTTTCCTTCTGTGTTTTTATCTAGGAGATTTACAAAGTCTTATATTTAGGTTTTTAAGCCAGTTTGAGTTAATTTTGGGGTGTGCTATAAGGGCCCAATTTTATTCTTTTTTATATGGACCTCCACTTTTCCCAACACCATTAAAAGACTTATTTTTCCCCCATTTTTATAGCCTTGGCACCCTTCTTGAAAATCATTTGACTGTGTATGCAGGTGTTTATTTTTTGGTCTCTATTCTCTTCTTTCATGCATGTATCTGTCTTTATGTTAGGACCATACTGTTTTGATTAATGGACATTAGTAAGATGTTTTGAAATTAGAAACTGTGAGGGCTCCAGCTTTGTTCTTCTTCCTCAAGATTGCTTTGGTTATTTGGGGTCCTTTGCAATTCCATATAAATTTTAGGATTTGTTTTACCATTTCTTCAAAACCTGTCATTGGGATTTTGAAGGAGACATACTAAATCTGTAGGCAGTATGAACATTTTAACAATATTAAGTCTTCCAATCAATGAACATGGAATGTATTTCCATTTACTTATATTGTCTTTATTTCAATGGTGTTTCGGAGTTTTTGGTGTACGAGTCTTTCATCTCCTTGATCACTTCTGTTCCAAAGAATTCTATTATCTTTGATGCTATTATAAATGGCATTATTTTTTAACTTATTTTTCCTATTTTGTCATTAGTATATACAAACACAGCTGATTTGGGCATGTTGATTTTTTGCGCCTGTAACTTTGCAGAATTTTTTCATTAGTTTTAATATATTTTGATGGAATCTTGAAATTAAGACATTTTATCAGTGAACAGTAATACTTTCACTTATTCCTTTCCAGTATGGATGACTTTTATTTCTTTTTCTTAACTAATTGTTTTGACTAACACACATTATGTGACTAGAGAGGTGAGATTAGGCACCCTTGTCTTAGGCTTACATTATTTTGGAGAAATAGCTTTCAGTATTTCACTACTGAGAATGATGTTTGCAGTAAACCTTTATCTATGGCCTTAATGAAATGTTTT
>NW_003852401.1:2683432-2729018 GCF_000181295.1 Otolemur garnettii
ATATGCAAATCCATAAAAATAATTCACCATATAAGTGAAACAAAGACCATGTGATGCTCTTAATAGATGCAAAAAAAATTCAGCAAAATTCAGCATCATTTTCTGATAAAAACATTGAAAAAAAGGCATAGATGAAATATTTCTTAAACTGATAAAAGCCATCTGTGGCAAACACACAGTCAATATCATAATGAAAGAATTTCCATTTATAACTGGAACCAGACGGGAACTATTGGCACTGCTATTTAACATAGTGCTGGAAGTCTACAGATTCAGTGCTATCCTCATTAAAACACCAACATCATACTTTGAAGAACTTGAAAATATAGGTACCCTCCCATCATGTTCTGCCCCAGACCTGTGTCAAGGGCACTTAGAATGTTTAGAAGGAAGAAGGACAGTTTTTAAGCTAGAGGAATAATTATTGTCAGGGAAGAAGAACTAATAAGTTGTTTGGAGGACTTGGACCAAAAATATTTTCACTATTGTTTAACATATTGCCCTCTTTCAACAAACAAAATGTTAAAAATGCATAAGATGAAAACTATCTTGGGGGTCATAAGTGATATTTTTAGTATCTTAATACACTGTAAAACAATTTCAATTTCATCTTCCTCATCATTCCCTTCTATAAACTGGGGTAATTATAATTCTCTATGGGTACTTTTCAGGTAAATTAATTTAAAAAGAGTACTACAAATACACTATGATTAATAACTTTTAAAGCTGTTCTTTGGATAAGTGAAGTACTTTGGGTGGAACATCAATATTTTAATGTACTATACATTAATAAGGGATACCATAGCTGTCTGAAAGTACAAATGACCCACTTCAGCCTCAAGAACACTTATGTTGCCCATTTAGTATGACTCACTAGAGTAGCAGATATGTAGAAAAGGATAATATAGATGCTTCTAGATTAGTATTTGATCAAGTTGACATTTGTGTGAAAATTATAATAATCTTCATGTTAGAGACAGTGTGGGCAGTGACTCAACAGAATAACTGATGGGGCAGGTCTCAGGCATCCCATATTCACACAATCTCTTATTATCATTGGTCCTTCATTCCTTCAATGAAACAGAATAGAATTATCATCAAATAAGGAAGGAGTTCATGTTTTAGAAGGTTGTTTACTGAGAAAAGTAGGAAATCCTCAGTTTTCATGGATTTTTATGAAATCCACAAAACAGGATATTTATGAAATGATAAATAGCAAGAAAAAAGTGTGTAGACTAAGCACTGAAAGAGTGACAACTGAAAATTATTAGGAAGAAAGACTGATGAGCATGGGGATGCTTAAAAGAGGATGTGGGCCTTTTTTTGGGCCTTTATAATAGAGAAAGGACTTAGATAAATATGGTGGGGGGAGGAGAAAGTCTGTGGAAAATTCACAGCATAGACACAAACAAGGAAATGTTGCAGCCCTTGACATGTTTAGAGGCAATTAAGAAATCTGTTTGGCTAAATATAGGTTTTATGACAGGAAAGTGAGAAATAAAGCCAGAAAGGTGGGTAAGGACCATAAAATGAGCAAAAGATATGAATAGACAACTCATAGAACAAATTAAAAATACGAATTAGCCTTATGAAAAAATGTTTAAAGTCATATTAGCTAGGGGAATATAAATGAAGTTTATGAAGTTATTGTTTTAAGCTCCTCAGGCAGACAAGAATGAAAACATCTAGAGTGTCTGTTACACAGGGTAGTGAGTAAACAAGCTGTAATAGACTAGAGTAGACTCCCATCTTTTCCCTTACTAGATGCGTAGGATCTAGTATGCCATCACTCCTTTGCAATTAACAGTGGCAACATTATGGGTTCTAACCAAAACATGGGCAATATGTATGCATGAATTCTGTGTCAAAGTACTTAAATGTTCTTGTGATTAGCCTGGCTTCTCTCTTTATCTGTCACCACAATTGTGGATGAGACTTCAGATGATGGAGGCTCCTAAATGATTGTTGAAATGGCAACCTAAAAATTAAATAAATTGGAGATAATTCATAAAGAACAATTAGCCTAGAAAGTTGCCCAGACTCACATAAGATTTTGCACAAATGAAAAATAAATGTTTGTTGTGTTAACCCTTGAAATTTTAGGGCTGTTATTTGCCATAGCCTCACAAAGTCTACTTGGGCTTCTACATTGCTGGAAGAAATATTAAGAACAATGTCTCCTTGGAAGGCAATCTAATGGCACTCACCAGAATAAAAGATACATAGACCATTTGACTGATCAAATTCACTGCTGGAAGAAAGTCACTATTTTATCCCACAGAAATAAAATTACCAATTAGTAAAGATATTACAAGGATACTTATTGTAGCAATAGGTTTTATTTAATAGCCAGTAAAATAAAATGTCTCCATATCAAGGAACATTTGCATAATGGTGGCATGTTCGTACTACAAAATGTTACATAGCTCTTAGAATAAACTAGAATTCTATAAGATGACTAAAAGAGACTTATACAAGACACTCTATGATCCAATAATTTGAAATAAATAATGATAAAACCTGTGATGAGATGATGCTTACTTATGTAAATATATATCATTTTAGGATTATATAAGTATAAAAAATGGGAAAAGACACATATTAAGTTGGTGCTTATGTTGGGGGCCAAAAACTGATAGCCCCCAATGTGCTGCTTTGTCCTACTGAACTGAAAAAAACAGCTTCAAGTTCTCTCCTTCTTCAACTACCCCTTCTGTTTCTCAATCCACAGGATAAAGTTGTTTCCTCAAATTCTCTTACCTGCTTCAATTCTGGACCTGCCAAAGAAGAAAACAACTACCTCTGTTCCCCTCTCTGAGTTTATTAACTGAACTCTTATCACAAGAAGAAACTCTCAAGCCTGTCAACATATCTGGACAGACTTTTGTCACACACCGTTGTCTACTCTATGGACCCAAAAGATTTTGACTAAGGCCAATTTATGTTCCTCAATTCCATTGAACTTCCCTAAAACTCATTTACTACAACCTTAAAATCATTCTCACTTCTCCATTTCCCTTTTTTCTAAAAAGAGTGTATGCTCACCTGTACCTCATTTCAGAGTGGGAGAATCACTCTGGGATTCTCCCTTGTGCGGGCCAATGAATTTGTAAGCCTTTTCTTGTATTAATCTACCTTTTGTCAGTCAATTTTCTGTGAACAATAGGTAAGAAAGGATTTCTTTTACCTGGGTAGGTAGTGATGGAGGATGGAGTATTAGTATATGGGAAAAGAGTACAAATTTATTTATATAAAATATTCATATATGACATTTTAAAAGCGAGTCCACTTATCTATGGGAAGAAGGTGGCGATTATAAGAACAGTCAACTAATCACAAAAAAGTCATTAATTCACAGTATGGCACGGTTTAGAGGGTTAACCGTGGGTCCCAATTCGTCTTGGCATAGTACTGCAATATAATCTCAAGGCCACTAATTGTATGTATTACAAGAAACCTAGAGGAAAAGATATTTTAGCCTTCATGGGTTTTTTCCACATCATGTCTTTCTAGAGCTCCTACTTATGTTAATGTCAATTGAATATCAATATCCTATGTTATATATATATATTTTTTTTTTCTTCTGTGCTTACTAAAATCTTTTTAAAAAGTTGTTCATTATTAAATCACATACCACCCCATTGTAACATTTTTAGTCTTTTTCTTTATTCTTTATATTCCTTTCCTTTGTCTTTTAAATGTCAAAATTTACACACAATCTTCTTTTGTTAAGAACCAGAGTACCTCTTCCTCTACCTTATAGGAGCACTGAAAAAGTTTCCATGCCTGCTCTTTGTGCAGGTCTCTGACAATGTTCAGACAGCATACACTGTCCTGGACGTCTGAAGAATGCAAATGCCTATTTCCTGGACACAGCCACATGGATTAGTCTCCTCATATCTTTGATTTTCAAATATTCTCTTATTCACTCATTTTGATATGTTCCTTTCTTAAATTCACACATTAAAGGAAGACAATCAGTTTTCATTTTTTTATATAACTTTAGTGTTTTATGGCCAGTGGCAACCATTTGGCTTTGATGAGACTTATTATGTTAGACTTTCCATAATAGTAAAATGTTATTGAATTGTAGAATTGTTATATAATTACAACAATAATTGTAAGAATAAACAGCTATCATTATAATACCCAATAGGCCATTATAATTGGTACATCATGGTTTTAAAAACGTACCTATTCTGAAAATATTTGATAATTAGGAGCTAATCTCAACATAGTTCTTAGGAAAACAAACTATATAGTGCCCCCAAATTTTGATCTTTAGTAAAATTGAAACCAAGATCTATTAAAATAGGTTACTTAGTAACATCTACCCTGCCACTCTCATCGTTGCTTGACTAAGGTTTCATAATACTGATGCTCAGTGTATTTGAATAATATTAACAGATTCCAGAATAACAGGGTCTTTTTTAATTCATTGGTTCATCATAATATACAGAAGCTACAGCAGTGCCCAGAACATAATAGGCACTTGATAAATTATTTTCCAGGACATAAAATGAAACTTTAGAAAAAGAATGAAGAACAAATATGGTGACAAGTTTAGAGAGGATTTTAAATAAGACAGGCTCTACTGAAGTTGCCATATTCTGACTTCGGCTGTTAAGTGTGATAGAGTCTTTGATAAGTGATTTTCAGATGACCTGAGGAAGTATCCTACTTTACAAATTAGATATCAGGTAAAATAATATTTTTTTTTAATTTGGTAAAGTATACATAACATTAAATTCATGATTTTAACCACTTTTAAGTATACAGTTCAATAACAATAAGTACATTTACAGTGTTGTGCGACCATTACCATTATCCATCTCCTGCACTAGTTCCTCATCCCAAACTAAAACCACACAAAACCCATGAATCAATTCCCTATTCTTCCCCTTCCCTCCAGTTCCCGGTATCCACTGCTGTACTTTCCATCTCTATGAATTTGGACGTTCTCAGTACCTCATATAAGTAGAATCATACAATATTTATTCTTTTGCATCTAGCTTATTTCACTTGGTAAAACACTTTTATCTAAAACCTGGACACTGTTTGTACTTAAGTAATTTGTGCCAGCTGAGGAGTAGTTCATCATTTTGATCAACACATTCCCTCAGCCCTTTTTAGAGCTTTCTATCAGGCCTGAGTTAAATGGGGACTATAACTGGAACTTCTTTATTGGAATAAATGCCTGGCTCCCACCTGACTTGCAGCCCAGTAATGATTCATATACCCAAGGGCATAATTTGGATGCTGGTATTACGAGAACAAGGAATTCTGGATATGTTTGTCATGTCAAGAAATTGTTTACTATGTTTAAGAATGGAGAATTTGTCAGACCTACTGACCTTCTGGAGTATTTCCCAATAAGAAAAGGTTGCTCACATTTCTTGGTAGCATTAATGTAAATTTAATTACTTGGTATGCCTGTGGTATAATTTTTCTTCCCTGTAAAGGTAGGTCAGCACATTAGAAAGGTTAAGAATCTCATTCTAATTGGAGCCACAAAATATCGTTAATTAAATCCCCACAGGAGTCCCTCTGGATTGAACTACATATATTGAACTCAAAGAAGATTAAACAGTGTAATCCTTTTACTTCTCTAAGGGAGAATAGTATATTTTCTTTTTCAATTATGATCTTTAAACTACACACTTACATCCTTTTCCTAACTGACTAAGAATTTGGAAGGTTCTTTCTTTTACAGGAAAAAATATCCCTTTAAATGCATATTCCATTAATATTATTAATACTACTAATAGACCATGGAATTCCTTTGACTGTAAACCAACATGCCCTGTGATTAGTCTCATTTCTGGTTTTTTGATGTGACAAAATGATAGCCAGGTTATCTTTATATCTTTCAGGTACCTTTGCAATGAATCCTTGTGTGGACTTTAGTAAAAAGATTTCAGAGTCCCATCAGAGGAATTAACTGGTCCAATCCTGTCTCTTCCAGCAAAATTGTGCTATAATGTGGTATACCCAACTTCCCAAGTGTACTTTGAAATGTTTTTACTGTAGGTAAATTCAAAGTATAATTTACCTTTCTTTATAGCTCCATTTGCCCTCTGGCGACCCATACAAAGTTCAGGTATTTCTGTGTAGTTCTTTTAAAGTTTATGGGGTTTTCCCAGGAAAGAGGTAGATGTGTCAATAACTACTGCCTATTGAACTTTTTTTTTTATTGTAAACTGTAAGATAATGCCTTCTTTAGTACTCCCCTACTGTTGCTGCCCACTTATGAAAGGTAAGCATGCACTTGCTTGAAATGACCAACAAAACTGTTGAAGACCATTTCGGAACTGCTCATGTTTCTCTCTGTGGGTTCTGAACCCACCCGAGAAACAAATATAAACCTTCCCCCACCCCAAACCTGTATATTGGATACAATGGCTTGTATTTCTAATCAGAATTACCTTTGTATTCTTCCCCATTCCTGTATCATCCAGTTCCTGAATAGAGAAACCCTGCTCCCAGCCTCTGGGGCCACCTGTTAAGGTCAGAAAGCAGAACCCAGGTAGTCAGTGTGCTAGAGAAAGAGAAAAGAGCAGCCCTTTTGGATCACTCAATACAGTAACCTTGCCACAAAGTGGAATGTGGGGCTGTGGGTCCCGGACATGCTCTTTCTCTCCAATCAAATAAAGGATTAAGTGGGATTAGTTACAAAGACAGTTAGCTAAAACGAGGAATTCCCCAATTCATCCTAAAAAGGATGCTACTTTACATGCCAACTACAATTCAGGAATAAGCAAATAATGATGCCCCTTAAAGACAGGCCATCACTAAACTGTTGGTTTGCTTTTCTTTTTAAAACCATATTGCTTCTCCGCCCTCCAATAGCATGTATCTATCTCATGTGTGAAATATCTCCAGCAAACATGCATCTTCCTCTGCCTCGAGTGTGTCCTTTCTTTCTTTGCCTGATTATCTGGTTACATGTATTATTGTCTTTTTAGGACCTTCTTCAAGCATTGTTTCTTCCAATATTGCTTTCTTAACTCCATCAGATAGATGTGCCACTTTCCTTCCATATGTCCTCACAGAACCTTATGCTTGCCTCACTAGACTTATTAAACTGTGTGTGGTTATTTTAAATGTGTCCAACTTCTTACTGAATTTTAAAAACATAGAATGTATCTGGCATAGAAACATGTTTGTGAATGAATGAATGAATGCAGTTTTGCCGCTAATTATGTTATAACTATTCTTTCTTTTCATGAAGAATGAACCCGTCATATAACTTTTACATTTATATGCGATGGCTAAAACAATTTGGTCTTATTGGGTACCTATTTTGTGTGTGTTGCACCTAATGTGAGGTAAACAGGAGTCAAAAAGGCGAGCACGATCTTTATCCATAGGAGCTTATGTGGTGACAATAAAGAATGCCATGAAAACAAAGATATTCTTTTCAGAATGTACGTATAATAATTGTGGTGAACACTGCATTGAAGGTAGAAGACCATTGAATATTAACGTGTGTTAGAATTCAGAGGTAGGAAGAATTGTGATATGATTCAGTCTGACAGAAATATAGATCTTCTTGGAGGTAATTAGAACAGCTGGAATTTACTGAATGCTCACTATGTGCCAGCCAGTGACCTAAGTATCTGCATAGTAACTCATATAATGATCATAACTATCCCATCGCATATATGATATCATAGACATGAGCTGGAAGTACATGAGGAAGTACAGGCCATGCATAACCTTGTATCCTAAGTTACAAGCTTAGATTTTAGTCTGCAATAGAGGGAAACCATTGTTGGACTTGAACATCATATTTGTGTTTT
The DNA here is from genome assembly GCF_000181295.1 of Otolemur garnettii. NCBI lineage: Eukaryota > Metazoa > Chordata > Mammalia > Primates > Galagidae > Otolemur > Otolemur garnettii. Next base: position 2,691,235 of record NW_003852401.1, read on the forward strand.
AGAAAGATTAATAACTGCCATAAAGAAAAATGCATTAGGCAGGAGAGGGCAAGACCTTAGTAATCTAGGGCAGATAATGTCAATCTTAGTAATAGTCATAATTGACAAAGTAGAAACTGTAGGTACAAGAGTGGTAAAAGATCAAAGATACAGTAAGGAAGAAATACCATGTTGGATGACTAACTGGATATGTGGTTTGAAGAACTAAAGGCGACATAACAATGTGATAGCATTGAGAAACACATGTCTCCTTTGACGGAGGAGTATGTTCAGTAGGACATGTGGAAAAGGAGAAGGTTTAAGTGGGATATGTATATGTTTTAGACATAAACTTGAGATACAAGTGGAAGTTACACAAAACAGTACATAACAGTGAGAGTTTGTATTTGTCTGCACAGATCTGGGAGAGCCAGGTGAGGAATGATCCAGTCTGGGGAATGCTAGGGAAGGAACCCTACCAAAGCACATGGAAGGAACTAGGACTCCTAATCTGTGGCGGCTGCTGGTCACAGTAGGCCTTCTGGAGAACATGATCATAAGTGAAGTACAAAACATCTCTTAGTAGAAATTTTTTTTAATGAAAATGAAACATTTGAACTTTAACCTTATCACGAGTTTTACAATACCACAATAAGCATTCTTCAAAAATATAAAAAGTATTGACATCTGTTGGTCAGGGAAAATGACCTTGAAATGCTACAATATCCTAGATGCTTCCTAAAATACACAAGAAAAATCAATACATGCTTGGCATAGTTTAACGTTAAATGTATTCCAATACTCCAGAGACTGAAATCTTATTTCAGGCAGACATAAAAACTGTTAATCAAAATGTCTAATAGGAATGATAATAGCTAATATTTATGAAGTTCTCACTATGTGTCAGGCCATTATATAAGTTTCTTCCATGCATTAACTCATGTGATACTCACAACGACCTCCTTTTATGGATAACAAAGATGAGGCACATAAAGATTAAAGGTTAAGTGCAAGAAATTCCATCGGAATCTAGCAGGTTGGCTATAGAACCTGCAATTGAGGCACTTGGGGGTATGCCCTTAGTCTTTCTTTCCAAGTAGAAAGCTAAAAGAACTCTTAGCTACATTATACACTGATAAAACTATGTTAATAGTGAAATTTGGATGCATTAATTTTTAATGCTAGATTATTTGACTGAAAACACAATGAGATTTTTTTTTTCAGTCTTCACTCAGTTTATTAAAAATAACCACAAAATCTTATGGCTTTATGTTCTGTAGTGGTTAGAACTTGAAAGCTGAGCTTTCGGTATCTTTAATCATAGTTAGGATAACATATATCAGAAGAACTAAAGGAAATGTAAAGATAATTAAAATCTCATAATTATTTTTCTGCTCAATTCAAATGCTTTATCAGCAAATCAGATTATTGTAGTGTATAATCACAGAGATAATTGAAAACAAAGGGACTTCCTGGATGATAAATATCAGATAGCAACAAATGCATTCCTATACAAATATAATATTTGATCAAGCGTATTTTTTCCTTATTAGCCACAGGCTGTGCGGAGTTAACTCTTTATGACACTGTATGACCAAGATCAACTCTCTACTCTCCTCCTTATTCCCCTACAAGTGCAGTAGTTGAACACAACATATCATTTTTCCTCAGGTGATTCTACTATTATACAACTTTTCTCATACATTTATATACATCATTCATCTTTACAACTTCTTTTAACTTTCTTGAGATTAATTTATAAGCAAATTAATTCCTAATTTCTTTGTCTTCCATTCTGTCTTTTGAGAATTAAACTATTGATGCACATCATGGCTTATAAACACAAAAGTAATGCTATAAATGTATGCAGTTGTATCAAGAAAAGAACCAAAGTTTATGTTTCAAAGTGAAATAAGACAATAACCAAAGCTACTAATATTTAAAATCCTTGTGAGTTCTTAGCAGTCCACTTTAAAATCTCTATACACACCTTCTGCTTTGTCCTCATCCTCTTTTAATTAAAACTGTGCCTTTATAAGCAGTAAAACTCAAGAAAAATAAGCCACTTTTCTTTAATTTGAGTTTATAGGTTTTTATGTTTTATTTCATTACTAGTTTCAAGAGAATTATTTTTCTGCAATAAATGTTCTGAGTTTCAGCTCTATTATGGGCTCAATAACCTTTTATGTGTTGGCCATGGGACAGTCCCCTCCCCATCCCTATCACCATTTATAACACATTTTGTGGGGAAAAAATATGCATTCCACATGATCAATTTTCAAATGAACTACTAGAGCATCACCTGTTTTTTAGAGGGAATTATCCTTAGTAATCTGACTGTGTCCCTTATGGTCCTGAGTCTGTGATGGAAGTTCTGTGAGTTCAGCTGAGAGTTGTCAACCTCAGTTCAGACAAGCAGTTTCTGTCTCCTCCCTCAGCATATCATGCCTAAGTCTCTGACCCAAACAAAATTCTATGCCCTTTGCACTTGACTTTTACATAAGAAATTTGGATATCTAAACTTGAATTCTAGTGTTTTAGAAAATTAAGATTTTATACGAACAATCCCAATTTTATTTTAGATGAACAATCTCAATTTTATCTTCTTAGTTCAAGCTTCGTCTTGAAGTAAGAATAGTCTCATATATATATGAGTATACATATATAAAGTATATATACTATAATATATGTAGTATTATATAGTATATATGATATATACTATATATATAGTATATATAAAGTCTCATATATGAGTATATATGAGTATACATATATATGAGTATTCATATATGTACATATAAAGTATGTAGCCATTTATGTCTCTATATTTCATATTATATGGATGAATACTTTCTGGAGAACACTCATCTATGTGTGTGTATTTATAAACATTTATATTTATTTCTATGTATTCACATATATATATATATATATAAAAATACATACACATGTGAAACTTTTTGTCTTTCATATTTTTTAATTCCAGGCCATAATCAGATATAGGCAATAGTAACAAATAGGTTTTAACTCAGTTGTTCAATTTATTAGTCTGTATGCAAGTATGCTAATACAATAAGCCAGAATAAATTGAGTCGGCTGTATTAATGCAGGCAATTAAAATAATTTTTCTGGTATAGTGAACACAATATAGGGAGGCAAGGGTAGAAAGATAAAGGACCAAAAGAAGGATGTTTAGTAATAATCCACTTGGGAGATGTCGGTAGCTTGGATGAGAATGGATGGGGTAAAAATGATAAGTGGTTAGATTCTAAATAGATTCTTCTAGGATATGCATGTGTGAGAATGAGAGGAGTCAAGAATGGTTTAGAAGATTTTGTTTGACCAATGGAAAAGATCAAGATGCCGAAAGTCTTCCTAAGAAAAGTGGGATGAGACTGAGTACCAATAGTTCACTATTGCATATGTGCCATCCTTAAGAGCTTTTGAGTTGAGGGACTGAACCATAAATTTGATATATGAATATTAATCAGTCAGCATTAAGAGACTGAAGTAGCAGAGACTCAAGACAATCTCTGAAATTGGAGAATTTACACTTTCTTGGAACATTTTTAAGTCCCAAGAACAGTAGCAAGTTACTAAGTAGAATACCCTAGCAAAAGAAAAGAGGGGTGTCACGAAATATGTTTCATTGACATTCATCAAATCAATGAATTAAAGAATAAATGAGGTACAAGCTCCTGAATTTGTCCACTGACTGGTAGTGAAGAGTCACTTAGGTTAGGGGAAGGGAAGTTAGAGAAACTTAAAGACTCCAGGCTGCCCAGTGATCCACTGTCCAGGGTCTCTGAGCCCCTCAGGACTGGTGCCAGGCAAGTGGTCAAAGATTCTAAGTCCTGGAAGGCATCTAAGAATATTTGAACATTCATACTGAAATGCCCAACGAGTTCAAGCAAAATGATGGATTTGGGACATTTCCTTCTCAGCCACTTACAATGAGACAGGGGAGAGAGAACTTAAGCCACCTTTAGCTGGGGGATCTGGTAGAGACAGTATCTTGCTTTTTCTCAGGCTGGCAAAGAACTCCTGACTTTGAAGGACCCACCCAGTTTGGCCACCCAACATCCTGGAGTTGCAGGTGTGGGTCAAAGCTGAACACCACAATTTCTACTCGCTCTTTCTCATCCAAAAAATGAATGAAAGATATGAAGAATATAGAAAGGATATAGTGGAGTTCAAGGAATTGAACAAGTCAATCTGTGAACTTAAAGATGCAGTAGAAAGTATCAGTAACAGATAATTTCATGGATAAGAAAGAATCTCAGAGCTAGAGGATAAAGCCCTGCCTAACCCAGGTAGTTATACAGGCAGAAAAGAAAAAAAGGAAAACAGAACATTTGCTCAGAGAATTATGGGACTTCACAAAACATTCAAGTATACAAATTATAGGGATCCCTGAAGGAGAAGAAGAATGTCCCAAAGGAGAGGAAGCCCTATGGGAGGATATCACGAATAAAAATTTCCCAAGTATCACTAAAGATTAAAAAAATACTCCTTTTAGAGCAGTGGTTCTCAACCTTCCTAATGCCATAATGTATTTCCATTGTTAAAAAGGGGTTGCAACCCACAGATTGAGAACCACTGTTTTAGAGGGATATTGAACAACAGGTCATCTCAACACAAACAACATCTCCAAGACACATTGTAATGAATCTGTTTAAAATTAAGATGAAAGAGAAAATTCTATAAGCAGCCACAATTAAGTACTAAATGACCAACAGTGACAGATCCATTAGGGTAAATGTGGACATTTCAGCTGAAACTTTCTAAGCCAGAAGAGAATGGTCATCTATTTTTAACCTTCTTAAAGAAAATAATTTCCAGCCCAGAATTCTGTATCCTGCTAAACAAAGCTTCAAAATCAATGGAGAAATCAAATCTTTTACTGATATGCAAATATTGAGGAAATTTGCCACAGTAAAACCAACTTTAGAGGAAATATTTAGACCTATTCTCCACACTGAACATCACAATGGACTACCAGCAAAGTAAATATCTACAAACTAAAGGACAAAACCTAGCTTCCACAGTGACACAAAGGATAAAATTAAACAACAGGCTTTCACAAAACAAGACAAATACAACTCCTCCACACTTATCAATTCTCTCTATAAATATTAATGGCTTGAATTCCCCACCAAAGAGAAATAGACTAGTCAATTGGATAAAAAAGCAAAGTTATCTATGTGCTTTCTACAGGAAACATAACTAACCTTAAAGGACAAAATAAGACTCAGGGTGAAGAGTTGGAAAACAATACTTCAGGCAAATGGAAATTAGAAGAAATGAAGGTTTGCAAACTTATTTTCAGATACAAGTGGATTTAACAACTGAAGTTAAGAGAGACAAACGTGGTCGCTTCATACTGGGAATGGGAACAATACAAGAGGACATTTCAATGCTAAATATAAATGTACCCATTTTAAATGCTCGAGATCTATGAAACAGACCCTAATTGGTTTGAACAGTATGACAGCCTACAGCACTATAAAAACTGGAGACTTTAATAACCCTCTGGAAAAACTGGACTGATCCTCTAAACAGAAATTAAGCCAAGATACAAGGGATTTAAATGCAATCCTAGAATAACTGTGCTTAATAGACATATACTGATTATACCATCCCAGAGATAAGGAATATACATTCTTCTCATCAGTCTATGGAACATACTACAAAATAGATCATTCAGGACACAAATCAAACCTCAACAAAATTAAAATGATTGAAAGTATATTTTGTATTTTTTCAGACCACAAGGCAATAAAGGTGGAACTAACTCCAGTAAAAATTTTCATCCCCATACAAAGGCATGAAAATTAAACAAACTTATGCTGAATAACATTTGGGTCAAGGAAGACATAAAGGAAGAAATTATAAAATTCCTCCTACATAACAGCAATGAAGAGACAAGCTACCAAATCTATGGGACACTGCAAAAGCAGTCCTAAAAGGAAAATTTATAGTTTAGATGCAAACATCTGAAAAACAGAAAGAGAGCACATCAACAAACCAATGAATAATCTCAAGGAAGTGGAAAAGGAAGAGTAATCCAATTCCAAGCCTAGTAAAAGAAAAGAAATATCCAAAATTAAATCATAAATAAATGAAATTGAAAACAAAAGAATAATTCAGAAAGTTAATGAAACAAAAATTTGGTTCTTCAAAAAGACAAACAAGATCAATAAAACCTTTGCCAGATTAACCAAAAACAGAAAAGCAAGATTTCTAACAACCTCAGTCAGAAATGAAAAAGGGGGAATAACAGCAGCTTCTGCAAAGATGTGAGAGATTATCTCTGACTACTACAAAAAACTCTACACCCAGAAATTTGATATTGTGAAAGAAATGGACCAGTACTAGGAACTACACCATCTCCCTAGAATTAAGGTGGAAGAAATGGATCTCTTGAACAGATCAATATCAAGCACTGAGATTGAAGAAACAATAAAAAATATATTTAAAAAAAAAAAAGCCCCAAACTAGATGGCTTCACATCAGAATTCTATTAAACCTTCACATAAAAGCTTATACATATACTGCAGAACCTATTTAAAAACATTGAGAAGAAAGTTACCTTCTCCAATATGTTCTATGAAGCAAACATTAAATAAGTGAGCATTTTCTGATACCAAAACCAGAAAATGATCTAACTAAAAAGGATAACTACAGATCCATTTCACTAATGAATATCTATTGAAAAATACTCAATAAAATCTTAGATAATAGATTATAGCTACCTGTCAAAAAAAGTATATATCACAATTGGGTAGGTTTCATCTCAGGGATGAAAAGCTGGTTTAACATATGCAAATCCATTAAACTGAATAGCTTCTGTATATTCTGCATAGATAAGGACACAACAAATAAAGCAAAAAGACAACCTTCAGAATGGGAAAAGGTATTTGCAGAATATGAAACTAACAAAGGGTTGATAACTAGAATCTATAGAGAACTCAAATTAGTCAACAACAACAACAAAAAAGCAAATAGTCACATCTTTTACTGGTCAGAAGACATGAACAGAACCTTCTCTGAGGAAGATGGACAAATAGCTAATAAACATATGAAAAATGGTCATCATTCTTAATCATCAGAGAAATGCAAATCAACCCCACCCTGAGTTATCACCTAACTCCAGGGAGAATAGCACACATCACAAATTCCAAAGTCGCAGATGATGGCATGGATATATATAGAGAGGGGAACACTTTTACACTGTTGATGGGACTGCAAACTAATACAGCCTTTTTGGAAAGATGTATAAAGAATACTCTAAGAACTCAAATTAGACCTCCCATTTGATCCCAGAATCCTATTACTTTGCTTCTACGCAGAAGGAAAAAATCAATTTATCATAAGGACATTTGCACTAGATTGTTTATTGTACCTCAATTTATAATCACCAAGATGTGGAAACAACCTAAATGCCCATCAGTCCAGGAATGGATTAACAAATTGTGTTATATGTATATCACAGAGTACTATTCAGCCAGAAAATAGAGACTTTATACCTTTTGTGTTAACCTGGATGGAGTTGAAACACATTCTTCTTAGTAAAGTATCACAAGAATGGAAAAGGAAATATTCAATGTACTCAATACTAATGTGAAGCCAGTGGGTGATCTGATACACACCCACATAAAAGAAAAATTCAGTTCTATTCAAGTTAGAAGGAAAGGGGAGTGAAGGACAGGGGAAAAGGGAGGAGGGGAGGGGATTTGTGTTCCCCCACTTAATGGACACAATGTAAGAATATATGGCACATCTTTTAGGCAAGGGACACAATTACAAGAGGGATTCCACCTAACAAATGCAAATATTGTAACCTACTTGTTTGTACCCTCACCTTAACCTGAAATAAAAAAGAGAATAAATGAGTAAATGTTTGGATTATTAATATCTTAAATTTTTTTTCCCAGAAGAAGTCATGAAATACAAGAGTAATGACTGCAAAATATAATATGTGCTCAATGACATTTGGCAAATGAATGAAGTAAAAAATTAGAAAAAGGAGAGCCTAATTACTTCTCAGGAATAACAATAGTTCCTAATTATTGAGGACATAATACAAGCTAGGCATTCTGGTAAAGAATTAGATGTGTACTTTGTTCTCAAACAATCTCACACATCAAATGTGATTAAAGTCTTCATTTTACAGATAAGGTCACTGAGACTTAGAGAGGTTGAATGAATTAGCCAAGGTCATGTAAAATGGCAAAATCAAGATCGAAGCCAAGATCTATTGAGCTTGGCAGCCAGTTCTTACCTACCACAGAGAAATGCCTCAAAAATGGTACCTTTTATGACCTTTCTCCAGTGAAAGACATTCTTTGCAAAACATTTTACAATCATATTGAAAACAGACTTATACCCAACTTATAATGTTTTTTTCTTGTCACATAGATTCACTAAACACTTAATCCTATTTTTGGAAGTTTGCCTTTTCTTCCTGTATTCAACCTGTCTCCCAATTCCCTACCCAAAATAAACATGCAAAAGAAATTCTTCAATTTTTACCCAGTGCTACAGAACTGATTTGTGTACTCACCCTCAAATTCACATGTTGAAGTTAAGCCTTAGTGTGATCATATTTGGAGATGGGACATTTGAGAGGTAAGCAAGGTTAGATGAGGTTATGAGGTTGGATCTTCATGATGAGATTAGTGTCCTTGTAAGAAGAGACACCAGATAGTGTGAGCATGCTTGTGTGTACACACATACTCTCTCTCGCTTTCTCTTTTGCTATCTCTGCTATCTCTTCCTGTAAGGAATCAGTGGCCATCTGTAAGCCAGAGATAGAATCCTCACCAGAACCCAACCATGCTGACATCGCACCCTGGCTTCTTGAACTTCTAGCCTCCAGAACAGTGACAAAATAAATTTCAGTAGTTTAAGCTCCCCAGTCTGTCATTTTGTTATGGCAGCTTAAGATGACTGATATACATGGGAAATTACATGGGATATTTTCAGTGTTGATCTAGGTACCACACTGTACCTGAGATGTAATCCTCCATATAGAGAAAGCACTTCAAAGTCCCCAAAGCACACTCTAAATCTTCTCCTAGCTTACTAATCATAACAATGACCCTGTATAGTGTATGTGGATCATGAATCAGAGATGTCAAAGTAGGAAAAGAACCTACCTGTCCTGGTCTCACATTTGCTAAGTGGTGGAGGGAGATGGGAATCAAATTCAACTCTTCTGATTTCAAGCCTCTTGTTCCTTCAACAACCACAGGAAGAAGGTGGTTATTACCAGCCACCCCAGGAGAGATAGAAAGGGCATTTGTTAACAACACAGACTCTGCAGCCACATGCCTTAAATCCTGCCTCTACTACTTTCCATCTTTGTGACCCTGGAAAATTGTCCAAGTTTCTTTGTTTCAGTTTCTTTCTTTAGAAAATGAGATATTAATACCACCAGATTGGTTGTGAGAATTAAATGAGTTAATTCATGCAAAACACTTCAAGTAGTCTATAGTACATAGAAAGCAACTCTATAAACACTGGAAAAAATTAATGCTGCTATTCTTTTGATACACAGGGAAGGGTTGTGTAGAGTGTCCTGATCAAGCGCTAGCTGTAGAAATTCTTGATGGAAGATGGAACAAGGCAGAGTCCCGTTTCTGGCTTTCATAGGTATGGCTCAATGAAAGAAAGAAATCAATAGCTAGCTTCCTTTTTCTCATCTATTGTTTTCCTACATTGACAATAATGTATGCATTTATTATCATCTATTTTATTATAGCTCTAAAGATTAATTCTCCATAATTCCTCTGTGTCCAGGGTGAGAGATTTTAGTAATCAATTATGGTCCCCTCTAATCATCCTCATGGACTGGTTAGCAAAAAGCAACTAATCTCTCTCTCAACCTTTGCCCCCTTTCTCTCTCTGGATACATTTTTCTGTTGTTTACTATTTAATCATCATAAAATAAATCTTTTGCTCATTAAAAAACAAATTTTTATCTTCTCTAGTGATCATTATTTACTATTAGTACTTTCAACTAATGAAGCCAATCCTTTCACTGGTTTGCTTCTACCTACCTATTTTATTCTGTGGAATGTCCCATAAGAATTGAAATCATTTATTCTTATTCCCATTCTTCAGCTGAGCAATATGTTTTGTTTGTGTTATCTGCAGCATGCTAAAATTAGAATCTCTCTAATTTTGAAGCTAGCTTTTTCATGCTATTTTTATTCCAGTCCTTTCTGTGTTCAAAATTCTTGACAGAAGATAGAATAAGACATAGTCCTGTTTCTGGCTTTAATAGGTATGGCTCAATGAAATTCCATTTTAACATTGTTATATTCAAAGTTGTTTTTGAAGTACAATTCAAAATGCACTGTTAATGAATTTAATGTAGTCCCTCAAAATGTACCTTTTTGTGACTGTAAGCACGAAGGAGCATGTGGTGAGGAAGTGCACAATCCCTGGGGTGAGTCTGCTTGAATTTGTATTTGACCTTTCTGTGATCTAGCTTGGTGACCTTTAACTTCACTTAATTTCTCTCTCTCTCTCTCTCTCTTTTTTTATCTAACAGTTATAAGACTTTTCAGTGCATTAAGTAAGTTACATATGTATTGCTAGTCAGGGCGTGTCAAAGTGTGCTGAGAAATAAGCTAAAGTCTCTATGGCTTAAGACTACAAAGGTTCATCTCTCATTTGCACAAAGTCATCCTTGGGTTGGGATAGGCCTCCAGGGCAACTGACCTCCTCGCAGCTGTTCAGCGGTCCATGCTGCTTGAATCCTGTGGCTTGGCCATCTGGACAAGAGGCTCCACTTTGCTGCAGCAGGGAAAGAGAGTCAAGAGGATTGGCATGGGATATTCCCGGCCACAGCCCAGAAGTGATAGACACCACTACATGGGCCTCTGGCTAACTGAAAGAGGCTCCATGATGAGAGAGGAAGGAAGACTTTCTGAGCAGCGCTGGTTATGCCCCAGGGTGTAAAGCCATTGGAACAATTCTGGCCACAGGGTACGAAACCAACTCATCTTGGCTATTATTTTATTATCCATAGAATATCAGAGTATGGCACTAAGGAGTCCAGAAGCAGGCTTGGCTAAAGGTTGCTGTTAGGCTGACTACACGGGGACTAGGAAATGAATTTGCATGTTTAGAGCAAGAGTCACAGAAACATCCTGCAGGCCTTGCTTGGTGTCCTCATTTCTGTTCTGTTTTAAATTGAATTTACCTTTCCCAATTCTGCTACCTCAAAATCTTATATCATCCGACCAGCCTTTTAACCTTTCCATAATTCAGCTATCTCATCTGCAAAATGGAGATAATTATAGTTCCTTCTTCAGAGGCAAATATAAATAGCAAATTGATCTAATGGCTTTAGGTCACACATAGTAAGAACTCATTTCATCTTAGCTGTCTCTGACACAATTTTGGATATACTCTTGATCATTGTTCTCAGTTTTGGCATGAAAGCATGATTGATATTACCTCTAAAAATGTCTTCATATGCTCTTATGAACCCATGAGTAATTATTTGTCTGCATTTGAGACAACAGGGCCTGTTTCTAACATCCCAAAGATTAAGCTCATGAGTTTCTCAGCCTTAGCCCGTTCCTCACACTGATTCATTGTCTAATTTTTAACATCACACCTGACTTAAGAAATACTTTACGATCTCTAACCTCTACCTTATGGTGGTCAACATCAGGTGACCATAGTTTCCATCCCATCACTATTCATTTTATCAATCGTGATTACTGGCACCTAACTTTACTGAATGTACACACCTTTAGGCCCCCTGGCTTATCACTCAAAAGAAGCCAGTCACTGAACCTTTTCTTCCCTTTCTTCTTGGCAAGATCCTGCTCCTCACTGATAGTTATCATTATGCCAGAAATAGTTGACTATCTGTTTAAACATCTGAAGAATATTTTTTTAATTCCTTAGAGGTATGTTTGGCCATTAGTTCAGAGATTCTGATGCTTCACTTGCCAACTGGTGACCTAGTCTATGGTAACAGTCTCATGTCTACTAGAGTTTTCCATAGAAATCTATCAGAGTTCACTGAGACTGTGTTTTGGGTCTACTGTCCAGGCCTTTCTGGCCCGGTCTCTCTGTGATAAGGCACTCATTCTGTACCGATCATCCAAAAGTCACATGTATGTAATAAATGAGAGTCCTATTGGCAGAAACGCGCCTTACTAAATGTATTGCTTAATAAACTGCCATGATGAGATGTGTTAGTACCCAATAAGTAGTTTCTGGAAAACACCTAACACATCAAAGCAGCATCCAGAAATGACCAATAGTTTCTTTTATGGAAAACTTCCAGAGGCAGCACATATAAAAAACATAAAGACTCTTAATAAAGTAGAACTTGGTTCAAATCCTGATTTCATTAACAAGCATTTATGTCATCTTCAAATAGCATTTTGAGACTTTTGGTCCTCTATTTATTTTCTTGTCTGTAAAGTAGAAGTAATAATATTAATAAGTTATAGTCATGAAAACTAAATCAAATACTATAAATAGTGCACACTGATATAACTGTGTAACTTTGATGAAATCACAGATATGCTATCTCTCAATTGCCTCATTTGCCAATCATGGATAATAACAGTGCCTACACCATCGGAGTAGTCCCAGGAATAACTAACATGTGTGTGTGTGCTTAGAAATGTACCTTACACAGAAAAGGCATTCTGATTATTTATTATTATCTGGGTTTCTCAGATTCCTTTCATAGAGCCATGAAATCAAGATGAGTGTTATGATTCAAAAATCAGATTCCAGTCTAGGGCTGCTGTTAGGTTGCAATGATAAGAAGCAAGAAAAATAGTCACACATCAGAGAACTTGCTATTAGAGTATAATGATTATAGTTTGGATTGTACTTACCAAATTCTTATGGTTCTACTGTCAACAAAATAAAAACACTTGCCACATTCTTGTACAAATAATTAGGATCTCTGAGCCTCTGCACTCTACCTGGGTGGTCTTGAGCAAGTGACCACCCAACTTCAGTGTGTTCACATTTAATAGAGGGATTTGGATAATTAATTTATGACTATCATGTACACTAGTGTTTACTGAATTTCCAGCACATACAAGCCTATATCTTATAATTTGTCCTACTTTTTTTTTTTTTTTTGAGACAAAATCTCAAAAAAAGACTCTGTCACCCTAGGTAGAGTCCTGTGGCATCATAGCTCACAGCACCCTCAAACTCTTGGGCTTAAGTATTTCTCTTGCTTCCTGAGTAGCTGGGACTCCATAACACCTGGCTTTTTTTGTCTGTTTGTTTTTGAGATGGTGTCTCACTCTTGCCCAGGCTGGCCTCAAACTCCTGAGCTCAAGCAATCCACTCACCTGGCCCTCTCAGAGTGCTAAGATTATAGACTTAAGCCACCATGCCTAGCCTATTTGTCAGAACTTTTAAGAAACAATTTTTAAAACCATAGTTTCAAAATGTTTTAAAGTAGAAAAGATTAGCTTAGAACCTTGCTAGTTAAATATTTATATGCATAAAAAATATGATAGGAAGGAAAAAAAATTATAGGCCCATTTGTTACTGTATTATTATCTCAATTTCTCTCATGCAGAGGTGTTTATGAATTTCACATTTTGTCCTATTCTATTCTTTTTTTATTTTAAATAATTGTCTCTTTTTACGCTTTCTTTTCCCTTTGTGAACTTCCTTTCATCTTTTTCCTTCTCTGTACCTAAAACAGATGCTCTAATATTCAGGCATAAAGCTATATTCCTTGATGAAGGTGGAAAAGAGAAGGAGAAACAGCAGGAATCCTGGCTTGCCTCGCTGTGCTATTAGAACAGTTCGGAAGCATTATTTGGGTTAGCTCCTGAAAAGGCTGGGTGTAGGTTAAGTATTATTGACTTTCTGCTTTTATTTGTGAAATTATAATTCAGTCAGATTCTTGAAAAAAGACTCTTGTCTCATTGTTTTTGTTTTTGTCATTGAAAGTTTTTCAAAAGCAACACAAAGTCCCTGAAAAATCTAAATATGATAGTTAAATTACATATTTTTAAAGCCCAGTACTACAATTATGCTAATGTAATTAAGGTTCATGAATATAGTATGCAAATCAAATTGTCAAGAATGATATCAAATAGAATTGTTCTTTAAAGATAGAACAGATTGGTTCTGAAATTCTTACAAGGATCCCTGTTTCATAAATTCCTTAGCAAAATATCATTTTTCAGTGATAACAACGCTCTGAGTACATCATCATCAAAATTTAGATAATTTGTACATTTTCTCCTTGGAAATGACACATTTTGATATAAAGAGAGGAGAAAAAATTATATCTGTTTGCAATGGAAAGGTTTAAACTATCAATATCTGGAAAGGGTTGAGATATGATGTCTTAAGTGTAAACAGGCTTTTTCTCCAATTGCAACAAAACACTATACACCACATTTTATGAAAAGCAGTTTCAGCAGAGATGTTTTACGTGATGTTGATTTTTATACCCATAAATATAGTAACAGAAAATCTTGTCTGAGCCACGACCTGAAATCCCTCAGTGGTGATTATATGGAGATTATGAGGCAGCCATTTAAAGGGCTCAATGAGGAGAGAACCGAGAAGACTGTGGGTTTCGTTCCCTCTGCCTTGGGCTTTCCTGCCTTGCAGACCGGGCCTTATGCCAGGCTGTTTGCCCTGACTCCTCCTTCACTGGTTACCTGTGTGACTTTCCTGTGTGTCTGACCTTTAGAGAACTAGTCCAGAACAGAATCATGGAGGAAATAGAAATGGATAAAAAGAACTGAGTTTTTTGGTTTTGATCTTTTACATTTCAGGATTACAAAATGAACATTTGCTTGTTTCAGAAAAATGAGAAGCAGGGAAAACCAAAGCAAATGAGTAAAAAGAAAACCCAAACCCTGTAACCCCATCACCAAGAACTCATCTAAGATAGCATTTTAGTTTCTGTATAAACATTTTGTTACTTTTTAAAATGTAGTACATTTCTATTTGTACAATTTTGTATTTTTAAAAAAAAATACTGAAAATAATACCCTAAATATTTTCCCAATTCATTCATCATTTTTAATGCCAATATATCATTCTACCATATGGGTGTAGTCCGGTTTTGCATATACTCCCCCAGTGTTGGACAGAGGGTGTGAGGCTGGGACTGATGAACTGCTCGTAGGTTTCCAATTTGTATAAAGGAGAGACTAAAGAAGGCAAGTGAGAAATCAATGTTCTCTTACTCGATTTTTCCCCCTCTTTTCATCAAAGTAGTCATTTTGAATGAAATGACTCATTCAAAAAATTTTAAAGGTAAAGTAGTTCTTTAGGCAGACCAAAATTATAATAGGTAAAAATCTATGGTTTCCACTAATATTTAACAAAACTCTGGATTTTACTTTGAGAGAAAGGAAACTCATTCTCATTACTTTGAGAAGAAGGAAATTCATATTATCTTCTCAACAAAAAGCTATGATTGATTAATGACAGTGGGTAGTGTTTGGATTACTCTGTATTAGCTTAATTTAATAAAAGGCTATGCTGGCAGTGAGTTTATATTAATTCATTTCTGCCAGAGGACCATGGGGCTGCATACACTGGCGTCTCTCCCCCAACCTCAGGTTTTCCATCATGGTCAGGGTAGGTCACACACTGGCTAGAGGTCTGCACCCACTAACAGCTGTCTAACTTTGTGTGAGAAGATAATGTCTCAAATGGTGATTCCTTTGTGATGTAGCATCTCTTTTATCCATGGATTCCCAAAGACTGCTCTTCAGTAGTTTCTATTAAAACTTTCACTGTAATTTATTCTAAGCTATTTGTGGCTGACAATCCTAGAAAGCTTTCCCTTCCAAAGGG
The DNA here is from genome assembly GCF_000181295.1 of Otolemur garnettii. Classification (NCBI taxonomy): domain Eukaryota; kingdom Metazoa; phylum Chordata; class Mammalia; order Primates; family Galagidae; genus Otolemur; species Otolemur garnettii. Next base: position 2,707,051 of record NW_003852401.1, read on the forward strand.
ACTAAGTTTAATACTAAGAGCTTTACATTCTACCAGTGCCATTGTAAGTATAGCCTGCAGATGGCGTATGGGAAGTCGGTGACTTAGGCAAATTGTATTTCTTCCTCAGTGTGCCCTCTCTAACCCCAATTTCTCTCCTGACTCCTGTCTGATATAGCTAACTGCCTGCTGCCCATTTATTCTCTCTGAAACCTAATAGCCAGCATCCCCAAACTAAAATTTATCATCATCACCACTTCAACTACTTTTTTTTTTTTTTTTTTTTTGCAGTTTTTGGCCAGGGCTGGGTTTGAACCCACCACCTCCAGCACATGGGGCCAGCACCCTACTCCTTTGAGCCATAGGCACCGCCCTCACTTCAACTACTCTTAATTACTTTTCTCTGTTTCAGTTGGATTCATGTCTTATCAATCACTTAAGAGAGAAAACTGGGAGTCACATAGGTTCCTCCCCCTTTCTCCTTATTCTTAATCAGACCGAAAGTCCTGACATTTCCGTCCCCTACACGTTTCTCACATTTGTCCTCCCTCTGCTGTATCCTAGACTTCTTTTATCATTTGAATATACCATTTTTAACAGACTCTCAACTAGGTATCCTATTTTTAGACTTTTCCTCTTTAAATCAGTAGCTCCACAATGACTTTCTGAAATGAAAATCTCATTTCTCTGGATAAAACCTTTCAACCCTGCCCACCATCAGTGCTACATTTCTTGAAGTGTGATCTTTTAACCACCTGCTTAATAATTATCTGGTAGATTGGGGTGCTGTAAAAATGCAGAATCCTACACCAAAGGCCTCAGCATCAGATTCTAGTGGGGGAAGAGCTCAGGGGTCAGAATCATAAACACGTTCTCAAGATGATTTTCTAGAAGCAAAGTTTATGAACCAGTGATTTACCTACAGGATGAAGTTCAAATTCTTGCTCAGATCTGATTCTTGCCTAGTTTCCTGGCCTGCTTTCAGCTCCCTCATGATGCTGGCCAGCTCCCAGGTGCTTGGCTTTGCTCAGCACTTCCTCTGTAAAGTGCTCTTTCCCAGTTTGTTTGCCTAACTAATCACTATTACAGCCAGGCTTGGTGGGCTCTGCTAACCTTGACCTTCAGAATGTGGTCCTCAGACCAGCAGCTTCCAATTCACAAGGGAATTTGTTTAAAAATGTGGGATCTCAGGCCCTACTCCAAATATACAGAATAAAGATCTTTACATTGACAGGATTTCCAGGCAGCCTGCAGGCACATTCTGTTTGAGAATTCCTACTTGAGGAACACTTACCAGATCCCCCCTGTTGAACAAAGTTGGGCTTTTTGCAAAGCGATCTGAGTTCACTCAGTGTACACATTTATCTCTTTCACTGAACTATGGGTTCCTGGAGGGCAAGGAATCTTTCTTATCATCTCTGTATTTTCAGCCCCTCATACTGTCCCTGGCACATGGAGCAGTTCAACAAATATTTGTTTATTTAAACTGAACTGACCCACAAGTCAGCCTGGAACTGAAAGACTGCATCCCTAATGAAATGTCCTTTTGCACAAATTGGTTGCACTTTCAGTTTGGATGCTCTTGCTTTTGGCTGAGCTGATTCTGTTTTGCCTCCTTTCTCTAAATTCACAGATGGTCTCAAGCATTTACTCACAGAGAGTGGATTGCTGCCTGGTGCGGATTACTGTGGGCCAGGCAATGGGCTTCCCTGTTGGTTACCAGCCAGGCCCTGCTGGTCGAAGCTCCCTCCCTACAGGGACTGATACCTCCTTCCTAGGGAAGCCTCATCCAAGCTCAGGTGCATGTAGAAGGGAGGCAGCTTTGGTTTATAAAGATATTGTTCTATCATCACACACGCCAAAGTTACTCAGAGCTCTAGTATGAAACCTCTATGACTTGAATCTAAAAGAGCTTGCTGGTCATTCTCCATCCTCTCCCTCATGGGCCATTAGACTACAAACTACATAAAAGCAGAGCGTGTCTGTTGGTGCTGAACATTCTACCTCCTAACCTCTAGCACCGCACCTGACATATGTATGGAATAAACAAATAAATAAATGACATATGTCAAAATGCTACTATGGGGTAGAATCTTGGGTACTTTCTCCCATATAGTCTTTATATTCTTCAGTATTTATTTATGTATCTGCAGTATGTGTATCCTTTTTGAGGCATATTATACTTTAGAGATGAATCTGATTCTAATATTTTATCATCAGCTGTTTTTATAATGCTTTTGCATCCAAGAAATGTTTTTTAAAATTTTAATTAATTTAAATTTCCCCTAGTATTAACCAACTCAGTCATTAACATGATTTGAAGCCCTAAAGAAGAACCATAGTCAGATACTAGGATATGAAAAATTATGGACCGGATTTGTCTAATACTTTTTAGATTTTTTTCTCCTTTTATTTTTTTTTTTTTGATCTTATGTAATTTCTACTTACTTTGGATATTGCTTGTGCTCAATAGTCTGCTACAGGATTTAATGTTCCTAATTGTCTTCCATGCGGTCTACTCCTCTGAGTATCTTTTTGTACTTTTATTATCTTCTGGGTTAAGTTTGCAACACATGATATTGAACAATGCACATTGATTTGGAGTCAGACCACCTGTGCTCCAGCACTAGCTTTGGTGATTACTAGTTTGAAGGTCTTTGTCATAGTAATTATTGATGCATTTTTTATGTGTGAGACAGATATACATCTCTAACAGGGTTAAGACCACAGATATACATCTCTAACAGGGTTATAAGAAATTAACAAATTCATATTATTATTGATCATATACAACCCTTGCTGTTGTCCAAATATCTCCTGGGTTCCTCTTATTCCTTTTCTAAGAAATGGAATGTATCTGCATGAAACAGTCTTGCTAACTTTTTCATGAAGGCTTCCTACATCCCCAGAGTCAGAATTCATCAGTCCTATATCTGTCATTTCGATGTACACTGTCTGCTCCTTGGCTCAGAAATTGTCACATTCTAGTCTACACTACGTGTATGTATGTATGTATCTGTTTTCTCTGTTGAGCAATATGGCGGGAAACCTGTAGCTTGTTCATCTATCTCCCCTAGAACACCCACAATGCCTTGCACAAAATAGTACCTAGAACCTGAATATGGAATTTAAGAACATGTTGGTTAAAAGCATGGAACCTGAGGCTCTTACTGGTGCCCTCATGTCCTGGCTGTGTGATGTTGTCCATCTTCACTAGTCTGTCCAAGCTTAGGTTTATTAATAGATGAAACTGTGAAATGGGTATAGAAATAAACATATATCTAAAAGCTATGTGGACATTAACTACATTAAATGACTAACACCCACTAAAGCTCTGTATTTTACATATTCATTTTTATCTTCATATTTTCTTCTTACATACTTACCAGATACCAAATAAGCAACAATTGATGAATAATCAATAATGTCAAACTTGGCATTACTGACCCTAACTGTTTGATTTCATAAACAGTTAAAATTCATAACTGACTCTGGAGAAGAATAGCTGTTGAAAGTAAAGATTTAACTCAGAAATCACATTTTTTTTTTTTTTTGATGGGGAGTTTAAGATGCAGGAGGTAACTTAGCCATTACGGTATTTTGGCTGCAGTTCATGACAAATAAACCTGTTATGGGTAATTTATGTCGAAGCTGTTCATGTTGCATGGAAGAGGGTTCAATTTGCGAAGCACATACTTCTTTATTACCAAATGATTCATTGAAAATCACAATTTGTGATGATCTGCCTAGTGGAAGGGTTGTTGCTCATAAAAACATCATAGGAGAAAATTCAATGATGAATATTATTTATGCCAAGACATACATTTGTATTAGCTACACACATCCCAGTGTGTGTGCATTAAATTATGACAGCACTGGCAATTCAAATAAGACCTCAGGAAGGGTGAGCGTCAGCAATTCTGATAAGCTAGACAAAATAGCATTTTTGATACAAAAATGAGCTCAGCAGCTCCTATACCAAAGGATACTTTCTTTAATAGCAAGGCTACATTTTCAGAGAGACTACTATTAGCAAATGGAATAAAAGGGAGAGAGGTAAAATGAAAGTATTGGATGGCCCTCTATACCAGATGTCTCCAACTTCCTGAATTATTTTACTATAGTTCTGTATGCACAAGAAGCAAATTAACTCACTTGGGGTCCCATGGATACCATATAGTGCCCTCCAGAAACAATGATGTTTAAAAAGATTATGATACTTGTCACTAATAGTGTTTATTTTGCAGTTATTAATACATAGCTTATATGAAATGTCCTCTGTAAGTACAAATGTTTCTTTTCTTAAACTTCGACAAAGGATATTTTATTTTGATAGGTAGTATTTTCTCTTTATTAATTTTACATTTTAATATTGAATTCAAGTTCTTCTTACATTTGAATTAAATTAAACCATCATAACTTGTGCTTATATGCTCAAGTGGATACAAATGTGGCAGGAGATGAGGGTTTGGAAAAGACAAATATACCCAGACCGATATTGCGTGCTACATATCCCTTTGTCAATCGATCACTTTATTTTCTGTAGATACAATCTGAAGTTAACTGCTATAGGAAACATTGCAGCTTGTAGTAGGGTGATTGTATATGTTTTCAATTCATTTTTAAACAACTTTTTATTCATTCATGACATGTGATTAAATATCTAACTATGGAATAATTACAACACAGAAATGTTTCAACAAATAATTTTTTATTGTTTCGATCAATAAACCACTGCTATTTATAACATTTAGTATTTTTTTCATACTGAGATACTAGTTTAGAGCTTGTCACTATTATCTCATTTAGTCCTTAAAACAATCCTATAAAACAGGATTTATATGTTGTATTTTTATTACAAATGGCACATTGCCAAAAAAGAAAAACAAAATATAAAGTGAGATTACCTCTCCAGAGGTTATTAAATTGGTGCATATACTAAACATATTAAATTGTCCAGAGGTTATTAAAATGGTGCATATACTTCTGAGACTTTTTATTAATGCATTGGTCTCATTTTCCCAAAAACTGATGAATGTTCTATGATATGCCTTTTAATTTATCAGTAAATCGTGGACCATTTTCATGCTGAAAATCACATGCATGCTACATACTTTAAGCATTAGTGATGGAAAACCAATCCTTTCCAAGAATAAGTGAATTTTCTGGTAAATGTTCTACCTAAATTTTAGCTTTGATTATTCTGATTTTAGAACCCATATGTGTAACCATTATATATCTACCTTTCCAAATGTATTGTATACACTTAATTGCTGACATTTTTATAACTAAATTATTATTCTTCAATATTTTTTGTTAATTATTTTGTGTTCCCTGCTCTTTTGAATTAAAGAAAGTTATTTATGGATTGAAAGAAATAACTCCAGTCTAAATTATGTGTAACACCCTACTACTTATTGAAGAATAATGCTAATCTATTCAGGACAAAATGCTACTGCTTTGTCCATCTCAACAACTGTTTTTTTCAAATAATATTTTCATAAAACCTTATTTTATAATCAAAAGTGATGTTTTTTAAGGCAATGGGAACATTCCATTTATCAAACAATCCTAGTCTTTGCTTTATGTGTTATCTGAATTGGACGTAGGTGAGATGACAGAGAAGCCTTTAGAGGATTCCTTAAGACCTCATGGAATATTCATTCACCCAACAGTATTCATAGAGAACTTCTCCCTCCTACATTCTAGGTATGGAGCTGGTCTTAAGCAATTAAACTGAGAGCAGTGAGGACAGTTTGGACCCCACATTCTATTTGACAGTTAAATTATAATGGGAATGTTATAGAGATTGGCTAAAAGCTGTTCCTAGCTCAAGTTGAGAAGAGTGATATAAAATTACAAGTGAACCATATAAATGCAGACGTTGATTAACATTATTTAATTTTTGTCAGATACTAACAGTTTTCAAGGGTATCTTTCTCCAATAAATCATATACATTTTTAAATACCATTTGTCTTTATTTGTTCCAGTGAAGTAACTAAAACCCTCCACTAACCTAATCATTACTTTGGGAGACAGACCTCTTTCCTGGCTTAATTCTGAATAGGAAGGCCAGTAGAGCTTCATTATTTTTCTCGTTTCTTTTAGGGTTTGACTCTGGAAACAAAGTGATTGAGAGGCAGCTTTTACAGAGAAACTCATCAGTGTGAGCTCAGCCCATCCTGATGATGATTTGGAAGTTGATGTTATTTTCGGGAAGTCAGATTAAGACCTGGCATTGTACCAAGCCCAATCCTCTCTTTAATTATAAAGGGGTGTAGTTTGGTTAATAATTATAGAATTCTCAATTTAGCAAGAAAGCAGGATAGAACGAAAACTGATCTCAGCCAAACTGATTGTCAAAAATGCAAGGATTTAAAAATTATTCATTCATTGAGATAAAATTGAGTTATCTCATGTCACTGGCAATGCTACACTGGAAGTGCCTCCCGCACTTTCTTCTCTTACATTAAATTTGATTTGTAAAGTAGCTGTAAAGGCAAAGTCTGGACAGAATCAAAGCTATAATATTTTCTTTATAAGTTTTCTTTATAATAAAGATGGCCCACATTGTATCAATTAGAAAGTAAGACATAATAATTTACTGTTAGCCTCTTCTGCGCTAATTCTAGGCATCTAAAGAAAGGGAAAGGCAAGTGTGTACAAAACTATTCAAGATATTGATTTTCTTTTTCTTTTTTTCCCATCAAATTAAACACTCAATTAGATACAGGCTCTATTTGAGAAATGAACAGCTTTAGCTAACTTAAGTTATAATTAGTCAGTAATACCATGAGGATTGTTATTAATATCACCACTATCACATGCAATTTGTTTTATTCAAACTTTGTGATCCAAATCAGTTAATTCTTTGTAAAGCTAACCAAATTACACTTCAGGCTTCATGTTTTCATTTCAATAGTTAATACTCTTAAACTCTTTGCAATTATACTACACGGCAATACATTTGTTAAGCTACATTAAACCTGAATTCTGTATCTAGTTCAATGATTGCTAAGTGTACAGCTTTAAAAAGTAGCAAAGTTGTATTTAAATAGGAATATACTCATTTACTCATTTGTACTTATAATATTTTAAAGAAACATATTAATTATTGCAGGGAAGGTAGTATATAACTTTAAATTCTTATTTAAGTTTGGATATTATCTTCCTTTCATAAGAATTATGTTACATTACTGCCTATGGTGCATACAAGGAAGGATCCTTTTTAAAAGATATTAAATCTGAAGGCAGAAAAAGAGATATTTTATTTTCTTGAAATCTTGTGGAATATTTAGGGATAGGGTTTTAGGGAAAGGATGGAACTTTGCTAATACTCAATTTGATTTTATGACAACACTTTTTCCCCCCTCCCTTGCTGACACACAAACTTCTCCCTGCTATTCCTCCTCAAAGTTCCCTAAAGACTTCATATTTCATTAGAGTTATTGGAAATGCTTATAATATGATTCATAATGGTCCTATATGACTTGCCCATATTCACTTCTTTATGCATCATTAAAGTGACATTTCACTTCTTGAGGGTATGTTATGCTTTCTCATTTCCAAATGCTTAGATCTTCTGGCTCAAACACTCTTTCCTGCCTCTGTGACAAGAACATTCTTATATATTGTTTAGAGGTGAGCTTTATTTAATTTGTCAGTACTTTTGTGTGTCCTTTTCTGAATTCTTATCCTCTTCTTTCCTGCCACTTTGCACACAGAAATGAAACAGCAATGAAAATTAGTTAGTATTCATAACATATAAGTAATTCATATAATTCAGCAGACAAAGAACTGATTATAAAATAGACAAAAGACATGAATAGAAATTTTTCCAAGGAAGACATAAATATGGCCAACAGGTACATTTTTAAATTGTTTGACATCACTAATCACCATAGAAATGCAAATTAAAACCTCAATGAGATATTGCCTCCATCTGTTAGAATGGCTACACTAAAAAAAGAGAGATAACAGTGTTGGCAGGGTGTGGAGGAGAGGGAACCCTTGTATACAGTTGATGGGAATATAAACTGGTACAGTCATTATGGAAAACACTATGGAGATTTCTCAAAAAATTAAAAGTAGAACTACCATATGACCCAGAAATTCCTCTATTGGTTATTTACATACCCTAAATAAATGAAATCAGCACTTCATAGAGATACCTATGCTCCCATGTACTTTGCAGCATTACTTATAATAGCCAAAATATGACAACAACCTAAATGTCCATTGATAGATTACTAGAGAAAAAATTTTAAGATATATTTGTATAGGTGTGTGTATAATATGGGTATGTGTGTATTTATATGTATATATAATGAAATACTATTCATGCTTTAAGAAAGGAGATACTGCTATTTGCAATAGTATGGATGATATATTCATCTATAATGGATATACCAGAGGATATAATACTAAGCAAAATAATCCAGACACAGAAAGAAAAATACTGTATGATCTCACTTATATGTAAAAAAATTAAAAATTAAATAGATAGAGCTAGAACAGTGGTTAACAAGGACAGGAAATGAAGAAAAATAGATCAAACTTAGGATACGTCTAGAAATCTAATGTATAGCATGAAAACTATAGTTAATAATATTGTATTTTACACTGAAAATTTTCTAAATGAGTAGATTTTATTTATTTTTTAAACAAGTTGATTTTAGGTATAAAATTAGTTACTTTACACATATAAAAGTAACTATACAAGGTGATAGAGATGTAAGTTTGTTGTATCACAGTAAGAATTACACTATGTATTAATATATGTGTATGTAAACATCATGAATACTTTAAATATTATATACATTAATTTTAGTAACTTGTTAGGCACTTATATTTGGAGCTGCTATAGCATGCTGTATTTCTTAATATAGGTACTTATTCAAATTTATAGTAATTATTCCTCTAATGACCTGACCTGCTTGGTATTGGCAATAATTATAATTTATAATTATAAAGAGGGCTAATACTTAGTTAATTCTCAATATATTTTGAGTACCTCACACAGTGCCTGAAATGTAATAGATGTTTAAAAATATTTAGTAAATGGTATTGAATAGGACTTGTTCCTAAATATATGATAATTAGAGGGAATGATGCCTGGCCTAAAGGCTAGTTTAAAGAGTAAAATAGACAACAACTATCATAGTGTTTGACAGTAAAAAATGTTATTTTTATAGCTTTTTTCCTTCATGAGAAAAGTTATTCAGATATCTCCATTCAAGGTCAGAGATCAGTATGCTAATCTAGTTGACAGAGATCTCCCCCAAATGCTATACACCTATGAAAAATAAAAACACAAGCTTAATTTATATTTGAGACACACTTATAGCTTTGAATCTTGGTAGCTAAAACCAGATGATAGGGACATCATAGAAAAAAAAAGTCTCAGATTTATTTTTACACATTACTGTGTATACTTCCAGCCACTGCAATAAAATAAGAAAAAGCAATAAAAGACATTTAAAATTGAGACCGGCTATTTGAAAATACACAGTCAGAGAAGAAAAAAGGATAAAAAGAACAAAAAAGAATGAAGACAGCCTGCAAGATATAGAAAATTACATTAACAGAGCAAATCTAAGGATTATTTGGGTTCAAGGAGCTGGGCAAAAGTAAGGGAGTAGAGAGCTTACTCAAAGAAATAATAACAAAAATTTTTCCAACACTTAGAAAAGATATAAATATCTAGGTACATAAAAGTCTTTGAACAACCTACAGATTCAACTCAAATAACATTACCCCAAGGCATGTAATAATCAAACTCTCAAAGGTCATAGACAAAGAGGATTCTAGAAGCAGCAAGAGATAAAACTAATCACCTATTCCTGTTAGAATGACTTTTATTTATGAAAAGTCCAGAAGCAATAAATGCTGGCATGGATTCAGAAAGAAAAGAACAATTAAACACTCTTGGTAAGACTGAAAATTAGTATAAAGATGTGGAATTGACCCAAGTATTCATCAATTCATGAGTGAATTAACAAAATGTGGTATATGTATGCCATGGACTACTACGCTGCCATAAAAAAGGATGAATTAATGCCTGTTGCAGTAATTTGGATGAAACTGGAAACTATTAAGTGAAGTATCTAAAGAATGGAAAACAAACTCCACATGTACTCGCTATTGAATTAGAAATAACTGATCAGCACACATCTTCACAGAGTAAAGTAAAATTCGTTGAAATGAAGACAGGGGAAGAGAGGAGGGAATGGGTGAAAATTACCTTACGGGTACAATGAACACTATTTGGGTGATAGGCACACTAATAGCCATGACTCAAGCATTACAAAAGCAACGTTAATATTTTGAAATAAAAAATAAAATTAAGTGCCTTAAAATACATATATATATATATATATATATATATGTCTGGCAACAGACTTCTCCAGCAAAAGCATATACACCAAGAGTAAATGGAATGGCATGTTCAAAGTATTTAAAGAACAAACCTAACATCCAAAAATATTTTATTCAGCAAAATTATCATTCAAATATGAAGGAAAGATAAAATCTTTCACAAGCAAAAATTGAACACCACCAGACCTATCTTTTAAGAAATGCTGAAGGGTGTACTTTAATCTGAAAGATAAATGACAGTAATGTGAAAAAGAAAATTTCTAAAGGTATAAAACCCATTGCTAAAATTAAGTACACAGACAAATCTAAAATACTCTATTATTTGTGGTTCAATTCACTCATAACTCTCATATAAATCCCCACTAATTTACCCCAAATAATAATACCTATAACAATCTGTTAGAGATAGATAATATAAAAATACGATTATTAAGACAATTAAAATTCAAAATGTAGAATGATTGGAGTTAATATACAGAATTTTATATGTTTTTGCCTTTGCTTATATTATTTTATCTGTAATCCAAGATAATTTGTCATATCTTTAACTTATTACATCTGGAAGATGTTTTGTATAGGCCTCTTGGTAACCACAGTGAAAAAAAATATATATAAGAATTACTAATAATAAAATGAAGCAAATTAAAACATACTGCCAAAGCTAATCACTTAGCCAGAAATGGGGACAGTGAAAAAGGAAGAAAGGAATAGAGGAGTCTCAAAATGACCAAAAAAGAAGAAATAAAATGGCAATGGTATGCCTTATCAATAATAATACTGACTATAAGTGGTCTTAGTTCCTCAATTTAAAGCCATAGTAGATAAAGAAACTAGACCCAATTCTATGCTGCCTCTTATAAATTAATTTCACTATTAAGAAAAACTAAAAGAAAGTGAAAGGGTGGTAAAAGATATTTCATGCAATAGAACACCCCCCACAAAAAAAGAAAGAAAAATAAATAAAAATAGGAGTACCTATACTTATATGAGACAAGACAGACTGAAAATCAAGGACTGAAAAAAAAAGACAAAGTCACTATATAATGATAAATGGGTCAATTCAGCAAGAGGCTATAACAATTTTAAATATCTATGTACCCCAAACTGGACCTCTCAAATATATAAATTAAACATTAATAGATCTAAATGGAGAGAGAGACTACAATATAGTAATAGTGGGGAACTTTAACATCCCACTGTCTAAGAGATAGATTACTCCTATGAAAATCAAAAAAGAAATAATGTTAAAGTACACATCAGATCTAAAAGGTCTAACTACAATTTAGAGAACATTTCATCCAACTGCTGCTGTATCCATATCCTTTTTATCAGCACATGTAACACTCTTCAGAATAGATCATATCTTAGGCCACAAAACAAGTCTGAACAAATTCAAAATAATGAAAATCATGTTAATTACCTTACTGATCACAATGAAATAAGACTAGAATTCAATCACAATTGGAATCTTCAAAAAGATACAACACATGAATTAAGCTATATGCTCCTAATAACCAGTGGAAACAAAGAAAAAGTAATGGATATTTTAAAAGTAGCTTAAATCAAATGAAAATGGTATATAAGACACAATATACCAAAATCTATGAGATATGGGAAAAGTAGTACTAAAAGGAAACTTATAGCAATAAGAAAACTATGTCAAAAAAGGAGAAAGACTTCAAATAAATGATCTAACAATACACTTCAAGGAACTAAAAAAGCAGGAACAAACCAACCCCAACATAAATAGAAGAAAATAAACAAAAAAGATTAGAGAAGAATAAAATAAAATTGAGACTAAAAACATACAAAAGATCAATACAATACAAAGTTTGGTCTTTTGAAAAGATAAAATTGACAAACCTTTAACTACACTAACAACAACAACAAAGAACCTTAGAAAAATCAAAAATGAAAAAGGAGACATAATAACTGAGACTTCAGAAATACAAAGAATTAGTAGAAACTATTATGAACAACTATATTTCATCAAATGGAAAAACCTAGAAAAAATGGACAAATTCCTGTATACATATGACCTATGAAAATTGAACTATGAAGAAATGGACAACCTCAACAAGCCAATAGCAAATAATGAGATCTAAGTCATGATAAAAATTTCCTTATCATAGAAATGCCCAGGACCTGATGGATTCACTGCTAAATTCCATGAAATATTAAAGAAGTAATATCAATCCTCAAACTCTTAGAAAAAAAACAAATTAAATAGGAGGGAACACTTTAAAACTCATCTTGTGAAGGCAGTATGACCTTGATTCTGTGCAATCTGAACCAGACAAGGACACAACAAAAGAAAACTACAGGCCATTATTATTGATGAACACACGGGGGTCTTCCAATTAGGTTTGCAAACCCATCCTAGAAAGGTGCTACTACATAACCTGTTGCTGAATATCACTACAGTCACCTTTGAAGTACTCCTCTTGGGATGCTATTTACTGATGCCAGTGCCCAGTTCACCTTTCAGAGAAATTGTGGAACTAATTTTTCTGGAATGACCATCTGAGCTGCCATGGTAAGGCACACAAAAAACATGCAAGAATAATAATGAACAGCACTCATAAAGGCATTGCCAAATGTTGACACAAACACTGCTAGGACACACTGATGTACCCAGATTATGACACCATACCAAGTTGTAAACACATGATTTCAAGTTCATGAACTTAAATGTGAGACCTTGCACAACACCATTTCTGGTGGTCATTTCAGAAAAAGAGTTTCATAATTGCTGAAGGGTGGACTAGGCACTGGAGTCAGTGCTTCCCAAGGGGAGGATTTCACAGATAAACATACCATAGTGATATTCAGTAATGAAGTATGTAGCTCTCTTTCTAGGCTGAGTTTGTGAACTTTATTGTCATGCCCTTTTATACAAGCAAAAATCCTCAATAAGATATTAGCAAACTGAATTCAGTAGTACTTTCATGAGAAAGTAGATCTTTCATGAGAAAGATCTTACCATGATTAAGTGGGACTTATCCCAGGGATGCAAGAATGGTTCAATATAACATAAATAAATAAATAGGATATACATAATTAACAAAATCAAGAACAAAAGCCAAAAGATTATTTCCATACAAGCTCAAAAGACATTTGGTAAAATAAACATCTCGTTATGATTCCTTTATGAACCAATTCTTCATCAAAATGGATATAGAGGGAATATACCTCGAAATAATAAAGGCCATGTATGACAAGCCCATGTCTAACATCAAACTGAATGGGGGAAAGTCAAAGGCCTTTTCTCTGAGGACCAAAGCATGACAAAGTTGCTTATTTTTCCCACCATAATTCAACATAATAGTTGACACCCTGGCCAGAGCAAGTAGGCAAGAAAAAGCAATATAGCACATTCAAATTGGAAAGGCTAATTGGAAGTTGAATTAGCCTTGTTTGTAGGTGACACAGTCTACTAACTGTAAAAATCTAAAGAATCCACCAAAAAGTTGTTACAACTGATAAATGCATACCGTAAAGTTGCAGGATACAAATTCAATGTACAAATACCATTAGCATTTACATACACAGAGAGGAAACAATTCGAAAAAGAAATCAAAAAATTAATCCTATTTAAAATAGCTATGGAAAATATAAAAAAGCTAAGAATCAATCAACTAAAAAAGTGAAATTCTATTTAAAAAAAAAAACACAACTATATACCTCTAATGAAAAAAGTAGAAAAGAACAACAAAAATAAAAAGATAGTCCATGCCCACAGATTGGAAGAATTAATATTGTTAAAATGACAAGACTACTCAAAACAATTTATAAATTCTATTCAATCCTTACCAAAACATCAATGGCATTTTTTCACAGAAATAGAAAAAAATATTCTACAATTCATGTAAGACCTCAAGTAGCCAAAGCAATCCTAACCTAAAAGAGCAAAATCAAGGGCAATATACTGCCTGACTTCAAGTTGTACTATAAAGCTATAATAACGAAAACACCATGGTATGGGCATAAAAACAGACATAAAGACCAATGAAACAGAATAGAGGACCCAGATATAAATCCATGCATTTACAACCAAGTCATCTTTGACAAAGGTGCCAAGAACACACAATGGGGAAAAGACAGTCTTTTCAATAAACGATGCTGGGAAGACTGGATAACCATATGCAGAAGACCCCTACCTCTCACCATATAGAAAAATCAAATCAAAAAAGACTAAAGATTAAAGGTGAGACATGAAACTATGAAACAGCTAGAAGAAAATTTCACGGCATTAATTTGGGCAGTGATTTCTTGAGTGATACCTCAGAAAGCACAGGTAGCCAAAGCAAAAATAGATAACAGAATACATTAAGATAACAAGCTTCTGCTAGCAAAGGAAACAATCAACAAGGTAAAGAGACAGCCAGAAAATGGGAGAAAATATTTGCAAACTACCCACCGGACAAGAAATTAATAACCAGAACACACAAAGACCTCAAACGACTGAATAGGAAAATACCAGGCGGTGCCTGTAGCTCAGTCAGCAGCGCGCCGGCCACATACACCAAGGCTGGCAGTTTCGAATCTGGCTCCGGTCTGCTAAAACAACAATGACAACTGCAACAACAAAAAAAATAGCCGGGCCTTGTGGAGGGCACCATACTCCCATCTACATGGGGGCTGAAGCAAGAGAATCGCTTAAGCCCAAAAGTTCAAGGTTGCTATGAACTATGATGCCACAGCACTCTACCCAAGGCAATAGCTTGAGACTTTGTTTCAAAAAAAAAAAAAAGCAAAATACCCAATAATCTGATTTAAAAATGGGCAAAAGATCTGAATATAAATTTCTCAAAAGAAGACACATAAATGGTCAACAAGTATATGGAAAAATGTCTAATACCATTATTTAATACCATTAAATAAACAGAAAATGCAAATACTGTAATGAAATATCTACCCCAGTTAAAATGTCTTGTATTATGAAGACAGGTGATAACAGATGCTGGAGAAGATGTGAAGAATGGAGAACCCTCTTCCACTGTTAGTGGGAATGTAAATTAGTACAGCTACTAGAAAGAAGAGTGTGGAGGTTTCTTAAACCTAAAAATAGAAGTACCATTCAACCCAGCAACTGCCCTGCTGGGTGTATATGCAAAAGAAAGGAACTCAATGTATTATAGTAATACTTGGCACTCGCGATAGCCAAAATACACAATTAAGTTAAGTGATGAATAGATAAAGACAATGTGGTATAACACAAAAGGGAATATTATTAAGCCATAAAAAGAATGAAATCCTGTCATTTGTACCAATCTGGATGAAACTACAGGCTTTTATGTTAGGTGAAATAAGCTAGGCACAGATAGACAAATATGGCATGTTCACTCACACATGGGGGCTATAAAATAGCAGACCTCATAAAGATAGAGGGTATATTGTCATTGACCAGAGACCAGGGAGGGAAGGGAGAGAGGAATTACAAAGAAAAATATGAAAACAAATGTATTTATTACCATTGACTTATATGCTTAATAAAAGTTAAAAGTAGTAAATTACATATCATATTGTATCTCAATTTTAAAAGTTTCAATATGCAAAAAAACCCCACTGTTCTAGCTAGATAATTTTTTAAAATGAGGCTTATTCTCTTATCAACTTCTTATTCTGATAAACTCAAATCTACAGAAAATTAGAATAATGTTTATAACAAATATTCACATGTCCTTCACAAATCTTCAGTGATTGTTAACATTTTGTGAGATTTTTATTGTAGTCTTTGTGTGTATGTGTATATTTGTCTATCCATATATAAATTTTATTTTTGCTGAAACATTTAAATCTCCACTGCAGCCATTATAATGCTCTCCTCCTAAACACTTCAGTATGTATCACCTAAGGGCAACTTGAAAGAGGATGCATCTTCTGAGGGATTGGTAATAAGAGAAGGAAGTGAGGACTGTAAACTCAAGGTCCTAAGAAATGAAAGAGAACCTCGATGGAATGAATATCAAATACAATCCAACGAAATTTTCTGGAATTAATAGTAGAGCCTATATATTGAAATTGACATAAGGGAAAACTAACAAAAACTAGTAATTCTAAGACATATCCCAGTGAAGCAATTAAAATTTAAAGATAAACAACAAAGCTTCAGAACTCCCAGCGAAAAAGACAATCCATTACAAAGCAAAGAGAATTTTGCCATTATTAGAGTTCGCAACAAGAACATAGATAGCCAAACAACAATGAAGCATTTTTTTAAAAAAAATCAAGGGAAGAGTGTGATTCAAGAATTTCGTATTCAGTCAAGCTATCTTGCATGTATCAGAACTATGAAGAGAAAGCAAACAATTTTAAACGTGTACAAATTTGGGGTTGGTATGTTATGTATGTACTTCTTTATTTATTTTTTTTAAAATGGAGGAAATTTTAAGTGCATTAGATAAAAGGGGAAAAATGAATATTTATTACGTATTCAGTTATTTCTAACAAACTAGATGCACACATTTTTTAGTTAGGCCTAATTACCTTTATTTTACAATAAAATAATGCTGTTCAGAGGAATTGACCAATATTTCTCAGTATGTGTCAAAACTAGGATTCAACTTCTATTTATTTTCAATCTAAAACTTTGATTACTCTTACATCTCATGCTCAATGTGGATCTCCATATTCATTGCTTGCTTTATGAGTGCCACTATGGTTTTATATGGTTGTTGTTTTTAATTAACAGAGAGAAATGATCCTACTTACTCCTCTTATTTAATGCGCTTTTCTCTAACTAGTAGAACTATCCATAATCTTGCTCAGCTGATGTGTAGTTTCACTATTTTTGAAGTAGCTTGAGCACGGAACACTGGAGAAAGCACACTGAGATTTAATTAAAGGTTTGAAAACAATCAGTTTGCAAATACAATGGTTTTACAGGCTCAAATTTTCTCCCTCAGAACCAATCACATCTGATAATAAAGATAAGCACTGAAAATCCCAAAACTTAGTTTTCAAATGTATATTGCATTTGTTTTTGAATGGGCATAAAATAAGCACCTCTTTTAATAGAAGCACTATCCCCAAGAGGAAATTAGCAGAACATACTAGATTACCAATTTTAATAAACTGGTATTAGCATTATCACTTTTGAGCAGAGGACGGGGAGATCATTTGGCACTGTTTCTGAGACTCTATATTGTCTTATCAGCTTCTGGGACAAACCACTCTCTGGTATCTTCTGCTCATGTTAATTAGTTTATAGACTACCAGCCATGCGTCTACACAGAAGACAACAGAGCTATTCAAAAACGTTCTTTTTTCTCATGAAAATCAAATATAAGCAAATCTCATTCAGTGTAGTCACTAATGCAGGGAAACATAATGGTGTCTGGCTGCCAGAAGACAAGAGAAATATACTACCTAATTAAATCCCACACACAGTTGAAAGTCTATATAAATCTTTCTGTCTATCTTCAGCATTTTCAAAGAAGTCTTACCTTACTAATCAAAAAAAAAAAATAGTGGAACACAAATTCTGAGATGTAGAATTGGAATGTGTCAAAATGTTATAGTTTCGGTCTCTGTATGAGTGACACCGTAGCAGGACCCAGCATGGTCAGCAGTTTTAGCTGACCTGTCATTTCTACTGCCAATCAAATGTTTTAGGACTAAGGCATTTTAATTTTCACCATTCTGAAACTCAACAGAAATTTTCAGGCCAAGTATATTTTGAAAAAAAAAAAAAAAAGATTATCTTTGGCTCATAGAACAACTTAAAATATGGCAGTGGAGGTCTTTTTATATCAGATCCCTGAAACAAATAACACAATTTTAAGTGATTTGGGCAATACACTTAGTCCTTTTATCTGAATTATACTATTTACAGCATCGCATTCTCCTTTGATTTTGGTAAGACATCAAACTCACCTTAAGACAGGGGAATTTGAAAGGATTGTGGTACCAACATCACAGTTTTAAGAATAAAAAGATGTAACATAGAGGTAGGTGCCCAGAATAGTGTCTGGCCATTCATAGCATTTCATTTGTATGAGCTTTTTTATCTTTGCTTATGAAAAAATGGAATGCCATTGCTTAGAGTTATTTTTTAAGTGAAAGACAATAGAGTGAACTCATATTTCAAATTTAATGCATAATCCAAATTTAATGCATAATGTCATCAGCATGAATCAGATAAAAGATTAAAAACAATACCTGGAGTGCAGTTCTCAATTTGGGTTTCTCTCTGTTGAATTTTAATTCCATTCTAAGATTCTTGTTCAGATAGAAGGTAAGCTGAAAAAAAATATTGAAGTAACTAAGGAGAAGCAAACTGGACCCTAACTTTTAGTCATTCTTTTAATAAAACTATTAATTTTATTTATTAAAAAGTAGTAGCATTACTAAAATTACTTAGGACAGTTTTCTTCCTGTGAAATAACCAGCAAATGTTAGTGAATAGTTAACAAAAGGAATCACTTGTAAAAGCCAATGCCATAAAAAGGAGCCATAATTTCCCAGGATGTAAATTTCTGTAATACTTCAAGGAATTTGGATTAACTCTTTCACCTCATTATGGTACAGCTCTACTTGGAAAAGTATCAACTTAGTAGCTGGTACCCTGCCCAATCATGGTGTGTGTGCCTTGCAGAGGTATATGCAATAACTGGTATAGGCTCTGGAAGAGCTTAATTCAGGGTTCCTAAACAGATTAGTTTTAGGATGGTTTTTAACCCATTGTCGTTTTCATACTAGGTATAGAAAGGAGGATGTATTATTTTTCTGGGGTCTCAAACCAGAAGGAAAGTGAAGAAAACATGACCCTTCTAGAATCAGCTGCTAATGCTGAAACTTGACCTCAGAGTAGCGGAAGGTAAATTTATTGACTTTTTGGTGGAAAAATCAGGAAATTTAATCATCTGCCATGAGTCACCCATTCTCAATGCAAAATCAACCAGGGTTGTTCTATTTTCACATCTCAAAAGAGCTGGACATGAGCAAACTACCAATTTCTATGACTGTGCCTATGACCTCAAAGTGGAAACAAAAGCAAGTCAAGGAACATAAACTCAAGACCTTATTTTGCTTCAGTTTATTTGAGTATTTTTCACCAAAAGATTAATGTGTAAAAACATTATTAGTTATTCGTGATTCTTTCCTTCTAATTAGATGGAATTTTGTATTGAGTAGGATGATGAAGGAGAACGTATCAGGAATTGTCTTAATTCTTTGTAATCCAGAAGATATTAAAATAAGCACCTAAAAGGTAAGAATAAAAATATTAATGAAGTGAGTGTTTTGCCCATATACTACCAAGAAAGTGACAATGACTGATGATTGAACTTCAAGTCAGGTAGTCATGTTAATAGCCTATACCTATAGCCATGGATGGATGGTGTAAATAGAGATCAGAAAAGTAAACTACAAAACCTTTTGAAGGAGGATGGGGAGAAGGGCATGGATAAATTCCCTCCAAACAGAACACTACATGCATGTACTGCATACTTTCCAGGTGAATGACACACCTATAACTCTGATTTTAACCTCATAAAAGCAAACTATGTAACCAAAATTTATGTACTCCATAATATTATAAAATTAAAAGAAAAATCTTTCAAAACATTTATGGACCACATCAACTCTTTCCCAATCATAAAGATGGAAATATGTCAAATATATCAAATTAGATAAAGATAGAAATATATCAAAGTAAATAGAGTATGATTGGGTGAGGAAGCAGAAAAGGGAGTTTCACACAGACATTTTGTTTTTTAAAAAATGCATTTAATATCCTCCTAAAACCAATGTACTATGTCTTCATATTTTACAGAAAATAGTAGAGTCTATCTTTGTTACATTGCCAGCCTACTCTGTAGACTGCTTTTATGCAACATTATACAAAACTTTTTAAAAGAGAATTTCGCATTTAAATTAAACCTACAAATACAGTTCACGAAATTATAGTGCTGGTGGAATTTTATCATTTGCCTGTTAGAAATGTAAATGAGCTATAAGGAGTTCTCACAAGAGCATCGAGGAGACATTTAAACATTAAATAACTCATTTTGAATCTGGTCTCTGGTTTAGCACATTGACTAACCCTGACAGTTCAGAAGGTGGATTTTTTTTTAATTTCCCTGGCCTCCTGTTTGCTTATTTTTCTTTATTTGGTCTGGTAATATTTTAGTGAAGATTTAATTTCCAAGCAATCCTGGTCCTTGTTGTTGCTTCGCAATATTTGAAAAAGTGACTAGAGGAACTTTAATGCTCTCTTGTTCATCAGTGTGAATCAGATAAAAGATTAAAAACAATACCTGGAATGCAGTTCTCAACTTGGGCTTCTCTCCGTTGAATTTTAATTCGATGTTAAGATTCTTGTTCAGACAGAAAGTAAATAAATAAATAAGCTCATGGATTTCACTGTTATCAGTAATCAATGTCACTGGGGATGCAGTACTTTTAAGCCAAATTATTATCAGTGTTTTATGTGAATGCATTAGGGAATCTGGGCCCCTGTAATTCCTTTTCCAAGATCAGCACCACCTATTTACCACTCAAAGGCTTTGAACGTTAACAGCAGAAGCAAGCAGGAAGGTCGGTGAGTAGTCTCAATAGACCATTGGTTGCTAAGGATATGACATGGCATGATTTGCCTTCTCAGACCTTTGAAACGTTTACCCAGTGGCAGCGTTTTCTACCTCCTCCAATTCTGTTTTGTCTTCTATTTTGTCAAAACAATGGACATTAGGATCAAGACGTAGGTCATGGGATGTGGAAACTTTTGTGTCCTTTGATCTATCAGTGCCAAAGTGTGGAAGAATTTGATTTGTGAAGTGGCTGTACTTATGCCTCACCTGGCTGGGGAAGAAAGCAGTGAGGTCCTAGCACCTGTGAAGGAAATACAAGTGCAAACAATTATTGGGGTTGGGAGCATAAGGAGAAACGATTATGCACATTTTTGTTCAAATTTAATGATACCGCAGGTTTCTGGATCCTTGTCAGATCAATGGCCTATGGTAAAAACGGAGGCACCTAGCTTTTAAGAGTTAAGACATTCTTATTTTAAACTTGTTGATTGACTCATGGAAAAAGAATGCAAAACAAAGAATATGGGTTTCTTAAAGGCATCTTTGTCTGCTTGGGACAGACCAGCAAATGACTCAGGTGCTCAGGGCAGGTGCCGCATGCTTTATTCAGCTCACAGCAGCTGGCTGGTGAACCACATGGAAAGTCCGTCCTCATTCAGCTCCTGGTGGCTAGCAAGCTGAGTTAGATAGAGGTCCACAGTCCACAATCTGCAATCTGCACAAGTGAAAGGTCCTATATACCTATATACCCAGGGGGAACACAGAGGTAAGGTACCAACCAGCAGTCACAGAAGCATGACATCACTGTGCACAGTTACACCTATCTTGGGAAACACAGCAACTTCTGGCAGCCCTGTGGGTGAGACAGCCCAGTTTTATGTTGCCCTATAGTATCTCATAAATTTTACTACAAAAGCTTAATTTTTAAAAGAGCACTATTCAATGCTTATAGCCTTTATTCTAGTTTGTGCTATCAAAATCTTGCTTTTTATATGCAAGATTGAATTAGTCAAAAAGCTTACAAATATTTATTGTTTCTCCTCAGATATTGCAGATATAGATATGAATAAAAGAAA
>NW_003852401.1:2729604-2730548 GCF_000181295.1 Otolemur garnettii
TACTGGGAACCAGTCCTTGTGCTAGTGGTTTGAGTACCAGGTAAATTTTCAGATGGTCCCTAATCTTCAAGGAGCTCACTACCTTAAAAGGGAAAGAGTTAAGAAAATCTCTCATTACAAGGAAAAGATCTAACCACTTAGGTTTGAAAAGAGGCATAAACCAACAATTACAGGGTCTCACAGAAGCAACCCAGAAAAAGGTCTTTAACTCAGTCTTTAGGTTGGTGTCAAGGGTGTTCCTAAAAAGAAATAGTATTTAACTCAGGTCTGGAAGACCTTGTGGGAGTTAGCTAAATGCTCCAAGGGTCAGGAGAACCTTCCAGATAAAGGGAAAAACGTGCCTAAAAAGCTGTTTGACCACTGAAAGAACTGCGTATAGCTGGAGAAAAGGGTCTGGGTAGGAGTGAGGTGAGAAGTGTGGCCGAAAAGGCTTATGTAGCATACCTTTGTCTGGTTACAGAATGAGGGAGGTTATGGAACTGTGTGTTGTATCACCTACCACTTTTTAGTGAATGTTCACCAAAGAGGATTTCAAAGTTTGCCTTTGCACAGAAAAAGAACTATTAAGTGGTTCAGTTCTCAGGAATACAAATTACTGCCTTAACCATTTCTGTCACTTTTCAAAAGTCTACAGAATTTATACCTATTCAACAAAATGTTAATTTATGCTTCAGGAAAAAGAACAGAGGAATATATATCTTAAGGAGCTCTCTTTTTCATTTTGGATCTGGTTTTGCATTAACCTAAAAAATGAAATAAATTTTCAAGAAAGACATCAAATTCTCAACAGAGAGGAAGAAAAAGGTTCCTATTTATCATGTTCCTGCAATAGCGGCTGAGTGATGTATTGTGATTACAACTTTTTTTTTTTAATTGGCAGGCTTTTGCGATGCTATGGGAATTGGTGACAAGATGATGGATCAGTTTCTCCATATTGGCTGGTT
>NW_003852401.1:2741745-2745125 GCF_000181295.1 Otolemur garnettii
TTATATTTTTATGTAGTAAATTTTTCATCTTCTTCTTTCATTGCTCTAAAAGTTGTGACTTTCTTAGGAAGGTCTTTTAGGAAGGTCTTTTATTTATAAGATTACACTTTATTTTTTTCTTAGGAAGGTCTTTTAGGAAGGTCTTTTATTTATAAGATTACACTTTATTTTTTTCTAATGCTTTCTTGCTGCTTTCATTACTAACATAGTAACTCTTAAATCCATGTAGAAGTTTTTTCTTATGTAATGAGATTAAATCACTTTATTTTTCTGCAAATGATCAATTCTCAGCAATTCATTTAGTGAATATCCATTTTTACTGATTGAGCTAAACACACATACACACACACATTCTCAACTTGCTTTCCTTCCATTAAACCATTTTCCTATTCTTACTGTGATACTACACTGTTGTAGTTTCAATGATTTTGTCATATTTTTAATAAAGAAAACCTCCCCACCCCAATTCTTCTTTTAATTTTTGACATTTTGACACTGGAACCAGATTCATTGCCTACCTCCAAATCCAAAGACCTTTGTACAGAGTATCAGCACTCTGGTTTGATTATCTGGTGGCAGTGTTCTTGCTGTTGTTGTTGAGGATTGCAGGTTAGCAGCGAACATGGTGGCTTTGATGCAACTAGCCAATTTGTACTTCTTTATGGACATAAAGAGAGCTCAGAAAGTGAAGGCCCACTAGAAGGTTAATTTTGCAGTCCTCAACTTCTAGTCTCACCGTAGGAGGTGAGCAATGTGTGAGCAAGTGAAGCTCCATCTGTATTTACAGCCACTACCCATCACTCACATTACCACCACCTGAGCTCCACCTCCTAACAGATCAGTGATGCCAGCATTAGATTCTCAACGGAGCACGAATCCTACTGTAAAACACGGATGAAAGGGATCTAACTTGCTGGCTTCTTATGAGAATGACTGATGATCTGAGGTAGAGCTAAGGTGGTGAAGCTAGCACAGGGGAGTACCTGCAAATACAGATTATTATTAGCAGAGAGGTTTGACTACTCAGAGATCATAATAAATCAATTGCTAACAGACTCATCTCAAAACCATCCTCCCCAGCACCTTCCATGAAAAAAAATGGCCCAACAAAAACAAATGGCCCAAGGGCAAAAAAGGTGGAAGTGGTGGGGTAACTAAAAGAACGGGCCTAAAAAAAAAAAAAACATGTTCATTCTGTAATCAATATTTTGTAAATAAAGGTATGTTTAGGTACAATTTCCCATTTTTCCTGTGTATGTGTGGCAATCTTCAGGATACTTTGTATATGAGTCCAGAATTTTAAAATACGATTATTGTCTATTTTTATTATTTTCTTTCATTCACATCTGTCATTATCATCCCAGCTGTATGCCTCTATTCTTTCTTTTGTCTGTTTTCTTTTCTTTCGTTCTTTTTTTTTTAATGAGACAGGGGCTGGCTTTGCTACTGGAGTTAGATTGAAGTGGTATCATCATAGCTCACTGCAACCTCAAACTCCTGGGTTTAAGCAATCATTATTATTATTATTTTTTTATCTGCCTCCCAAGAAGCTGGAACTATGGGCATGCATGCACCACCATGCCTGGCTAATTTTTCTGTTTTTTGTAGAGTTGAGCTCTCGGTATCTTGCTCAAGCTGATCTTGAACTCTTGGCCTCCAGTGATCCTTTTGCTTTGGACTCTCAAAGCGCTAGGATTACAATCTTGAGCAACCATACCTCGCCTCTGTTACTAATTTCTAAGGACATATAAGGCCTGCAATGCAAACCAGTCTGAAATGTGATGCTGGGATGATTCTGTTGAAGGTCATGGCTACTGTCTTCATTTCACAGTAAGTGAACATATAGGGCAGGAGTCAATCTTGTAGAAGACAGTAAATATTTTTACTTTATCTATCAGATAGTCCTGTACGACTAATTAACTATGTAAGTAGTTTGAAAACATCCACCGACTATGAATGTGTGTGTCACCATTCCAACATATTCCAACAATATAAACCTTTATTTATAAAGGAGACAGTAGACTGGATTTGGCTCGCCCACTCTAACCTGTGGGCCTGTAATATAGGGGACTTACACAGTGACCGGGGGGTTGTTCACCTTCTTTTCCTTCTAGAACTTTTTGTTTGGTTCAACAAACAGTTAAACCCAAGTCACATTTATCAAGCATCTACTTTGTGCTTGCTGAAGTAAGAATATATGTGAAAAAAAGACAACCCCTGCTCTCAAGAAACTCAAATTCATTTTCGTGTTTCGTAATTTTTCCACAGTAAATATGCTCACATTTTTTTCCTTTGTAATTTATACAAGAGGCTTTGTTTAGTTACACTGTTCGGTCTTCTACGTGTATTAATAGTCATGTTTATTAGATAATAATAGCTTTTATGTTTTGCATAAAGCACCTTTGTACACCCTCTTTATATATCACATTATCATTGAATAAAAATAGGAAGAAAATAGCATGTTTTAATAAAGACAAAGTCATTAACTAGAGAGATTACTTACCTTTGCTCTCGTTTTAATAGCGTCTTGTGAATTATGATAAAAAGGACTGAATCCCTTCTATACATGAATTCATCTACAATTCAACCTGGTGGTTTGCTATTATCAAAGCCTCCTTTAAAATTCTTAGTTAATACATATGTATGATCTCTCCAAGGACAATTTTATTTGGTTCATCCTGCAACCAGCTCCTATTGCATATGTAACTTCAATAAGCTCCAGAGGATAACGAGGTGGCGTTGTCCAATGGGTAGAGCAATTACTGAGCTTCACAAACTTGCTAATTCTTTCAGAGGTTCCAGGAAAACTCTTCCTGGGTCTGTAGACATAGATGACAGTATTTGAGAGACTGGAATCCCATGGTGATTTTCTACCATGGAGCTAGGCCCTAACTCAAAGCATTAGCAGAATTCTGAAGGTGGTGTACCCTACAAGCCATTCATAGATCTTTGCTTTTAATGTCTCTCAGGCTCGGTGCCTGTGGCTCATGCAGCTAAGGCGCCAGCCACATACACCTGAGCTGGAGGGTTCGAATCCAGCCTGGGCCCACCAGACAATGACGGCTGCAACCAAAAAATAGCGGGTGTTATGGCGGGAGCCTGTGGTCCCAGCTACTTGGGAGGCCGAGGCAGGAGAATCACTTGAGCCCAGGAGTTGGAGCTCAAGCACTCTATCCACAGCTCACAGCACTCTACCCAGGGGGATGCTGATACCTGCTGCACCCAAAGGGGAAAGCAGAGGGGAACACATCAAGGTCCTTGATACTGGACTACAAAGGTTGGCATTATCTTGAGAACAGTAGAAGTTTCAAGATACGGGACTCTTTACTATAAGGCATATCCATTTATACAGGTGAGAAAAGTGAGATTCAGAGACTATA
>NW_003852401.1:2745809-2755812 GCF_000181295.1 Otolemur garnettii
TTTTTTTTTTTTTGAGCTAGAATCTCACCCTGTTGCCCAGGTTGGAGCATAGTGGCATAATTATAACTCATTGCAACCTCAATCTACGGAGACTCTAGACAAGCTCCTGCCTCAGCCTCCTGAGTAGCTAAGACTACAGGCATGTGTTACCAGGGCGAGCCAATTTTCTAATTTCTGTAGAGATGGGGTTTTACTCTTGCTTAGATTGGTCTGAAACTCCTGGCCTCAAGCAATCTTCCGACTCTGGCCTCCAAAGTGCTAGGGTTATGGGTGTGAACCAGCATGTCCAGACTGAGTTGCAGTCTTTATTTGATAAGAACACAATCTAACAATGTAGGTAAACTTAAAATAATTATAAAGGTGGCTTCTCCTGTCCTAACCTCCTTCCCAATCACTCTTCTTTTCCTCGCCTAGAAATGATGCACTCAAAATGAAAAGCTCAAACGACAACTCCCTCACCCAGCCACGGACTGACCAGTTCTTCTGTTGCAGAGAGCAGGATAAGAGGTTTTTGCATCCTGCCTCCTCCACGTCATTAGGAAATATTTCAGGGACTTAATGTTTTTCTTTTACTCTGAGGGACTTAATGTTTTTCTTTTACTCTGAGGGAACATCAAAACTGTAAAACTGTAAAAGATTTCATGCAGAATTTCTAGGGAATGTGTAAATAATCTTATTAGCCAAACTCTACCCTCTATTTCGGTTCTTTCTGACTTCATTCACAGGCCAGAAAATGACAGTCATTCAACAAAGAAGAGAATTGAGTGCCAGTGTTTGCTTCTGTACTAAGTGTTTTATAGAATTATCCCATTTAAACCTACCATTAATATTATCCTTTGGAAGAGATTCAACACAGAAAAGAAAGCATAGTGCACATTCTCCTAGGAGTACATCTTGGCATGGAGCTTAGTAGTAGAAGGAATCGTAGCCTGACCTGACAAGGGAATGGGGAAACAAACGTGACGGAGATTTGCTGGTACATGATAACTACCCAGGAGGGCAGCTGTTCTTTTAAACCCACACTGCAGCAATCAGATGTTTCCAAAAGATCTAGTTTCATAAGCATTTACACTGCAGAGTGCACCGAGCCACAAGTTCTCATCCATAGGTAGGGCATCTGACTGTGATACTTTATGGAAGATGAGGGTATAGGACCTTCTGGTTCACATGCCCGAATCTCCCAAGGAAATGTATTAAAACATACAAGAACATACATAGTTAAGGTAACTTGCACAATGTTATCATTCATCTATCAAGAAACTCCTCCTTGGAGGAAAACAAATGTGATTTTCTCAAACTCATGTCAGAAGAACATCCTTTAATTTACATTATTGGGATTATAGAAAGCTCTCTCACTCTCTCTTTTTGTTGAAGTGTCACTTTCCAGGTAATCTGTCTGTTCTTTTTGTAACATTTAAAGTCTCATTGTCTTTGGTGTGCTAGTGTTTCAATGATGTGACTGCATGTTTTAGATTTATTTATATTTATCCCATATGGGACTTTCTATGACAGCAGAGTCTGAAGGTTCATGTCTATTTTGTCACTTAGGAAAAATTATCATTTGTTATTTTTCTAATATTGTTTCTTACTCTGCCTGTCATTCTTCTTGAACCCAACTTGACATATGCTAAGCCTGCTTCTACCTTAAGTTCTCTTTCAGATTTTCTGTGTCTTTGTCTCTCTGAGATACAGTTTAAGTTTCTTCTGATCTACATTATAATGCAGTGTTTATCTTTTCAGTTCCATCTATTTGTTAGATTTTAATTGTATTTATCATATTTTAGCCCTATAATTTTCTATTTCTTTGCCTCATATTGCCTTAGTTTTCATTTTTTAAAGTGTGAATAGTTTATTATATTTACCTAAACATTTTGAATATATCTAGTTTATATGCTATATGTGATTATACTTTTATCTGAATTTCTGTGAGATCTTTATTCTGCTGCTGACTCTGTAAGGGTTAGCTTGGAATTGATTTATCTGTGAGAATCCAGGCAAGTCTGAAATAAGGGCCTTCCAGAGATAATTTTTAATTGCTTCTGCCAGCTGTCCTCAAGGTACTGCCAACTAAGTATTAACTGGTGTTTCTTTTTAATGTTGAGGTTTCTAGGTATCTTTAAGCCAAACATGCCCAGGAATGTTCTGTAATACTAATTCTTGGGATAGACTTTGCTATTTCCTAGCATTCTGCAGGCTAAGGTAGACAAGTTTCCTTGTCAAGCACTCCCTTTTCTTGTGGCTGTCTTTAGCCTTGATTCACGGAAGGTGTAGTGCTGCTCAGTTCCTGCCCTTCTCAAACAGGCTCTATTCTTACACATCCCCTTGTTTGGGCTCAAGGTCATGTCTACTGTTCTGGGAACAACCATTAAAACCTAAACTTCTTGAATACTAACACTGACAAGCTCCCGTAGGGCATCCATCGCTCCTGCTTCTGATTTCTATCATTCTCTTGAATCTTGGTCTTTGGAGACTATCCTTACTTCCTAAAGAGTTCAGTTCTGCATTTACCAAAATATTTGTTATATTTCGTCTAACATTTCATGGTGTTTTCCATTGAGAGGTTTTGAGAATCTAGTTGAAAGTATTTCTAGAAACAAACCCTGACACCTGGGATTGGAGGCTTTCGATGCTTTTCAGTTCTGGAATCTCTGCGGGCTTCACTATAAACTGTGCTTCTAGATGTTTGCCAGCCAGCTCAGATCTGGGGAGCTGGAGCTAGAGTTTATCTTGTTAATGTCTCCATTTATATAAGTTTCACAGATCAGAGTGACCACAGCAATAATATTGAGCACTGGCAAGATTTGATTTTTCACAATTATCAAAGTAAATCAAAGTTAAATAAAGTAACATAAAGTCGAGAGGCTTAAGTCAAGTATTTAAATCTTTTGCCTTAAGGTATCTTAGAGCAAATGGGAAAGGATTCTAAATTGTTTCTCCTTGTTTGCATATCTTATCACGTTCTATTTCAATATTAATACATTAACATTTGTTAATAGTAGGGATTTTTTTTTTTTGGCCAGGGCTGGGTTTGAATTTGCCACCTCTGGCATATTGGGTCAGTACCCTACCCTTTTGAACCACAGGCACTGCCCCTAATAGTGGGGATATTGATCAGGAATTTAGCATATAGAGAGAAAGATGTGAAGAAATGGCAAAGGCTGCAGGCAGTGAAAGTTGTGTGGCTCACTTGCCCTATTTCCTTCTAATTAGCAGCCACAATCTACAGAAGGAACGTTGAGAATACAGGAGAACCCATTCCCCTGCATCAATCAACATAGTGAACACTATTTTTATTAATAAGAAAATATTGAATAAAACATTTTAATTGTAGATAAAAGAATGGATAGGTTATATAAGTAAGGATTTAAATGTGTATTTGTTTCTAAAATAATGGTGTATTCATAGCGATCTTACCCAGACTGACAAGCACAATGCGGACAAATGAAAATCCAAGTAGACTACGAGACAGTTCCTTGGAGCTTTCTTTTCATGACAGGAGAATAAATGCAGCTACATTATATGATTCACTGATTCTTTCCTTTATTTCAACATAAGTCATCTGGCCCAAAGATTGGGCCCTCACTATTCTTAGTCAACTTACACTAAAGAATCAAATAGGCAAATTTAGTAAATGAGGCTGAGTCACAATATATGGATCCCTATTCAGGTGACTGTAGAATACTCAGTGTTTTCTCTTTCTGGACTTCCATCATGACCAATATGACCAGGTTCACCAACCAGGATTAAGCTTACCATTGCATGGGGACTACTTATATTTGCAAAACCAGCACCAGTGTACAGTACATAATGGTCCTGTCTGGAGAAAAAGGTAAGACTGTCATTCTTATTCAAACTTTGTTTCATAATAGGAAAATCCCAGGATTCTTCCTTCTATCATTATCCCAAAGTGCCTGCCTGTCTTCCTTCTTTCCTTCTCTCCCTTCTTTCTTCCCTTTCCTTAGCTGCCTCCCTCCTTCCCTACCTTCTCCTTCTTTTCCTCCTCCTCCTTCTTTTTTTTTTTTTTTGCCTGAATAGGCTTGGGCTGAGTGCTTCTGTAACTGTGTTTAAACTCTAGCCTGTCACTGAGGACTGAGAAACTCAGCCACCACCCTTTGTGAGCTGATTGCATATCAACGAGATAAGATTTGCTGCTGAAGCTTCAGCTACAGGGGTGCCTCAGCAGGCACATGTGGCCCACAGACGCTGTCACAGCTACTGCCTTCTCAACCACTACTGCTGGTCCTCCATAGCCTGGTCACGCTCAACATAAATCCTTCTTGCTCCATATGGCTTATCCTGGTCACACTCAACATAAATCCTTCCTGATCCATACGGCTTATTCTGTGTCTCCAGCCATCAGTTGGATGCAGGAACCCTCCTGTCACACTCTAAGTTAAAGTTCTCCAAAGGCTTGACAAATGCAAAGGACAGTCATTATTCGTCAATGTTTTATAGAGAAGAACCCTGCCACTGCTGCCACTGCAGCTAATCCAGTATTTTCACAATACAATGCTATCACTTTTTTTCTGCAGAAATTATCATAGAACAATAACAGTGCTGCTCAGTGTCCAGAGGAGAAAGAAGAGAAGACCTCTCTCTCAGAGAGGCCTTAGATCCTGTTGGCCCTACTTCCATTAGAGGAGGATTCTGTTTTCTTTTTATTTTCACAGGCACATTCACTATTTCCAAAGCACTGCCATAGTGATAGAGCACTGGAGACAGAAGAAAAGTCTCGTCTCTGCCACATATTGAATGAAAAGTATACGTCTTCACTCGTTCATGACAAGTACCTTCTTCAAGATAACCAGCTTCCCTTAGACATTATCTCACTCCATCAGAAACAACCTTACAACAGAAGAAAAAATATGCCATTTCCCTTTTTTCTCTAAGATAGTAAGTGCAAACTCAACTAACTTATCTCAGTGTCCAAAATGCATGGTTGAAAAATTTGTTCCCTTGTGTCTTTTACTCAGAGCATTGGATACTTGTTTAGAGAATAGTTTCATAGAGCACTCACTCAGATTCATTCCTACACCCCCTAAAAGAAAATCTGCTCCAAAGTGACTTGTAGACAAAGCTGCTTTCTGGCAACTTTTGAAGAGTACTTTCTCTGAGAAAGAAAGATAAAGAGGCAAAAAAGAGAAAGCATTTCACCTTAGTAAATGCCCTGTGGGAAGAAGGTGTTGGGAGGGGGGGACTTGCTTGCTATCTATTCACACTCCTTATCAGAGAGATGCCCTCAAGAGAAGGGGAGAAAAGCAGGTAATTGGGTCCATGTCCTTGTCAGCAGTAATTCTGGTAAATAAACTTATACCATTTGCTGTAAGGTAGGGCTCTTAACTACAGAATAGCCTTAGCAGGGTATCCATGGTTAAATAATCACTTATAGTAAATAGCCCATAATTTATGACAGGTGGTTCTCTTGAGAAAGTCTATTAAACTACACAACTCTCTAGGTATAAAATGGAGATCTTTTTTCTTCTCTCTAAACTTTTAGTTGACGGTAATAATTGTACATATTTATGGGATACACAGTAATATTTCAATACCTGTATACAACGTATAATGATCAAATCAGGGTAGTTAGCATATCTATCACCTCAAACATTTAATTTTTCTTTGTGTTGAGAACATGCACAATCCTCTCTTCTACCTTTTGAAAATATGCAATAAATTATTGTCAACTATATTCACTCTATAGTGCCACAGAACACTGGGACTTAATCCTCCCATCTCACTGGAATTTTGTATCCATTCACCAACCTCTCCCTACCCAGCCTTCCCCAACTCTTCCCAGTCTCTAAAAGACCATATTCTGTTCTCTGCTTCTCTGAGCTCGACTTATTTTTTAGCTCTCGCATAGGAGGGAGAATATATCCCGTCTGTGCCTGACTTATTTCATTTCATACAATGTCCTCTAGGTTCACCATGTTGCCGCACATGACAGAATGGAATGGAAATTTTCCATAATTTAAATGCTCCCTGTTGTAGGAGAAAACCTAACCTCAGAAAACCTCACTGAGAGTATCAGGTGTTATTCTGTGCCAGAGAGAGTGTGTCCAGTGTAGAAGGGAAGGCCCTGGGAGCCACCCTTGATGTCCCCAGACCTCTGCTTGTGTGGTCTATTCCTCTCCACTGCCTTTATCCTGGAATTTATCACTGACGTTTATATTTGACACGTTCACTGCTTCATGTGAGACAGATCTGACAATCTGGATGTTCCTAGCCAGCTTACTTAGGAACATAAAGAATCAGTGAAAACAAAAGACACTCATGAAGTGGGGCCACTGCTGAATATCACTACAGTCACCAGATGGCCAAAGGGAGTACTTCAAAGGTGACCATAGTCAAGGACAAGTTTAATTGTCTATGATACATGTGCATAGAGAGAGAGATAGCAACTAAATATCATTAGTAGAAAATGCTATGATTATTGAAGCATTATTTAGAATAACAATGTTTATTTTATGTATCCATGTATTGTTTTATTCTCTTATTATTCCAAATTTTAGACATTTACTAAATGATCTAGATTCCAGGATCATTTGGCTAACATAAAAGATGTCGAACTTTGGAATGTTTGTACAATTGACTTTCAGCTATGGCCTTGTTATTTAAATAATCATAATATTAACTTTGATTTTTAAAAAAGGCAGAATGTCATGTAAATGTGTGAGACAAAAATATTTTGACTTATTTTGAAAAGTTGTTCCAGCAGAACCCAGTCTCCATAAAAGTAAGCAATGATATACAGCATACAGTAGCTCAAAAACTCATTTAGGCAATTTGACTTAATTAAGCTTCATGTGATAATTAAAGTTGAGAAAACTAGAGAAATTAAAACCGTTTCACTCCCTATAACCTTCACTGAATGACCTCAAAGACCTCTCTGAATTGAGTTCCAGGCATGGGTTTGACACATGTGTAAATCGGTAGAAAAAAGAAAATGGTTAGTACCTAAAAACAATGACTTTGGGGATGGACCTTGTTGAATTCAAATCTCAACCTTTTTGACTACCATTTGATTAAAAAAACAAAAAAACCTATTAATCTCTACTCACAGAGTTATCATCTCAGTAAAACTGGTGATAATCAAATTACCTTCACGAAAAGAACGGAGTGAGATAATACATGAAGATAAATGTTACAGTTATTTTGGCCTCTAAGTTAGTTTAAAAGTTAAGGGTAAGGGAAACTATTTAGTTTTAATCCATGGTACAGTCTTCATAGTAATTGTGCACTTTTGACAACAAAATAATAACAAAAGCTTATTAATGGGTTCCCCAGAAACTACCTCCAGATCTCAGCCTAGTATCTTTTCTGGTCAGGACAGAGAAGTCTTGCAATGGAAATAATGATAGTGCCCTTCCTTGTAATGGGGTGCCGGCTGTCAGTGTCATTGAGTACCCCTGTGTGGATTAGGCACAACTCCAGGTTACAATGTAATTGCATTCCCCTGGAGTAAAGCACTACACAAGCCATAGAAAACTGTATGACAGCCCTTGTTGCTAGTTCCCCCCACCAAAACCTATTTGTTTTCAGGAAAGTCAAGACAGTCATCTTTCAAGTTATTTTCTGCACAAGTAGGATTTCAATCTACTGTGCTGCCCACCCTATGTCAAAGGCTCAGCCTTCTAGCACTTCTCCTTCTGTTCCTGTCACTACACAATCAACCTGTTCTTCACTGGTCTACTTTCATCACGACTGGTATAGCAGAAGCTGGGTGTTAATTGAATTTATTTAATTTCTCTAAGACCCAGTCAATAGATATAGGAACCTATTTTTTTTTTTTGCTTTAAGAATTGAAAATGCAAATTTTAGTAATGCTTGAACTAAAGCAGTCTTGTGTTCTATGTCTATTTCCCAGAATTAGATTGTTCCTTTTGTCATTATTATATTATCCTTAGGGTCAGTGAGCAAACTTGGCATTTTTTCTTGTTTACTTGTATTTCAATGTGGACTAATCACAAAATTTTTGATAATCCTATAGTACCTGAAATGTAGCATATGCTATTATTTTATTACTACTATTATGAATTGTTAATGGTATAAAGCAGGAATAAGACTTACTAGGACAAAGATGAAAGAGTTTGAGAAAGAAAGGATCTAGGCGACATATTTGTGAGGAAATTACATGTTCTTCTGGGAAGTTAACTGGGAGGCAAGGGGGTTGGGGGTGGTGAGACTTACGCACCCTGAAGCATACTTATCAGGACCCAGTGGTATTTTCCTCATCCTGAGCCTTAAAGGAAATCCTGTAACATATGCTGGAACATTTAAAAGACAAAAAAAAAAAAAATTCCGAATTCTCTGAAGACAAAGTTGGATGGAATAAACATACTTGGATGCCCCCCTTTTCCACATAAATTCCTCTAATAGCTTGTGAGTTATAAGTGCAGTGGGATATGAAAATTTTTCTGATTCAATAAATTAATTATTAAAATATATGATTTATATGAATGGAAACCATCCTAATTACATGATGATGGGAAATGCATGAAGGATAATGCATGACAAGTGTACCATTATAAGGTTGTATTTCTGTTGAGGGATTTAAGCAACTCATGCTTATTATTTATACGATATTAAAAAGCCCCGAGGTAGAAATACAGCTGTACATTCATGCATTTCCCCTGAATTATCTTGTATAGTATATTTGGTGGAATTTTTAAGGTGGCTAATATGTATTATGTGGAACTGCAGTGCAGGCCTGAATGAGATAATTACATTAGCTAGTTAGATGTCATAAATGCTCTTTTGAAAATGAAGCAAGGTGCAGGTTATATATTATAGATAAAGAGAGAGATGATAGATAATTGTGTGATCTATTCTTACAGAGCACATTGAACTCATCTAAAAATCACACAATAAAATAACTTCAAATTTTATAAAATCTGGAAAGCTAAATTTAAAGCTATTTTATGTTTTATAGGGTTTTAGCTTATAGACTATCCTTAAGTTACTTAAATATTTACTTTATATTTATGATGCTATCATGAAATGCCTGTGATAGGGTAATGTCTTATGGGTAAGACTGACTTATCTCCAATTAAGATTGCTTTTTACTTTAGAAAACAGAGCAGTTTTTCCTGTTAGAAATGGCAGCTCAGACCATAAGCCTCACGTTATTTCATTCAGTGAAGAAGTGAATTACAGCAAGATTTCAGGATTAGCCCAAAGATGATGCATAGATAGGACACGTGAGCAGAGATCAGAGGACCTAAATACTAACTGTGCCTGTGCTGTGACTAAAGAAAGAGAGTTCTCCGCCGTGAAGGAAGGGATCAAGGAAAACTTAGCAGCTTGATTCATCAACCGAACAGTAGATGGTCAGATGAGTGTAAGGCTGTGGAGGAAAACTTCCTCAAAGGTTGCCAGTGGGGTGAAATAATCAGATTCCCCCACATTCTGTCTTCTGAAAAGGGACAAAGAAATTTTTCTCCTTGGTGAACAAAACCCACCGAGTTCATAAAATTACATCGTTAGCCATTGATGGGATAGGGCTAGGAAAAATTGTTCATGCGAAGGTCAAGGACAGAGTAGGGCATTACAGCAACTATATATTTGAGCCTCTGCAGATTGTAGGAGTGGCTACTACAGGATATATTTCTACCCAAAAGACATCCTTAGAGGCTGTGACCTCGCAAAGTCTCGGACAGGTCTATTATTCTAGGAATTTTATTTTCCTTTCTATTTTAATACTTTCGTAGGTCTGCTTTCCTTTCTAGTTTATTTTTGTCTGGTTTCTTCATTTTCTTAAATGCATTTTGATTTCTATCTCCACTTTCTTGGGGAAATCAATAGCTTGTTAAAGAAGATAGTGGCACCTGAAAGGGCAGGGCTAATGGTCCTAGTCAAGAAATCATTGTGCTAACTGGGTTTATAAACCATGTCTGGGCTCTTCTCTCCCTTTCAGAATGAGCCCAGGATCCAAATGAATGCTACAAAGAAAAACATTTTGGCTGGTGAGGAAAGAACAGGAGAGGAAAAGAGAAAATACAGC
>NW_003852401.1:2756418-2769678 GCF_000181295.1 Otolemur garnettii
GAGGACGGGTAGATGGCAGAGTTCACAGGCAGAGAGAATAAGAGAACGCAGATGTTGGGACCTGGGGCTTGGGTCTGGGTTCACCTAGCTCTCCTGATACAACACTCTGACTGTGATGCAGTTTCAGAGTGTTTGCTGTTATCTACTTTCACCTCTCAATGTACAAATTAAGACCCTGGTAAACTAGAAAATTCTCTGGCATTGGAATCAGAGAGGTTGCTATGCAATTTCTTCTTAGTTTTCTGCTTTGGGGTATGCTCCGCGACCACTTTGATCTTTGGCTTCTTCTCTGCAAATTGTAAGCAACTGAATTTATCTTGTAGAATGTTTGTAAATTTTGATGAAGTAGCGTATGTAAAGTGTGTAGAAGACTGATAAGTTCTGGGTAAGCAGTCAGCAAATTGAACCATGTGAAATTGCTATTTTTATAGATCGAAAAGGTCAGATATTGGCAATTTTATATGGTTCAACCTACCTTGATTTTTTTTTTTAACCAGATAGGGAACCATAGACCACCACCCTAGACACATGACACTACATTCCTGAGCTCTATTGCCCATGAGCGAGACTCAGCTGTGCACTCCCTACTTACAATGTACAATGTTGAATTATTGCCTGCTCTGGGGACTCAGAGAGTCTGGGGACTCCACCTATGTGTATGTCCTTCCTCTGCCAAATGATTAGGCGCCTCACTGAGCTCTGTGTCATAGGTAACCTCCAGTGGAGATAGTTACTTTACACAGGATGGTTGAATGGATCTCATTTTGCTAAAACTTGAATTAATCTGTCAGGAGTGAGGAGCAATTATGCGCTCAGGGAACAGTCTACACTCCTGCATTTCCCAGTACGATGCAGAGACTGACTGTTGTTTAAATGGAGCTTGCACTGATGTCATAGCAAACATCTTGGAGTTTCTTTACCCCAGCATGCTGTTTCCACGCTTCTGCATATGCCTGTCCCTCTGCTAACAACACCTTTTTTTTCCCTATCCACTTGCAAATTCCTACTTCTCTTGTAAGAGACAGCTCATATGTTCTGTCTCATAGAGATTTCTCTGAATTCCCTCCGCGGATGCACCTCCATCGTCCCCAGAGTCTCCCTGTGCCCTCTAGACTCAGCCTCTTAGGAATTCCTACCCGCCATTTGGGTCTGTCTCCCTGTTACATCGTGAGCACTGGGAACACCGCTGGATCCTTACAGCGAAATAGCCCAAATGTTTTGTGCCGTGACTGAAACACAATAGGGACCCCCAAAATATTTCCTGCACAAACTAATACATCCATAAAGCAACCTCTTTTAGTGGCCTAGCAGATTACCTGCCTTTAAAAAATCATATCTGGTATTAGCTATTTCTATCTTTCCTCTCTTTCTACCCCTTTCCTTCACATCTGTTATTTCTTTCTTTTCAATTCAGAGTTTTAAAAATTCCAATTTACCTCCCTATTTAGAAGCCTATGTAATTTTGAACATGCTGATTTGCATAGGTATATAGCATGAAAAAATAATCACCCATTGAAATGAATAGACTCCTTGGCATCTTTCAACTGACTGCTGTATTATCTCCCTTAATAAGATGCCTTGGAGTGTGCACATTTTCCTGATAAGAATAACTGCTGTCATTTTTTGTTTTAATTTGAACATTTTAAAGGCATCTGCTATTAGCACTAATTAGATGTATAAGGGCCTTCCTGAGCAAAGCAGATAGTCACAGCTAATTCGTGAAGAATTAATGATAGGAGCTAAACTGCCTTATAGATTTGTACTTTGAGTAGGGTTAAATTACTAATAATGTAAAACCGTCTAAAATAAGTTTAAGGTTTAAGATAAGTCACACTTTTATTAAATTCATAATAATTTTGAAATTTTCTCAATATGCTTCCAAAAAGGCATCCGTAGAAAATTATGTTCATCTAAATGAACTAACAATATGGTGACATCAGTAGAAGGAATAATAACTCTAATCACTTATAGAACACTTGTTATTATCATTATACATATATATATCTTGTTTTTGCCACTTGTCTAGGTGTCATATACACATTTCAAACTACATTTCTCCTGTGAAGATGTTTGACCTTTGAGATAATTCCTTAACTTTTTTAACCTTAACTTTGAGATAATTCCTTAACTTTTTAACCTAATGGTTTCTTAGTAACCTTAAAGTGTTGGCATATATATGTGTACCTATGTTTCCCTAAAGTTACACTGTTTCCCCGCTAAGTAACATACTGACAGAATATGTTTAATCATGTCATTTATTCTTGTTGGATGGAAATTAAGTTGCTGTTCAATTTATTTAAGAAAAATATATGAGTGTTTTAATGAAATACAGACATTTATTTATTTCATATTAATATGAGGATATACATGCTGGGTCACACGGTTTGAGTTTGTTAGGTGAAGTTCAAGTCATTATTGAGCGCTTTGCCCAGGGGATGTGAGAAGTGGGGTTAAAGTAGTTTTAAAGTAAGAATGACGTCCAGAGTTAAGCTGCCAACTTCAACAGAATTCAGAGACACACTGAGTCCATTAAAGCAGCATTACGGGCTCTTCTATGAGGTTTGAATCTACACAGCAGATGATTTGCTGATTTAGAGAATATGAACATGTTAGTAAAGAAACGCTAAGGCCTATTCCTACGTATCGCTCCTACTTTTCTGCTGATGTGTGAAACCAGGGAACAGAATGGAAGGGAATGAATTCATGTACTTTGTCTACCTATTGTAAACCAAATTTTGTGCTAGTTCTTTACAGGTTATTTTCTGTACTTCAAAATTGGATAGCTATGGGCCGTATCTCAGAGTATTAATATTTCCTCCTGTTCCTGCTACATTTAGTAATGAAAGCTCCACATTCTATTTGGTTGAAATTTTTCTTAACACCTTGGCTTTGGGTCCAAGGCATCCCATAGACAGAAGGAAATAGAAAAATTGCTAGAGGGCAATCCACCCGGGCCGAGGATCAGGTTAGCTCTTGTGTTCACTGTGCTAAGGAACAGGGCAAGTTCCTGGAACACAGTAAATGCTTAATAATAGTTTATGGAGTGAAAGAATAAACGAAGTAATCACCTTCCAGAGACTTACTTTCCATAGCTGACTTCTGAAGTCTGAGTTCCTTTTTTGTTTGTTGTATCAAGTTTTTGGTACCTTGCCCTCCTTAAGTACCTCCTCTCATAAATTAGGCTGCCTGACTGTCAACAGAAGCTTATTTCCCACACGTTTATTTGCTTTTGTTCTAGAAAAGTGATTCCTTGGCCCAGCTAGCTGTTATCCTGTCCTCCTAGCCTGCTAGCTTTTATAGGAATAGTTTCTCTCCTTGAAACCAAAGATATTTAAATTCCAACTGTGTCGACCCAAAATGTTGTTCTCTAACCTGTCCTCTCTCTATCAAGAGACTAATTTGAAGACATGACCAATAATTTGAGTTTTATTTTGTTTCAGTTTTCAGCATTCCCAGAGTATATTCCACCAGGAACAAGTAGTTTTGGCTTATTTGTCCTAAGTAGGTAGTGGCAGGGGTAGAGGAAAAGATGAAAGCAGGTATTTGTGTCTATTTTATTAACTTTTAACTGCCCCAGGAAAAACTTGTCCTTGGTGCTAATCTTCAGTCTCAGGTCACACTTTCTTATGCTCTGTCATTATCTTCTATTGTCCTTAGCATAATATCTCTCTTCTCTTTCCTTTAACAACTCAGTAATATTAACTTTTACTTCAGATACAAGAGATTGTTTAATAAAAAAATATTTTTTCTAGTAAAAATTTAGGTATTCCATTTAGAAATTTTAGTAACAATTTTCTCTGCTTTGAAGAGATTACACAAATTTATTAGGCAGATTTTAAGGGACAGAAGACACTGTCTTAAATTCCCATTGAAATGAGCAAGCATGGAACTAGCTCAAAAAGTAAGTGGAGGGTGGCGCCTGTGGCTCAAAGGAGTGGAGTGCTGGCACCATATGACGGAGGTGGTGGGTTCAAATCCAGCCCTGGCCAAAAACTCAAAAAAAAGAAAAAAGAAAAGAAAGAAAGAAAAGAAAAGAAAAGGAAAAAGAAAGTGGAATGCATTATTTATTTCTAGGCTGCAAAATATCATATCACCTTAAGATATTCACTGTTCTTATAAAGTAGACCCTGGCAGCTTTGATGGAGGTGAGAGAAAAGAGGGATTGAGACTGGCTTAGGGGAAGAGAATCTAGCACTAGAATTAACTTAACAAAAGTGGTTTTGTGCTTTTACAGCTATCAGTTACTACTTCTTGAAACCCTGTTGGTTACCTATTATACAAAATGAGTACTTTATCTGCTATCTGAATGTGTGATCTTCTGAAATTTTAGAAAACCTAGCAAAATTTAAACCACATTTCCATTTAGAAACAACCATCTCAAAGACAGCAGTGAGCCCTCTAGGTTGCCACAATTTGTACCACGTCCTAAGGCACTCCAATATTAGCATGAAGTGACAGTAACAATCATCACTTCTAATAATGTTAGAGAACAGGAATATATCTCATACACTCCTGTGTCTCTCAAAAACACATGTGTGAAGTTGTCAGCTGTCTACTGTTCCTCACTAGCAGGATCTGCTGTGGTCTTCTCCATTTCTGCGCTATATAGGCTTTGATTGTTGGCCATGGCTGCCGTGATCTCTGCTCCTCCAGGCACTCCAGCAGTTGTGTAAGACTAATTCTCTATATTAAAAAAACAAAAATCATGATCTGGATTCTTACGATATATTCTGAGAATTCTGACTAATATGTATTCATACTCAAAACAGTCCCAGGGAGATAAAACATCAGGTATGAGAATTGGGATTAGTTCAGTGATTTAAAGGTAATAATTGGCATCATTGTACTGATAGTGAAAAAATGAGATTCTGGTAGTCACTGGTATGCAGTAACAAAAACAATTTAATAATTACCCATGTATACCTGCAGGAATGAAGTGCTTCTCAAAGGAAAGGCTGCAGATCATTTTTTCTTGCTTTTGCAATGAGGTAAATGATGAACTGGAATTCCTTCTGAATGCACTGTCAAGTTTGCACGAAGGGTTCACATGTGGCACAATCAGAGTACCAGAGAGCTCATTTGACTGGCTCACAAACATCTTTTATTTCATCTACCTTTGAGGGTTGAGGCTTTTGAAAACAAATACTAAATTGATCCTTCAAGTAGCTGAATTACAATGCAAGCTGAATTCCTAGCCTTGTCTGCACTCACAAAAAGTGACTGGACATCATTTAACAGAAAAGAGTAGAATTCAGAGAATTAGAAAACAGGTGAGTGAGTGGATTCTAAAGAATATGAATGCCA
This sequence comes from Otolemur garnettii, assembly GCF_000181295.1. Taxonomy (NCBI): domain Eukaryota; kingdom Metazoa; phylum Chordata; class Mammalia; order Primates; family Galagidae; genus Otolemur; species Otolemur garnettii. Next base: position 2,761,723 of record NW_003852401.1, read on the forward strand.
CAAACCTCCAAACCCCACCAAGTCTTCATTGACAGCAAGTACAAATTTTCATTTCATCAATGAAGAGGCGAACTGACTTTGCCTGTAAAACTTCTAATGATCTCAGTGATAATAGCAGGATAACGCTGATTTTCTTAAATACCCACTATCTCCTTTCATTTACTCCATGCTTCCCACAGCTGGGAAATGCATAAAAAGACTGATCTAAAAAAAGGTAGCAGACACCCTCTGGGGGGGACATAAAATGTATATGTCTCGTATATATTTATATATAGGGGCAATATATAGAAATGTATCATAAAAGTGTAATCAAGAATGGAGGAAAATAAGGTCTTGGTTTAGGTTGATATTAGTGCATTGATCAGAGATACCTGACTTGGTGCCTTAATTTGAGCAGCCAGCAGTGGGTTTCATATTTTGCTTGACCAATTATCTACAATATGGATTCCATGGTACTTTATAAAGTGAAGTGGATGTTGCATACATACTTTGACATACTATAGATAAAGAAAAATAAATATTTAGAAAAAAGAATGTTAGAATTGACTTATCATGAGAAGACTATGTACCACTTCTCTATGTCCCCCCAGAAAACCCAGAGAACTCTACTCCCACCAAAGCATTGAGAAATACATTGGCAAAGGGATTGACAACATGGTTGTAAACTGTTAGACATAGTAGTTCTTCTCCTTAGGGCAGGCATTGATAGTGGGAAAGCTGCCATTGCAATGGATGCATTGATTTAAATGAGGTTGATATACGGTCAGAGAGTGGCTGAGGCCATATGGCAGCAATTAATCTCCAGAAACAAGAACACATTGTTGCCCTAATGGGCAGCACTATCAAAACAATACTTAGAATGGCTTGGCTCAAAAATCTTCTCTTGGCAGACTGAGCTTGACGTTCTCAGGATTAAGATTGACTAAAAGTTTATTATTATAGTCTTATTTATCTACATAAACAAACAAAAGAATGAAAACCTATAGAACGTAAATGACACAATAAAGACTTATGAGCCATGTCCCAGTTCTCAAAACTGAGACAATTTCCACACCCAAGTCCATTGACTGAAGGGGACGTTGCAGCCCTTTTTGGTAGAATACTGTGATATTTTCAATGTTAAGTATTGTAAATATTTAATCTAGTTCACTATAATTGGGTATATGGTCAATAAAAGGGGCTGAACATTTGAGGAAAGGAAAAGATCTATATTTTTCTTAGATTACTAGATATTGACTCTAATCTAACCCCAGGTACTCACGAGGTCTGGAATCCACTTCTCAAAGTGAGGGCTTAGGGATGTGAAATTAAAAATGTAGTTTTCCCTACATCTATCTCACAGTGCACCAATGGATCTATCAGATTATTTTTCTATATGGTGAAGGATAGTTAGGAAAAAATACACACACAGTAACTGGCAGAATAGTCACACAGGCATCTGAGTCTACCATGATAGTGCCAGGTGGTACTTGGAACTGCCTTTTCCTAAAACAATCATAGCTTTGCCTAATTACTGAAGAAATTTTCAATACTAGAGTAATTATGTAATATTTGAAAAGTTAGAGGTAATGATTTTTGTTATATTCCTATTTAACTCTCTCATTGGCCTGTGCAAAAGAAAGATCTTGGAGGAAAACAATGGATTATTATTAAAAAAGTTTAGGGAGTGACTATAATTTTGGCTCTTGTTCTAGATGCATTAAATAAATATAGGGCTAGGAATTTGGTGCGTAGCTACTGATATTTTATTCCCATTTACTAGTAAAGGACACCAGAAATCATTGATTTGACCTAGTAGAAATAATACTACACATTTACTATGTTACTTGTAGACTATGTCAACTCTGCAATCACCTAGTTCACAGAGATTATTAGCATCTTGTCATTGCACAGAGCCTCACGATGGTACACTACATGATAACTTAATGCTATTTGTACCTAGTCATTAATAAGTAACAACTACATAATTGCTTTGTTAAAATAATCACATACCAGAATGTGAGAAAGAAACTCTGAGACTTCCAATGTTCTTTCAAAATTAAAGAAAAATTCTCTCATTTTGTATTATCTACCACCTAGACAAAAGTACAACACCTAGGGATTCTTCTTGTGTCCTAAAGGCAATTTATATTATATTTAAATATGCCACTTCAACCTTTTTATAAATATATGATCCTATGGTTTTGACTGAGGTATGTCTTGAATGGGTCTGAGGCCAGAGCATGGCTTTGAAATCAGTTTAAGTTGTTGTCACAGTCTCTCGTTTCAACATTATCACCTAATAGATTTAATAGTGCTTGAAGTTCTCTATCCCCAGTACTGGTTTATGAAAACTGTATGGAACTTTTGGTAAGTACTAATCAAATCAAAGTACAATGCAGTCAGTCTCCTAGAGTTCTGAAACAAAGTTAGACTCTTTATGCAGAAAAAAATATTTCTCCTATTGAGAAAAGTTTTTGTCCTGCTACTGAATCCTTGTGTAGACTGAATTCCTAAAAATGGGATATATACAACCTGAAATAATTGCAATTTAGTGGCTAAATCTAAGGATCTAAGCCATAAATTATGTCATGTACAGTAGCATTCAGTCACCAAGTGGAAGCGGAATATACACACAAACACACTTGCTGTCCACTTTTGAGTAATACAGGTTTGAATACATGGATTCACTTATATGTATATGCAGATGTATTTTAATAAATTTATGAGATAATTTTTTGAAGGTTTGCAACAATTTGAAAATAGATAAACTGCATGGCTTAGAATATTGACAAAATTAAGAAAAAGCAATATATGTCATAAATGCATAAAAAATATGTAGACACTAGTCTATTTTATCATTTACTACAAAGAAACACACAAATATATAAAAGTTATAAAAAGCTTTAGTTTATCAAAGCTTCTGCACACAAAAACAGACCATACCTAGTGTCATTTAGAGTCCATGGAAATGTCAACAAATGTAAAAATGTAGTATCCAATCATAATTGTATAAAATTAACTGTCTCTACTGCACTATTGTAATGATTCTGTAAACACTTCCTGTTGCTATTATAGTGAGCTCAAGTGTTTCCAGTATCCACTTATAACACAATGTGATGCTAATCATCTTCATGTGAGCAGTTCATCTGTCCAGCAAATTGCACATCACAGTAAAAAGTGATCTCTCATGGTTCTCACGTATTTTTTTTTACCATGTTCAGTGCAATACTGTAAGTCTTAAATAAGATTTAAGAATGGAACCCATAAGAAATGATGATGGCAGTGCTCCTAAGAAGCAGAGAAAAGTCATGACTTTCCACAAAAACAATTGAATTGTTTGAATTCCATATCAGATGGAATTCAATTGCTGCATTGCCCACCATTTCAAGATAAGTAAATTTAGCACAAGGATCATTATAAAAAACAAACAAACAAACAAAAAACACATGAAGCCATCCTGCAGCTACACCAGTTAGCATGAAAATCTTCTACTTTTCAATATATGTTTTTTTATTTTATCTCATATTGAAGATGCAGCTTTTATGTAGGTGCATGATTGTTATAGGAAAGGCATTATCTTAGGACTCTAATATGATTGAAGAAAATGCAAAGTCACTATATGAGAACCTAAAGCAAAAGGAAGAAGAATTTCGTGCCAGCAAAGGATGGTTTGACCTTTTTAGAAAGAGATTAGGCTGAAAGAAAGGGGAAACAAAATAAAACAAAACAGAACAGGAGAAACACCTTCTGCTGACCAAGAGGCAGCAAATGAGTTCCCAGACACCAGGAAGAAAAGCACTAAGAAAGGAAATCTGCCTGAAGAAGTTGTTAATGAGGGTGAAAACGCACTATTCTTGGGGAAAGAGCCACAGAAGACATTTATAAGTAAGGAAGAGAATTGAGCACCCTAACTTTACCATTCTGTGCCAGTACAGTTTGGTTTATGATGAGGACTGCCCTTAACTGTAAAGTAACTAAACCTCCAACCTTGCAGAGAAAAGTAAACATCAGTGGCCAGTCTGGTAGAAGAAGATCTGGACAAGGAGAATATGTTTCTTTCTGAATTGATTCCTTTGATGTTTTGTCTCAGAAATTAAGGAAGTCCCTTTCCAGTAAGACACGGTCCTTTAAAGTTCTTTTGGTATTGGCCAATATGCCAGGGCACCCAGAACCCCATGAGTTCAACATCAGAGGCACTGTGATGGTCTACTACACAGGGTCTTTAATCAGTTATAAGGACCTTTAAGCTTCATTAAGCATGTTATTCTATGGCAAGGACTGTCAATGCCATTAAAGAAAACCTAGACAGAGAGAACATCATGAAAGTCTAGAAGGATGACACTTTGAAGGTACCATCATTGTTATAGAAAAATCATGAAAGCCATCAAACCTGAAGTAATAAATTTCTACTGGAGAACAATATATCTAGTTGTTCAGAACATCACAGGATTTATGACAAAGCCACTCAAGGAAACCATGAAAGAGATTGTGGGTATGTCAAATAAAGGTGGGGGGTGGAGGATTTCAAGATCTTGGAGCTAACAGAAGCTACAGAAGAGCTTCAAGAGCTAACAGAAACTACCCCAGAGAAATTAATGCAAGATGGCTGGATGGAGATGAGTGATTCTGAAGCAGAGCCAGGTGATGAGGAAGAAGACCTAGAATAAGCAACACCAGAAAGCAAGTTAGTATGAGATGACCTGAGAGGAGGTGACTGACTTCCTCTACAAACATGGACCCTTCTGTGGTAGGACCTGAAACGGAAGCAAATTTTGGAAGAGAGATTGTTGGCACCACATAGGAACATTTTTAGAGAGATGAAAAAGCAAAAAAAAAAAAAAAATCAGATAAGTTAAAATGTATTTACATAAACCTACACCCAGTTCACCTGCCTCTCCTGCCTCCCATTCTGCCTCTTCTGCTTCTACCACTTCTGATGCAGCAAGATCAACCTCCCTCTTCCCTCTGCCCCTCAGCCTCCCCGGTTGAAGACAGTGGGGATGAAGACCTTTATGATTCACTTCTGCTTAATGAATGCTAAGTATATTTTCTTTCCTTAATGGTTTTCTTAACATTTTCTTTTTTCTTTTTTTTTTTTGGCTTACTTTATTGTAAAAATATAGTAAAAATATACATATTATGTAAAAACTTACATAAAAAATACAAAAAATATATACACAAATACATATATATATATATATATATATCAGGAATGCTTCCAGGAAAACAGTAGATATTAATAGTTATGTTTTGGAGGAATCAAAAATTGTATGTGTTTTTTTCTTTTCTTTTCTTTCTTTTTTTATTTAGGCCCAGGCAAAGATCAAACTCACTACCCTGGTTTGTAGGTCTGGCACTCTAACTACTGAGCTACAGCACCCAGCTTATATGTAGATTTTCATCTTCTCTGGGGTTTGACACCCCTACATACTGTGTTGTTCAAGGGTTAAGTATGTGTGTGGTATTTGGTTCAAGTTTGACATAAGTAACTTTATAAACAAGTGGCTTCATATTTTATGACACGTATTTACACTACATAAATATTTTCCATCAACCCTCACCTTACAGCTTCACTCAAAGTTCCCTATCACCATCTGAATGTGAAGGAAATACAAAAAGGCCTACTCTACAGGTGGTTTTAAATAATATGTTTATATAGCATAAAAGTAGATGATTGCAAAATTAAAGGTTTGGGTAGCCTGGTGAGCAATGAGGAAGGGAATTCCCTCAGAATTTGTCCCATGTATCTTTCATTCACATTATATAAAAGGAGATATGGCCAAAGATATAGGTAATAGATCAATTTGTGATGAAACAAATTGAATAAGACACAAATAAATGAAAATATATTCCATGTTCATGAATTGGAGAAATTAATATTGTTAAAATGTATATTATATAAAATAATCTACATATTTAATTCAGTCTTTATCAAAATTCCAATAGCATTTTCACAGACATTAAAAAAAAAAATTCTACCATTTATATGAAACCACAAAGGCCCCAAATAGGCAAAGGAATCTTGAGCAAAAAGAACAAAGCTGAAAGTATCAAACTACCTGATTTCAGAATAAAATGCAAAGCCATAGTAGTCAAGCCAGCATGGTACTGGCTTAAAAACAGATACATGGACAAATGGAGCAGAATAAAGAGCCCAGAAATAAGCCTACCCGTATACTGTCAATTGCTCTTTGACAAAAATGCCCTGAACATACAATGGGAGAAGAACAGTCTGATAAATAATGCTATGGAAACAGGATATCCACATGCAGAGGAATAAAATTGGACCTTTATGTCACACTATTTGTAAATGTCAACTCAAATTGGATGAGCTTTGAGTAAAACTGTAAAACCACTAAAATAAAACATAGGAAGAAAGCTTCTGAACATTTTTCTGGGTAAAGATATTTTGAATATGATTTCAAAAGCACAGGCAACAAAAACAAAAATAGGAAAATAGAGTTGCATTAAATTAGAAACCTTCTGCACAGCAAAGGAAATAATAGAATGAAGAGAAGGAAGGAAGGAAGGAAGGAAGGAAGGAAGGAAATTTTGCCTAATTATTGCTGAATCAATCTGTCTTTTCTTTTTCTTCCTCTCTCTCTTTCCTTCCTTCCTTCCCTCTTTCTTTCATTCTCTCTCTTTTTTCTTTCTTTGCTTCTTTCTTTCCTTCCAGCAATATGTATCAATTGGAAAACTGGTGAACTTATATAAATGCACCTCTCAGAAAGCAATAGATATCTATATCCTACATGAATTTTCATCATAAGGAATCCTCTGTGAGTGTGGAAAAATGACCGTCTTATATATTTTTGGTGCATTAAGAAACAAAGTGAAGTAGCTAAGAGAATTTCATACCAAAACATGATTCCTTGGAATAAAAGGTATTTTAAATTAAAGGCCCTTAGATATCAAGAGGCATTGAAAGGGGCTTTTCCTTGATCTGCATAAAACCAGAAGGTCTCATCAAAAAGAACAAATGACTTCCCTTCCCACTCCTGTTATCTCAGGATGTTGCAGAAAAGATCAGCCTAAGCAAACAATTTATGAAGAGGACCTCAAAGCAATTATGGCAATGGCAAAAATTAACGAATGGGACTTAATTAAGTTAAAAAGCTTCTGCATAGCCAAGGAAACAATCAATAGAGCATTAGAGGAAATGAAAAACCTACAACATGAGACAATATTTACATGCCATACATTCAATACGGGGCTGATAACCAGAATCTATAAAAAACTCAAACAAATCAGCAAGAAAAAAAATCAAACAAACCCATAAAATAGTAGGCAGAAGGCATGAAAAGGCTTTTCAAAATAAGATAGACTAGTGGCCAATAAACATATGAAAAAATGCTCAACATGTCTAATCATCAGAGAAATACAAATTAAAACCACAATGAGATATCACCTAACTCCAGGGAGAGTCGGGTTTATCAAAAAGTATCAAAACAACAGATGCTGGTATGGATGCAGAGGAAAGGAAACACTTATAGGCTGCTAGTGGGACTGCAAATTAATACAACCTCTTTAGAAAGTAATACAGAGATACCTCAAAGAATTAAAAGTAGACCTGCCACTTGATCCAGCAGCCCCACTATAGGGGATTTATCCAAAGGAGAAAAAGTCATTTTTAATAAAAAGACATTTGCTCTCAAATGTTTATTGCAGCACAATTCACAATCATAAAGTGCGGAACCAACCCAGCTGCCCATAAATACGTGAGTGGATTAATAAAACGTGGTATAAGTATGCCATGGAATACTACACAGAAATTAAAAAAAAACATGGGAACTACTACCATTTGTAGCAATCTGTAGTGAACTGGAGATTATTCTTTTAAGTTAAGTATCACAAGAATGGAAAAAAAATATGACATGTACCCATTATTAGAAGTTAAACACTCATGCTCACCTGTGGAAGAAATACTCAGTGGAACCCAGGCAGGTGGGAGAGGGGAGAAGGGGATGGACAAAC
>NW_003852401.1:2769911-2771962 GCF_000181295.1 Otolemur garnettii
AGTTAATTTAATTTGCAAATAGAATCACTTATGAGTAAGTTTATTTCCATCTATCCACTCATTCTCCCCCAGATTTCTTCATCCTTCCAAGTAGCCATTTATTGCCCCTACACAGAATTAACTATTTCCTCATTTCCTCCTCCCCTCTAACATGAGGGTATATAAATGCCTGAACCCCACTGGCATATTGCCTAATTTACTCTGTGATTCCTCCCATGTATACCGTAAATAATTATGTAAACTCTCTTACTAAGCTGCCTTATTGTGAGTTGATCTTTTAATAGAACTTCAGGGGGCAAAGAGGAAGTTTCCCTTTCTCTCTCTCTCTGTGATAGCAGAGATGGAGGTTTATTAATGGGATGAGCCAACAAACTTTGACAAGAATTTTCTAGCTACCATGACAATTGGCCCTGCCAACCTGCTAGTAGCAGAAGCTAAGGCTGAATCCCTGATACTGCATTATTGCCAAGGGCAGGGGAAAGCCAGCCACCAGAAGACAAGTCCATTACATCGGACTTCTTCAATCATGGAAAAACAGCAATTTGTCCTTACTGAAATAGATTCTTATTCAGCTTATAGATTTACTTTCTCTTTCCCAGATGCCACAGCCAGCACATACTGAATGCTATGTTTACAATCAAGGAATTCCATGCAACACTGCATTTGGTCAGTGTACCCAAAGAAGTGAGATAATGCACCTACACCCCTGGAATTAATTCGTAGACTGTAACAGATCCAACACAGTGGCCTAGTGGAGGCAGTTGAAATGGTGAACTAAAGCTCAGTTATGGCAAAATTTGGGTGAGCACCTGAGCTGAAGTATTGTGCTACAAGATGACATATGTTGCCTGAACTTCTGACTAATGTGCATATGGTACCATTTCCCCCACAATCAGAATACATAGGCTCTGGGAACAATGGTGTGGAAATGAGAATGACTTCTCTTTCTATTTCCTACAATAACTCAGTCACAATTTTTTTCTTTCTGTCCCCAGAACCTTGGTTTTTGCTTATTTAAAGGACTTGGTAATGGTGAGGCTTTCATCAGAAGACATAACGATTGCTCCACTGATTGGAAGCAGAGATTGCCATCCCGTCATTAGGTTCTTTCTGCAACTAAAAAAGTACTGGGTTACTATTTTGACTTGAATTACTGATCCTACTTACCTACAAAATGGAGAGGGCTCTAGAACTCAGGAATTTCCTCACTTCAAGATATTGTTATTTCCAGTACTACCATTTAATGGAATTTTTAATAGAACATTTAATACAAAACCCCTTTTTGGTTTTGGTTGGAAAACTAATACAATCACACATTGCTTAATGATGGGGATACATTCTGAGAAATGCATTGTTAGGTGAGATTGTCATTGCACAAACATCAAAGAGTGTACTTACACAAACCTAGGTGGTATAGCCTACTACACACCTATACCACACAGCATAGACTATTGTTCCCAGGCTACAATCCCGTACAAGAACTTAATATACTGAATATTGCAGGTGAATATAATACAACGTAAGTAATTGTGTATCTCCACATAGAAAAGCACCATAAAAATACAGTATGCTTATTTTATAAGATGCCATCACATATGCATGCAGTCCAGCACTAACCCATACATTGTTTTGCAGCACGTGGGTACAGGACTGTACTTTATGAATGATGGATTCAGTTGCCATATAAAGGTCCTCAATTGAATTGAGTAACTAGCACAGAGAAAAGGTAATTTTGAGTGAGCAATGGAGGAAGAAATGGTGGCATGTTACCACTTGTAAAAATAAGGACCATGGTGGGGAATTTCAGGGAGTTTTTCTTTTGCTTGTCTGGTTATGTGCATATTTTTATATAAATCATTTTCCCTCTGTATCCTTCCCATACTACATTGGATAAGGCATATTAAAAATTGTTAACAGTTGCTATGCTATAAATTTAATGCTTAAGTTACAAGATATCAAAGGAAATCATAACTGAGATAAAATTATTACATGAAGATAAATACATAATGGACATCATGAAACCTGCATCTCTAATTTTTGAGAAGTAAGCT
>NW_003852401.1:2772862-2774317 GCF_000181295.1 Otolemur garnettii
ATGTTAATTCTTCTTAGATTAATCTCTCAATCTAAATTTTAAGTTTAGATTTAGTATTCTCTTCCAGAAAACCCAGTTTCTTTGTCCTCGACTGTACTAATTGCTATTTGAAATTATCTCCATTATTTGTGCTTAGTGTCTATCTCCCCATCAGACTATAAACTCTAAGAGGAGTAGGCCCGTGGTTTTGTTTTGTAAACAGCTTCATTGGCAATGCCTCGCAAACAATAGGTGTTTAAGAAATATCTATTGAATGAAGAAATGCCTAAAGACTGACTAGCGAAAGAAGAGGCAACACGAGATGGGTAAAAAAATCTTTCTAAAACAGAAAGACATTGGTATCGATTCAAAGATACGTCAATCAATAATATGAACTAATAATAAAAGTTGGTTCCTTTGTTCACTGTGTGGCAAGAAAAAAGAATGGTGGTCTTCTCAGTCTCACTAAAAGACAAGTCTCTCTAAGGAGTAGGAGACCAAGGGAAAAAAGTCTTACTGTCTCTCATGTACCCTAAGATTTCTGTTAAGTTTCAGTTCTAATTTATTGTATTTATAGTCCTTCATTTTTATAGAGTATTAAGGCATTTTATGTAGTATTTATAAAAGTTCTTAGATGTCCTTAAGATAAATGCATCTCACAGAGCTACGGATGGACTCATTGAGCAATAATCACTGTTTTACAAAATATTTTTTAGAAAGATATGTTTGTTCAATAAACAAAAAGGCCAAAGTAAAATTGACAGTGTCTTGATAATTTTGAAACATATTGTAAACACTGTGAAAGGACCTGCCTCCTTGTGTGAGGCTACAATGATCAATGCACTGACCTCTGTCTGAAACTCTTTCTATAGCAAAGACATTTGAGAGCTCTGCTATTTTATGTATTTACAAACTTACATTAGAATATAGAGCTTTTTGTTTTTTGACACATTGCATTATATCCAGTCTTACTCTGAGAAGAAAGAGCCATCTCTACATTTGCATGTATTATATAAAGCTATTGTTTGTATAATATAAAACAAATTATGAAGGAAGGACCATTTGAAATACTTTGACCCAAAGCAAATTTGCACAGTCTTCACAAACAGGGCTGGTCCTTGAGCAATTATATCATTGCATTACTGCAGTAAACTGGATTCATTCAATATTAAGAAATAACTCCTATTTACTTTGTACCCCACTAATGGACTTGACCAAGGACATGCATTTTTCTTTTGATTCGCTAAAACCAAAGAATATAAATATGTAAGCTTTAAATAAGTATTCGATTTCAGTGGCCCTCTCTGTTTAAATCTGGATATTCACCTTTAAAATATTGTGACAGTATTTCTATTATCTAAGAAAAAAATGAAATTATATGAAAAGTTATCTAGTTAAATGAGCTATTACATTTTTGGTTAACTTAATTTTAAATCTAGATTGATTTTTTTTAACACATTTATTTTCCTCTTTAGA
>NW_003852401.1:2774518-2777288 GCF_000181295.1 Otolemur garnettii
ATCTTTATTCTGATGGCTCCCATGTACACATTAATAAATTATATAGCTTTTCTCTGAGAAGTCTAACTTTTGTTATTGATCTTTATTGAACCTTCAGAGGAGAAACGGCAGGTTTTCTCTTCTCCCCAACACCAGTTAGTTCTGCAAGAGAAATACTTACTATTGAACACAAATGCTGTTTATTACATGGGAATTTCTAAAGTACAAGTATATTTTTATTATTTTATTTAAAGGTAATTCAAATTTAATTTTACCTGTTTGGAATTTATTTCCTCCTCCTTTTACAGCTGTTTAATCAGCTCTATAAAATATTTTTAAAGATATGCCTAATGGTAAATCAGATATAAGGATTTTTAGGATATTGCTAATGATATAGAATTTTATATTTATATTATTTAAAGCAGTACACCTGTTCAGAGTCTCACTTGGCTTATTAATGGTATTCGTTTGTCTCAGAGTATAGGTTAGTTTGAGAAATTTGCCTCAGTGCACATCTCTGCAGTCTTTGGAGCATTCTCCCTGGGTGGTGCCTGTGGCTCAAGGCGTAGGGCGCCAGCCCCATGTACCAGAGGTGGTGGGTTCAAACCAGGCCTCAGCCAAAAAACTGGAGCATTCTCCCTGCCTTTTCCCTCTTTCCCTATCAACTATCAACTATCTCAAAGCCAGCATCATGCTGTTGTTTGTTCAACAAGACAAAAAAATGTCCATACATTTGTTGAACCAGCAAAGCATTACATTTATTCTTCAAAGGTGAAACTCATTTTAAGAGCCAAATTCTGTTTGTTTTCTCTATTTTCACTGGTGAACATACTATACACATTGTCTTCAAAAATGCAGCATAAAAATATCATAGAAGATGAACTTATTTATAAGTTTCTCATATTTAATGCAGTTTCTCATCTGAGGAATCTGAGGTAATATAGCTAAAACACTAATATGTTTTCAGCTGTATCATATGCTTAGTAATGCTATTACCAGTATTTGTGTGAAAGACTAAATATATATTCTTCCACAATGCATAGGTTCTTCCATATTTTCTGGTGGGAATTCTGGAGCAAAACAGTTGGTCATAAGGTCCGAGTTCCATCTTGGTATAATTCATTTGTTCACACAGGGGTCCTCAAAATTTTTAAACAGGAGTCCAATTCACTGTCTCTCAGACTGTTGGAGGGCCAGACTGTGGACCCCAGGATGGGTCGGCTGCTAAGCAGGACAGGCAGCAGCAGCAAAAACTCCTGGCAAGCCAGAATAATGTCCCAGGTGGGCCGCATGTGGCCCGTGGGCCGTAGTTTGAGGATGCCTGGTTCAGCCAGTCATGCTTACATTCAGCTGTCCCACGCGGGTATGACCACACCTCCAATCATGTCCCGAGTCCTGGACAATCCTGCTTTCTTCTCCCTGGTCTTTCCAGGACCTCCCAGCTTTGTGATTACAAGGCCAACCCCTGGCTTTCCAGGATCGTCCAGGACCTTTCCCTCTAAAGCACATCAGGTACTTATGGAGCGTCCAGGACCTTTCCCTCTAAAGCACATCAGGTACTTATGGAGCGTCCAGGACCTTTCCCTCTAAAGCACATCAGGTATCTATGTTAATGGATCCACTTCCATGTCATGCCAGTTCTTAAATCGAGTAGAACCTCTGTAAGTTGATGACCAGGGTTTATAACAAACTGGTCAGCATATGGAGGTGGTCAACATAGGGAACTAGGCCTATGGTATTTTATGTGCATGTGGTACATGTCCAGTCTGTGATTAAGTCAACTTAAGGATGTGGTCAAGGTAGGGAGGTGGTCAACTGTGGGGGTTCTACTGTATTTTAATAGCATCCTTGAAGCTATGAAAAGAAAATGTTTACTAATAAATGTGATCTATAAAAGCTAATGAGAAGGGAAAGACTCAGTTACAAGAAAAGGCAAGGGGGTAGTGAGAAAAATCACGGTGGGTCTGAGCAGTTCGGTTGAAGTCAGATAGTTTTCACTCCCCACAGAAGCTCTGTCACTTACTAGTCTGTGTTCTTCCTAAGAACGCAGCCACATGCTGAACCTCAGTTTCCTCATCTTTCAAATTAACATGATGGTACATATTTTATGTAATGTTTAAGTCATGCATAAGGTAACATTTGAAAATACCTGGCCCCATTGTAAGGGACTAAGAAATGATACTAGCTATAATCAAGGCTGTGCTCAATATAAAGGAGCAAGTGTAATTAGCATCCTCATATTTGGGTCACTCCTTTTTAGTCATTACCCTTAATAGAGCTGCTACATACCATAGTAAGCACTGCAGCTGAGGGGGCTCTGATTGGGTGTGGAAGAACTTAGTTAAGTTTGATGGAACTCAGAGAATATCCTATTTATTTCTTCTAACTTGCTACAGGGTATTGGCACTCTGGTTGTCTGTAGGTAAACTTAATATCTTGATTAGCTCTCCTGAGAATGCCTCTGGAAACTATTACATGAAGTGGAAGGTGGACAGCTCGGTAATACCTACGGTGGCTTCAAAATCATCTACAGAGTTCTGGATGCTCAGAATTGTCAGATGTTTGTTGCCTTGACAACCACAAGCAGCAAGACTGAGTTTTGAGTAACTTAAGATGTCTTTTGCAATTCCTTATGGGGATGAGTGATTTGTATGTCTAATCAATGAATGGCAAAGACATGTTATTTAATAAGATTAATGAAGTTCACGTAATACATTTTGTACACTGGGCCTCCTGGCAAGGCTTCTTCAAAAGTATAGGTAACGTTCCTTAGAAATGTAGTTAACATTTC
>NW_003852401.1:2778268-2778905 GCF_000181295.1 Otolemur garnettii
CAATGTTTCCCTTGGGGGTAATGGTATATCTTAGGGGTAGGTGTAACTGTTTTAGGCATTATTATATGACCTCCCTGAACACTGATGGCAAATTAGCATAGATATCGCTAGCCCGTCTCTCATTTACTATCCAGTGAGAGTGCTATGTTTTTGTGGCTCCAAAGTATTCAGACACTCGTGAGCCTTCCAAGTGGACAGCAAGGAGGCCCTAGAATGTCACTATCCAGTATGGAGCAACTATCCACACATGGCTGTCGAGTACTAGAAACACAATCGTCTGGATTGAGATGTGCTATAAACTATAAAATATACTTCTACTTTGAAGACTCTGCCTACTGAAAAAAGAAAGTATCATAAAGTATCTCATCAATATTTTGATATTGAGTATATGTTAAATCATATTTTAGATATGTTAAATAATATTAAAGTTATTTTTATCTGTTTTGTTTTAAATTATTTTCATTAAAAAATTATTATAACTACTGTTGGGTGGGCACAGTGGCTCATGCCTGTAATACTAGCATACAACTCTACTAAAAACAAACAAACAAACAAACAAAAACACTAACCAGGTATTGTGATCAGCACCTGTAGTCCTACTTAGTACTCAGGAGGCTAAGGGAAGAGGATCTATTGA
>NW_003852401.1:2780213-2809249 GCF_000181295.1 Otolemur garnettii
CATGACAGCCTGAATGTTTTCCTCTTGACATTTATTGAAAAGAAAATCAGTTTTCTTCCTCTGAGGGTACCTTGAGAAGGACACTTTCCCTTCCAGCCTCCTCCTATTGTGACAAGTTGATAAGCACTGTATTTTCATCCATTTTCTTCATCAAAAATAGGTCTCAATTTATAATCTACATGTGTAGTTTCACCTAGATGCAGGACAGAAGGAACACTACGTTATTTTAGCTCAGCAAGACAAGGACAGTAAGAAGGGTGAGAGGTCAGAGTGACCTACTGGAGACGTGTCTGAATGACAGCACCAAAAAATCAAACATGCTTTCCTAGAGAGCAGTGACTGTGGCATAAGGAGACGCTATCTCAGTGTCTAGGTTGTATTAAAACAAGAACAGTGGTAATAACCACAATCCTACTTCTCATAGGTAGAGTGCTTTTTGGTTTATAAAACATGTTCACAGTTACCTTCTCATTTGATTCTTTCAACAGCATTATGAGGGAAGCAATAGTTATGGTGGATATGCTGGCAAATTCCTTGGCAGCACAAACCTACCCATCTGTACCCTTACAATAGCTGATTTGTGTAATCCATTTTCATGGCTTTGAGGACATAAGGCCTGGTGGAATGAATGAAAGTGAACAGGAATCATCTGATGCATGAACATTCAATCTTTGGGTCATAAATTTCAAACAGGCCCTTCCCCAACTCACATCCCTTTGTCATCTCAGCTCACTCCGCCCCCATCTCTGTTTCCTTTTTCTTTCTCCCAGCCATAAATTATCCATATATGACCCACTTGCCTAATTTCTCCATCAAGACATTAATTCTTCCCAGTAGTTTGAAGCTTGATTTTAAAATCAGTCTGGGCAGTGACCTCTTTGGTTTGGTCCCAGAATTGTCTCCTGGGTACTGCCAATGGCTGCCATCCTTTATGAATGTGGCATAGACTTTCAGTGTAAGTTGAAAACTGATATACAGATTTCTTTTGTCACTGTGTTATTGTTTTACTCACTTCTTGGAAAACAAAATTGACAAATCAAGCTGAGGGGCATTGGGAAAGCAACACTGTCAGAAGATTAAGTTTTATGATAGGAAGGCTTTGTGTTAAAAGGTCTGTTAGAAGACTGGGCAAGTGGGAAAATGTAAAGAGTTCTTGATATGTCAACTAAGGTGACAATTAGTATATTATAAGATGATGCCATGCTACCAAGCAACTTGAGTTCATGGCAGTTACCAGAGACCAAGGAATTGGCCAACTTTCCTTGTGGAGGAAATTGGTTTACAGCAGTCACGGTTATCCTAGAATAGAAACTCCGTAAGGACAGGCCTTTGCCTTGTGTCCCACTATATCATCAGCTCCCATTACAGGGTCCGACTCAAAGAAGAACATGCACACAGTTTTTGAATAAATGAATAACTAAATGATTAATGAATTTGACATCTAGTCTATAATAACCTGATTCCTTTCCTGTAGTCACTGGTATCCTGTGGTATCTTATAAATAAGCATGTGTTTTAAGGAAGACATTTGAATAGTCCCTTTAAATTTTCTCAAACTTCCACTAATGAAGCAAAGGAAAATTCAGTTACATTTTGTATTTCTCAGCTAGGAATGGTCTGGCCACGGGGCAGAATGATATTTTAAAATGCAGGGAAAATAATCCACCAGTTTAATCTGCACAATGTTTAACACAAATATCCTCTCCATTAACAATATGGTGCAAGAGAGAGACTAGGGGTCATTAGAGAACCTCCGAACACCCTGAAATGTGTTTGTACAAGATTAGCCCTTCGTGGAAAGGACGTGTTCATTCTCGATATGGCCTGATGTCAGGGTTGCTGGCCTCAATGTGTGGAACTTTTCCAGTTCATCAAGGCAAACGTGCCCAGAGCTATTTTCTGGGTTTGAAATAAAAGAGAAAGCTCTGGTAAGCTTCAGACCTTTGTGACTGTTTCTGTTCCCCTCTCTGCTCTCCATCCCTTGCTCTCTCTTTTTCTTTTTTTTTTCTGAGCCACCTGTTTT
Source organism: Otolemur garnettii (assembly GCF_000181295.1). NCBI lineage: Eukaryota > Metazoa > Chordata > Mammalia > Primates > Galagidae > Otolemur > Otolemur garnettii. The sequence goes on from NW_003852401.1 coordinate 2,782,236, forward strand.
TTCCTCAGGAAACAGTGCTACCCATACGGCAAATTGTGATAACATTTTCCCTAAACCCTCACTCATGAAGTTGGCTTTAGTTTTAATACTAGAGAGTGTCAAATACCAAAACAGAAGCAACCATTCTTCTCTACTTTCTATGGGCTCAACTCAGAGATTTTTTTCCCTCAAAAAAAATTTGAACTAAAATCGAAAACGGTTCCTTTAAAACCGAAGTTGAAAAAAAAAGCAAAGGAAAAACAAAAAACCAAAGAAAGAACTAACCCCAACGAAGGGAAAAAGCCGAATGGAAAAAGAAAAAACCAAGCAAAAAACCTGAAAGGCAAAAAGTTAACCCAAAACAAAAACCCAATGCCGGAAGGCAAAAGGCCCCGCCCAACAAAAGCAACCAAGCCCAAAAAGCAACCAACAACCCCAAAAATTCCGGCCAAGAAAAACCAAAACCCCAAAAGAAGAACTACTAAAATTCATTTGCATGAGTTCACCTGGGGATCTGGTGAAAATGCTGATTCCTCTAAGGAGAGATGGGGTGCTGCTGCCACCATTGCTGGGCAGCTCGATGTGTTTTCAGTGTCACAGGCCTGACCAAACTGGCAATCAGATATCCTGGCCCAGAAGTACAGTTGCACTAGACACACAACTCCTTCCAAGCCCAAGAGGGCTGGGAAGCACAGTCCAATTAAACACTCAGAAGAGAGAACTAAAAATATTTAGTTGACATCCAGAAATATTAACATAGTTATATAGCACAGAAGCAAAATAAATACTTTTTAAAAAATCATTTTAAGCTAAACTGGTCATTGTGTTAAAATGTTAATTTAAAAAATAGGCAGAGATTTTCAACCCCAAGTTGATCAACAATGGGGATTTTTTTTTTTTTTTTTTAAACACGGAGACCTGACAATTTGGGGTAAGTCTGTAGAAGGACTTGGAAGTTTGTAAACTTTTCTTTTTTAAAACTACTCAAATAATTCTCTAGCCAGGACTTAAAAAGCTTTGAAACAGAGATTCCAAAGCATTTTTTGAGAATCTAAAAACACAATTTAAATATTGTATTTGTAGGGGCAAAGGAAAACTTCCTTTTACCTTTTGAAAGTTTGATTTGTGACAGTGACTTCTGACAAAACCTTCCCAGGTGAGGGTACATTCCTCAGGCCCTGAAACATGAGGTAGTTAATGAAAACTCAAGGAAAAGACCAGAGATAAATTGTTTTCTTCCACAGCATGCCCGGTCCCTCTGAAAACAAGGATAATGCTTTTTAGCATCTGCTGAACTCCAAGGGCTGTTAATTCAAAATACTCAGCCCACCACTTTAAATATGAGAAAACTAGGCTTTAGAGAAGTTAAGTAACTTGAGGTGCCCTATTTTGAGGTTCCTGAGCTCCTTCAGGAGGAAGAAGCTGACTGTATCCCAGAACCACGGTAGTAGAGGGTGACCCCTGAGCACAAACACAGGTGTCAGTTAATATGGAATTGAATCTCACTCTCAAATTTTAATAACTATGAATATTGCTAAAGTTTCTCCATGTGCAACCTAACTTCTCTAAAGCTCAGTTTTCTCATCTTTAAAGTGGAAAATTTAGCTACTTCACAAGACTCATGTTAAGCTAAATGTGAAAAGATATGCAAATCTCTTACCAGAGAAGCAAACATGTTGTTATCCATCAAAAAGAATGATTTCCATTTTTTATTGGCATGATCAAAGGGAGCTGCCTACAACATGACTCTGATGACACTGATAGTAAAAGAATGCCAATATCCTCCATTTCCTACACACACACACACACACACACACAAACAAAAAACAAAAAAACAAAAAACAAAATTATGTCCTTCTGAGCAGCGCCTGTGGCTCAAAGGAGTAGGGCACTGGCCCCATATGCCAGAGTTGGCAGGTTCAAACCCAGCCCCAGACAAAAACTGCAAAAAAAAAAAAAAAAACCAAAAAACTTATATCCTTCTATCCTTCTTAATAACCTTACCCACGGACCTATGGTAATGTTTGGAATGAAGGGTTACACAGGCACATAATTAATAAAGTGTAAGCTAGATTTGTTAGGCTACCCCAACACAATGATTTGGATGAAGGAATAAATAATATGATAAATTAATGATTTATCGTGATGATAAAAAAAAAGTATATGAAAGGAGAAAATGTCGTCATAATTAGGAAAACTTCATTTCTGTAACACAGTGGTTAAGAGATAGGCCCTTGAATCTCAGGCTATATTCTACTGTCGTTATTCCCAATGCTGACTGAGGCAGACGTTCAGAGTTTCCTTTGTGCTGATTTGTGGTAGCTTGTGACCAAGAAAGTCCTAATGTTTCCCTCAGCTCCACTGAACCTTAGAGAAGCTTCTTTCTGAATTTAAGACCCTGACCTCCTTTAGAGCATTGGCCTTAGAGAATTTTCAATTGTAAATTCTTCTCCCACCTTTTTAAAGATGTAAATCTTCTGCCAGCCTCCAGCCTGCTTTACCGGTTCAGAATGTCTTTTCCCAGGCCCCAGGAGCCATTCCAGTCTTGGTGGGATAAATAGGAACCCAACTTTTGAAAGCACCATTAACAAGCACAGGTAGCTGAACACATTGACCACCTCCCTTCTCTAGTCCTCTGGTTCTTTTTCACTAGCTCACCCCAGTGCTTACAAACTCTCCTGTCTTTTGCTATCATTGAAGGCGAGTTCAGTCTCTCCCCACTAGTACATTATTAGTCTTGACCAATACCGTAGTCTTGAAGTCTTCTTCGTCTGTCTAACTTTGTCCAGTACAATTTTCTTTTACATGAATAGTCTCTTTAAGTCAACGGCCATCAACACTTTTCCATAATTATCCTTGAATCTTTACTCTTGATTATAAAGTAAAACTTGATTATAAAGTAAAACAATAGATTATATTTAACATTAAGGTTTAGATACTGAACATTTTTCATGCTCTAATAGGCATCTGAAAATCATAATAATCCCACAGTATCTGGAGATTACATATATTACATCATTTACCTAGAAATATTAAACCGTTAGGTTGGCCAAATTTAAATTGGAGGAACCTAGAAAAGCAGGTCATACTCCCCCACTGACGTCTTATCCTCTTATTCTTTGTAGAAGAAATGCCAAGTTCTTAACCCACTTTATTAACATGCACTGAAGTGCAATATCAGAAATACAGTGCTGAACAATAAAATATATGCGTTAATATATAAGCCTTTTATTTAGTTTGCATTGAATATTATTTTATCTCTAAAATGGATACAAAAATCAAATGCTTTACAATTAAAGTTCAGTTTTTACAATAACTCCAACCTTAAGAAAAGTAATTTTAACCTAAAATACTTCTCATCTTTTTGTAAAAGTAAAATAGTTGGCAGAAAGACTTAAGTTTTTCTACTGTGGTCTAATATTACTTTAATCAGTATTATAAATGCTCGATTATCACATTGGTTGAAAAGAAAATGTGAAATGTAAGAGCAACTTTCTTAAATTCTCTGGCCTTGTTAGCAGCTAGCTAGATATAAGCAGGGTGGATGGCAACGTGGTTAGGCTATTTTGGACTGACCTGGGCTATTATGAGAATGGGGCAGAAGACCCTGCACGTTGGTTGTTACTAAGACCTTGTGAGTGGGTTAGATTCAAGACCTTGCATGTGGGCTGTTTTGAGAACAGTTAATTAAAACCCTGGGAGACTTCCAGGAGGCAGTTCATGCTTCACAAAGTTGTGTATAAAATACAGAGCCTGCACTGCACACAATGCCTGCAGTCATTAGGATGGGCCTGGCTTGCTGTGCAGGTTGTTAATAAATACTTTCTTTTGGCTTGGTGCCTGTGGCTCAAGTGGCTGAGGTGCCAGCCACATATATCAGAGCCAGCGGGTTCGAATCCAGCCCGGGCCGCCAAACAATGACAACTACAACCAAAAAGTGACCAGGTGTTGTGGCAGGTGCCTATGGTCCCAACTACTTGGGAGGCTGAGGCAAGAGAATTGCTTAGGCCCAGGAGTTGGAAGTTGCTGTGAGCTGTGACGCCACAGTACTCTACGCAGGGTGACAGTTTGAGGCTCTGTCTCAAAATAAATAATAATAAAAATAAATACTTTCTTTTACTTATCAAAATCTTGTCTTCTTCAATTATTTTGGTGACTACCTCAAGCCACCCAGCTGCTCCAACATCCACTATCTGCCTCATTTACTTCTGCTAACCCCTGTGGCATAGCACACACTGCTAAAAATTAACAACAAAAAGCAATAACCAAAAAAATAGTTTGAACATCAGTATGATTTCCAAGAAAGTTTAGTGTTAACACTTTGATCAAGACCCTTTGCTGACAAAAAAAATATTAAGATAAAATAATTATTAATTTGTTCATAACATTCATTTCATAGAATAGAAAATTCAGAAGTTTAAAGATGCCATATGTCCTAAGTTAGTCAGTAGTCAGTAATAGGTTCAATGTACTCTAACAATTACAGACCTATCAATTACTTGACAAGAATGGAAAAGAATATCTAGAAGGGAAAACAATGGAAGATTTACCCTATCACACTTCGTATTTATTATAAAGTTGGAGTCTTTGATACAGTATAACATTTGGCACAAAGATAGGCAAAATGAAGAAATAAACAATAAAATTTTCAAATATATGTATATATTACAAATATATTAAATATATATACATTAGAGCCTCTGTAATTTGACCACCCAAGGGACTATAACAAACTGGTCAACATATGAAGGTGGTCAACATAAAGAACTAGGCCTACTTTACTGATACGTATATATGTGGCACATGTCCAATCTATGAAAATTAGGTCAACTTAAGGATGTGGTCAATGGAGGGAGATATGGAGTTTCTAACATATGTATGTATTATACCCATTTTCAGTTGGATTATTTGTTTTTCCTAATGAGTTGTTTGAATTTCTTAAGTCTCTCTCTAAATAGATTTAGAAATCTATATATACCTATATATATATAGAAATTTGAACTTCTTAAATCTCTCTATATATTATAACCTTCATAGTTTTAATTTTATATATATATAATAAAACTAATTATATATATAATTAAAACTATGGAGTTTAATGTTTTAAACTATTAAAACATTATATATAGTCACCATGTAGCCACCATGATGCAGGTGGAGTAAAATTGTTTTTTTCACTCTGTAAATCTGAGTATCTAAACATAAATATGTACGGTTACTCAGGAATTCCACACTGAGTTTTACGCACAGCATAAATGTACTTAATATGCCCCCCCAAAATGCACAAGCAAGTGATCATTATTATTTGTACTTGTAAAATCTAAAAACAAACCAACTGTTTATCAATAAGCCTGATGGGTACATGAGTGCTCTGATTTGATTATTACATAAGATATGCTTGTATCAAAATATCACATGGACCCCTTAAATGTGTACAACTAATATGGAATCATAATAACTAAAAACTAATAATATTTAGAGAATTTTGTTTGGATAAATTATATGCTACATATGGATAAAAATTATGGACAAAAGAAATATTATTCTTCTAAAGTGGAACAAATTACTGATATAAGAACAACATGAATATGTTATAGCTCATAAATATGCTGAGTAAAAGAAAGCACACACAAAAGAATATTTAATGAATGATCACATTTATATATAGTTCATAGCTAGGCTATACTAAAAATGATGGTGGAAATCAGAGAAATAGTTACCTTTGGCATGGGGTAGTCACTGGGCAGGGACATAAGCTGGTTATAATGTATACTTATCTCTAAGTGGTAGTTATGTAACAGTATGCATGGTTATAACTATTCCTCAAGCACTATACTTGTGACTTTTTAGAATTATCTGTATGTATAATTTATGTATATTACAGTACAACAAAATTCATAAAAGCACAGATTGCCCCAAATATACTAGAGTAGAAAAGACTTGTACATAGAAACCTACAATCAGCATATATAAGCAATTGAAATATAAAATTACAAATAAATGACTGTTTCATGGCTCAGAATTGTGGAATATTGGTTCCACAAAGGAATTGGGGCATGAAGAAAAGTTTTCTAGAGGAGGTAAATTTTGAGATGGAATTGAAAAGTAAATTATTGAGAGGCAGATTCTGGTAGTGGCCAGTCAGAAAATAACATTTCCTCCCCTAAATTAGTTAGATATGTAAAAAAAAGTGAGGGCAATTTTGTTTGGATTATAATCTATATTGTGAAATTTAAGTTGAAAAACATATGAAGAGTCGATTTTGAGTGACGTCAAAAAGAGTAAGGAATTTGGATTTCTGTAGACACCGAGGGGCCATTTCACATTGTGAATAGAAAAAAAAATTCATGACCATAATTATATTCCAGAAAAATAAATTGACCTCAAGATTATTGGAAGGAAAAGAATTGATGTAGCAAGGAAACATAAATGGTTATTACAAAATCTCATTCATTTTCATTTAGCTAACAGTTATCAAAGTCTATTGACTGGCTCAGGCAGAAATTAGTGAACACTGAAATTAGACCACTCAAGTGGGAGGGTGACAAGTGGAATACATGAAATCTTCATTAGGAACAATTTGAAAAATTATTTATTGAGTACTACTAATGAAAGTGTATGGCAGTGTCTGAGTTAAGAATATATTCCGCTGCCATAAATGAAAATCCCAACCAACAGTTGTAAAGGAAATCAAAATATTTTACCCCAAAATATACTTATTTGGCATATTTTGAGATAACTGTCATAGAGCCAGCAAACAGAAGTACCTCTGCAAACCTGTCTTTGGGGGGAGGGGCAGTAAACTTGAATCTAATTTACGTTGAGGCAGCCTGGCCTTCCCTTGTCCAGATCTAGTGAACTCTAAAGGAGCTGAGAGAAACACTTACCATCTGTTTCCCTAAGGCCTGCTACCTGTGCAGCTTTATCTACACAACCAGACCACCTTGCAGGCCAAGCTGCTGCTTCTCTCCCTCCCATAACATATCTTGCCACGGTAACAGGATTTACCAATGTAACCTGGTTTGGGTTATGCTCAGAGGCCCCATTCATTCTCTGATCTCCAGATGGCATATAAGTTTCTCCACTCTATGTGGGGTTGGGTGATCACTCTGTGATACACCCTGTGTACACAGTAATAAATTTTGTCTTCCTTTCCTCAATTAGCCCGTCTTTTGTGAGTTGATTTTTCAATGAACTTTCAGAGAGTAAAGGGAAGTTGTCACTTGGCCCCTGTAGTAACCTGAATACGTACACGTAGCAGGTTATTTCTCTCACATAGTAAGAAGACCGTAGGTAGATATGGCTAGTGATGGTTCAGTTTCGCAACAGTACTATCACACTTAGGGTTTTGTTTCTTTTTTCAGCTGTATTGATGTGCGATTAAAAAATAAAAGTTACTGGGCATTGCCTGTGGCTCAAAGGAATAGAGCATCGGCCCCGGATGCTGGAGGTGGCAGGTTCAAACCCAACCCCGGTCAAAAACTGCAAATAAATAAATAAATAAATAATAAAAATAAAAATTACATGTATTCAAGGTTTACAATGTGATGTATTGATATATATTAAAAGTATTCATAATCAAGCTAATTAATCTATCATCTCACATAATTACCCCCTTTTGTGTGTGTTTGTGGTAAAAATGTTTAAAATCTACTCCATTGACCAATTTCAAGTATAACAGTACATTATTATTAACTATGGTCACCACGACGTATATACTATATATGAGGTCTCCAGAACTTAACTCATCTTAACTGAAAGTTTATATCCTTTGACATCTCCCCTGACACCTGGGACTTTTAACTTTCTTTCCACATTCTGAAGGTTCTGGCTTCCATTCTCTGTGTGATGCTGGTGGTCACACAATATCTACCATATCCTTGACACATCCTTTAATCAAGGAAGATGAGGGAAGGGAAGTGCACAAAAATTCTGTGAACTTTTTATAAAACCCAAAACGTTTTTTTAGAAACCCTCCCATCAGATTTCCTGTTAATCATCCTTGCCTTGACTGGAACACAAGTGCAGCCTCGGTGGAAATCGAGCCTGTGAAAGTCCAGGAGGAGAACAGAACATACATGGTATGGTGGTTTCACACATTGTCGTTCACAAAACCCACATCACAGAATCAGAATCCTGTTAACAAAGGGAGAGTGGAAAATAGATTATTTTTGGTTATTTAAGTGTTGGTCCTATCAGAGTTATTCACAGGTCACACAGAAATATTCATGTACACACACACAGACACAGGATGTACTTGCTCTTAAAAATATACGTAATAAACTGTGGAAATGTAAGTGGCCATAAGAAATATACATTTTAATATGGAACTGAGAATTTCTACCTAATATGTGGCATGCATGTGTACTGTTTATATACGTGTACATTAAAATATATATGCACATGTTAAACTAAGTATTTGCTTTTTCCAAAAGTGTCTTCAACCGTATACATGGCAAAAGTTAATATAAAAAAAATAAAATCACTACAAAAAAAAAAAAAAGGAATAGAGAGGATAAATGTGGCCTGATGAGATAATTATGTGGAGTAAGTTCTGCATTTTCTTCAACTAAACCCAAAATGGGTAAAAATTTTCTCATCATTTGACCTTTGTTAAGTAAACGGTTTTATTTCGATAAACTTCTCATCGCTGATCAGAATGATTAATATGAACTTTTCAAACTTTATAAATGAAATATTAATAGCAGGAAGATTAAGAGTCGAGTTATGTCCTTAAAAAAAATAGCTTCCAACAGGCTAAATTTTCAGGTGTAATTAATTGCTTATTCTTTCTCTCAGACTTCATTAACTGAATCTGATTCTTTCACAATTTTTTAACTGGTATTAAACTTTTAATATGGCTATGTCTTTCATTGTAATCTCTTCAAGACTTCTTTAGCGTATTTTTTCTTGATGTAGGGACTGTGTGTTTTCCTAAAATATTTCTATTATACATGGAAGTCAATCAATAAATATTTATTGAATAAATGAGTTTGTGGAATGAAATAAAGATAAGAGATATTGTGCTTTTTCCTCAAGAGTGATTCTAAAATACGCATTAATATTAATAACAATTCTAAAAACTACATCAATATTCTATATATGGAACCTTTTGCTATTGACCCTCGACTTGCAGTCAGAACACCGAATCTTAAATAATTTGTGTCTCTTTTTTCACTGGATATTCCAAAGCACCCAATGTAGCATTTTCTATGTCTTAAGTCATTCAGTGGATAATTGATGTTCTTGTGAACAAAGAGATTCCTGAGGACAGGTGAATCAGTACTGCACTGCTACATTATTCCTGGTTATCTAAATATCAAATTAGAGTTTATTTAACCTGGAACATAAAAGAGTCACATACATATTAGGCTATTTTTATAAAATAGCACATATTCCCAGTAGCCTTTGGAAAATGCCAGATCACAGATAACTCATAACCCTAGTCAGAAATTAAGACCTGAGTTTTGTATTGTTTAAAAAAGGACTGATGTGTTTTAGAAATAAGCTGAACAAGTAATTCCACTGGGCATGTTTTGTCAAAGTTGAGAGGCTTTCATCTTTGTCCAGACAGATAGCAGTCACCCTTTACAGAGGCAGCACCCAAGGATATTTGCAATCAGGGTGTGAGTTTCTCCACGACAGAGTTTCGAATTTGCTGAAGTGTTTGAAAAATAAACATGTTGAAGCCCCAGATTATTATATCATACTTTATGCATAAGATTATTTGTCATGAACAACTTTAATCCTAAGTGGTCACCATTCAGCTGCTTTGCCCAGAGGGAGGCAGTGTCTGGTTCCTGAGTCCTGGAACTATGCATCCATCAGGGTCGTACGCTCATCCGTGTATTGCATTATGCCCTAAGTGTAATGTATTTTGCCCCCCAAATTTTTAAAACTACAGTGGGAAAGGGAAATGTAGCTAATGGAAAGATAATTGACAAGTATAATTCTGAAATCTTGAGCCCAGAAGTAAGTAGAAAAATGCTACTTTGACAGAAACAGGAAAATTTAGTCCGTTTCAGGATTGCCTGTCTGCAATGCAATTTGGAATTCCTGTTTGGGGAATTGTTTGAAATATGAACTAAACAAGAGTCTGTTTAAGAAGCAAAAGAGAGTGTGCACCAGATCCAAAGGGATTATTTAGTGAAAAACAATCATCACTGTGGAGTTCCGGGAAGGAGGCAGAGAGGTCCAGGTCACTTCAACTAATCCTGGGCTGGCCCAGCTGGGCCCTGCTTAACTCTTCATCGTAGGTCTTTATTTGCTTTTAGACCTCTGGCTTCATATTCAATTCCAATTCTGAACTTATATCCCTATACCTGACAGCCAATTTAACATTTCTGGCCTCCCAGACCTGGTCTCCAGCAGTATGCTCTTCTTACGAGTGTCTGATTCAGCCCATCTAAGGGAAGTTGGACAGGTAACATCTATCTTATACTTTTTGAAAGGAAGAAAGTATGATGTTTAATAATACCTTTATAGGCAGACCATATTTATTACAAAATAGCACTTTGTGTAGATTATAAACAATGTAATTAATTATGCTCTACTTTTATGGAATACAAATGCATACACGTGAAAGGAAGAGATTACTTAGAACACTACCTATGAACCACAATGGCCCCATGGCATTCTTTAAAAGGGACCGAGGGAATGAAAAGTGTTTTTGAAATAATAGGAGCTATATTTACCAACACTTATTGAACACTTACCATGTGTCAGGAACTGTCCTAAGCTCCTGTCATAGGAAATGTTATAGCAGTTAAAGTATCCGGCAAATTGAATTTCTGATTGGTCATTCATCTCAAAATGAAGACTATAGGATTAGGAATTGAGTAATTATGACTTTAATTTATACATTCCGAAATTATAAAGCATTTATAAAGCTTGAGTTTTGAAATATTATGTTTTGGCTTTTTCTATATATATATAGCTCAGATAAAATTTACAGGATAGAAAAAACTATCACTCAATTTTTGGATTAGGAATTGGCACTCAATGGTGGCTTGTTCAAGTAGTAGTAAAGATTACGTATATTACTCTAAACTCATTAAAGGTAAAGGAATTACGTGAATGAGAATGTCATTTAGACTCAATGCCTTTTTACGTGTTTCTCCCCTCATATGAAATATCTTTTCTCTATTCTTCATCTAAAAATTTCTGCTCAGTCATTGAGACCTGATAGCTAAGATGACAGAACAGTGATCCATGATGTATTGTTCTCCACAATTTGTTGTTCTTAAACTTGAGCTATTTATCCGGAGGGCTTCTTAAAATAGGCGACTGATCCCCTCTGAAACTTCTCATTCAGTGGGCCTGAGATGGAGTCATAAAATTACATTATTGAGTTTCCAGGTAACACTACCACTGCTGATCCAGGGACTATACTTTGAAAATTACTGAACCATAATAAAAATAAAGAAATAAAAAGGCACAATCTTCTTTCTGCTAATTCTATTAATTAAACTCATGTAGTTAAATGGCACACAGCTGGGTAAGTGTTAAATGGCTGGTTGTATCATTAAGAAAAATAAGTAATATTTGCATTATATTACTTATTACTAATCTTTTCCTTGAAACTAGACAAATACATGTATACCCGTTTCCTATTCAATTTCCCCACTTTTGTCTAATAAGTACCTTAAATGTAAAATATCCAAAATTAAATGCTTGGGTTCTGCCTCTCCGGTTCTAGGTTGAATACTGTTCTAGTTCTGTCCTCCAGATCCTAAGAGCAAGGTGAAAAAGGATCAGGCTTTTCAAAAGTAACTTAACTGTGCTCCACAAAAAAAAAAAAATTATTTATAAAAAGCACAACAAAGTAACAATGATAATATTTAGCATCCATGGAAAAATTACCAGGCCTTACAAATAAGCAGGAAAATATATCAAAGCAGGAAATTGTATTGATGAAAATAAGCAATCAATTGAAAACAACCCAGAATAGACAAGGGGCTAGAACTAGAGGATAAGGCCTTAAAACAATACTTAGGATCATATTGCACAGAGGAAAAAAGTTAAGTCAAGGCAAGGAAGATATTAAAAACCCCATTCAACCTTCTATGCATGAAACTACAATGTGTGAAAATACAGTGGCTGCATTAACAGAACTATTCCATACGGTAGAAGAAAAGAGTAGTTAACTTGGACACATAGCAGTAGAAACAGTTGAAAATGAAATGCTGAGATAAAATAGATGAAGAAACCAAAATAACAGAGCATCAGTGAGCTACAGGACAATGTCACCATCTGCATATACAGGTACTGAGTTTCCCTAAATAAGCAAGGAAAAGGGGGGCAGAAAACAATATATGTTAGAATTCGAACATGGCCCTGAGATTCTCCAGCCTCCAGAATATTCATTCTTCATAATTCCCAGGGCAATGAATCAGGTAGATTTTACTCTTTCGATTGGGTCATAGTACCTGACACAAAGAACCTTAAAATTTGGAGACTTTTTGGACGGCTCCAACCTGATCACATAGGCCTCTGAAAGAGAGGGGCTTTCTGGATGCAGAAGAGAAAGTCCGAGACTTAATGTACAAAACAAGATTCAGCATATAATTGCTGGCTTGAAAAGGCCAGTGGCATAGAGCACTGCCAGCATTTAGGAGCATCTGAAAAATATCTCCTGGCTTACAGAGAGCAAGGAAATGGGATTCTTTATCCTAAAGGAACTGAATTTTGCCAACAAAAAGAATGATTTTAGATTTTGTACTTGGAGCAACCAAAAGAGAAAAAGAGGAAAAAGAATCAGACCAACAATTTAAGCAATCTTTCTTTCCATGGCTTGTTGGGTTTCTGACCTATGAATTGTGAACTAATAAATGTTGCTCTTTTAACTGCTACATTTGTGTGGTTAGGTTCAGTAAGATAGAGAACAAATACAAGTCAATAAGGTCTGAAATGTTTTCAAATTCCAAGTTTCTAAAACCTAATAAAGCAAACTCCAAGTATTGGACACATGCAGAAAAGTAAAAGAGAAAATTAAAAATAAAATAAACGACACCATTGCATATCTTAATCAAGTGGCTTAAAACTCATGATAATCAAAAAAAATTAAAAATCTTAAAAGAAGTCACAGAACACAGGTTCACCCACCTACATTAGGGAGTCAAATACAGAATCTTCATGAATTTATCAAATAAAATATGAAGTGTCAATATATGCCAGGATTAGTTTAGACTATTTCTTTCATCTACTGGACTTCACCAGTTCTGTGTCTTTAGGGCATAGTTAAACATAAGATTTTAGCAATTTGAGTATATTATAGATGTATTGAAAGAAACTATATCTTTTAGTAAAAAATATAGATATTGAGGTCTATTTGAACTTGCACTTTAGTTCAGGTTTTAAAAACATGGTGCTCAGAGGAGCAACGACACAATACAGCATTGAAAATAAAAGGCTTCCTCTCCTTCCTATTCTTCTTCTCTTTCCTTTTTTAAGTTTTGAACAAGTTTTCTCTGAATTCTATAGGAATGTGGTGTTTAAATTAATGGGCAAAGAGACAAAAAGTATAATTTATTATGCATATATATGATATATATTTATATTTAACAAAATCTATAATGTAGAACCATAGTTGACCACCTCCTTAAGCTGACCTACTTTTCCCAGACTGAACACACACCACATGCATGCATCCATACAGCAGGCCTGGTTCCTTATGTGGATCACCTCCATATGCTGACCAGTTTGTTACAGTCCCATGGGTGTTTCAGATTACTGATATATGTGTACAGAACAAACGTAGAACCGCCTGGGAATTCGCTGGCATAAGCCAATGGGGAAAGGGGACAACATTAGAACCCGACAAAGCTGGGGAGTGAAGAAGCTGACTACCCAGGTGAGGTTATCACTGATATGATATGGTCTGAGCAACATGACAGCCATATGTTTAAACTGAACTGGCGTCCCATGTAATGACTTTAGGTATTGGTTAAAGATATGAGGGGGATTTTTCTAGCTAGCCTTCTGGGGAATGCGGCATTGCTAAAAGCACCAGCTAACCATAACGGTGTTGAGTTAAGTCCCAGGGGATAATAAGAAGCTGAATCTGAAATTCACTGTAATGGCTGAGTCAATACAGACAAGCATGGTGGCTCCGACGGCATCTGAATTCTCATCATTTCATCTACACTGTAGGCGCATTGCCGTGAAAGAAATTGCCAGCCCACTCATTTTGGGGCTGAAACTTTTTACCTTGATCTGTATTCACTAAACCAGTTAGTCTGATCTGGGTTCTGTGAATAAAATCATTATTCATCATGGCTAGAAATGTAGTGATCACTATCAGCTGGCAATTTGAAGAATAATAATAGAGGAGAAGAAAAGATAGTCTTACTTTTATCTATCAAATATTCCTCAATTTCCAAAAATCCTTTTCTGAGAGAATAAAGAATAAAGTTTAGGAAAGAGAAACACTGAGAAAAGTCATAGACCAAATATTTCTGTAATATTCACTTATTTGTTATCACAATTCAAGAAAATGATGTACCACTTTGTCACTTTCGATAGAGAGAGAGAAGCCATTAATAAAATTGAGAGTTAATACTGAAGACTTTGTCATGAATTACTCACTAGATAGAGGCATGTTTAAATTGCAAATTACTTTTAAAGTCATTAACCATCCCAAACTTAATAAAGTGAAATCTTCACAATCCTAAAGAGAGTAACAGATGTTGTTTTTAATGTTTAACGAAAAATATTTATCTCCTGCAATAATGCAGTCTTGTTTCCCTGACCTTTTTTCCCCCCATCTCTAGTTAGGTTTGTTATGTTTCATTTAAAAGCTCTTTTGCAAAATGATCAGTGCATTGTTTTTTACAACTACTATGGCTCAATCTCAAATAAATGTTCTTTTTCATTAAGTTCTTCATAATGCGTATTTGGGAAAGCGAGAACAAGTCTGCAGAAAGCTGTATGAGTACAACAGAGAAAAGGCATTTTTGTTTGTTTCCAGCCAACATGGCAGATGAAGATCTATAACCACAGAAAAGCGTGCTAATTAGTGCGGCTTCAAGCTAGGAGAGGGGAAGAGTGGCAACTGTGCTTTGTGTTTATGATCTTTTCTTTTTCTTGGATTATTTAATTTCTTGAAACCCTAGGCAACAGGACCATGAGCAGTAAGCAAAGTTTGTATCAACAAAATAATGGTATTTCCATGTTGGGGGGAAACGCCCTCTTAGCCAGGAGGGAAGCAATCAGAATGTAAACTGCTGCAATCTGGAAGCTTCTCCTCAGGACCTGTTTACAGCTGGTTCACTGTTCAGTCAAGCAGCATAATATGCCAAACAAGAGGCAGGTGGGAAGGTTATGTAAAATACTGTCTGCACGACTTCAGTGACTGCAGAGCACAAAAGCCGAGGGTAGAGGGGAAGAACCTTTCTGAAATAAAAAATGAAAACTATGGTAATCCCCTCAACCAAGAGATCTCGATCTATGCAGCTCTAAAGTGAATAGTTTTGACCAGCACAAATAGACCTTTTGATTTAAAAATATATCACAACTTCTTCAATTTTATGTAATAATGTGAACAACACAGCCTTGATTTCACCTTTTAATCTTGTAGCTTGCTTCTAATCCTTTGCTTTCCAGGTCTAAGAAAGAAAAATTGCAATCATGGAAAAGAGATAGGGAGTATGAGAGAGAAGCATAAGAGGTCAACTTAGTCTCCCTGGAATATCCACTCCCATGAGAAAGAGAACTTTTTCTTCATTTTTTAGAAAGATCTTGCAGATTGAAATATTAAACAAAGTTTGCTCTTATCAGTTATAAAGTGATGAAGTGCCAAAAGTAATCTTATCCTTGAAAAAGATGAAAAGATCTTTGCCTTCTGAGGAATTGCTACAATGACCCAGGAGATGGTATGGAATATAAAGATAGTATAGTTAAAAATGCCTACAGCTGTCATCCATTTTTCCAAATATTTACGGAATATGATATCTATTATGAGCTAGGCACTATGTCAAGTACTTCAGGGTGGAAACACAGAGACAGCTAAGCACAGCCCCTGACTCAAGGAAGCTTAATGTTTAAAGGAAAGGTTAGAACAAGCAAACTAACTGTAATAGGCAGGAAAACAAATATTTTAGGGATGCGCACAGATCAGAAGCTGCTAAAATCATAGGACATCACGGTGAGTTTTGTGGATTGAAATGAGTTTCTTTGGAAGGGCGGGGGGTGATGGTAGGTGAACCAAGCTGGAGAACAAAATGAACCAAAGCATCAGATGTGGGGTGGTAGGATATTTAAAGATGGCAAATTGCTCATTGAATCATGGGAATGTTGGTTGGGGTGTTGAATGTTAGAGTTATTGACAATAAAGTTGTTCTGCCACCATTTCTTCTATATAGTCAATCCACGATGGGTGCGTTTATTTGTTTAGAACTCTTTCAAATGAGGGATGCTATATATAGGAAGAAAATGAATAGTTCACACTCTGTAGGTCATGAAATTTCCTAGTGATGAAATCCTGGTAACCAGCATCTAGATCAAGAACAATATGACCATCATTCACAGCCTCCCACCTGCTACCTCCATGGCCTCCTTCAGTTATCCATCTTCCATAGAAACCATCTTTTCTCATCTGTCTCATTGTATGTTAGTTTTTGTTTGTTTAGAACTTAATAAAAATGAGATAGTATCTTTCACACAATCTTCTCCTTGACTATTTTAAAAATTTTATTATTATTGATCAATTACATGGAATTATAAAGATGGTCTATTATCAATGTACATTTGAGGTTTTTGGTTTTTTTTTCATCTTCTCAATCAAATAAATGGATCAAAAACAACTAAATTTCAAAATGGATGCATAATCATCAGCATACTATATTTACGTATGAACACTCATCAGCAATTCTCCTTATGAGGGATAAATACCAACTCCTCTATGAGGACTGAGGAGTGAATTGGACCACTTCTGTGCCCTCTCTAATCCTTACTAGTTTGTTTTATACACTGGACTGTGTTGATTTCTCTTAGAATTCTGTGCTATAGTTCCTGATGGGAGAGCTCCTCAGGTACATTATACATATTATGTTTTGTACTATGGTATAAGAGGTTTTAAGGTTTTTCTTTCCTTTTTTCCTTTTTGCCTCAACTGCAAAACATTGGGTATTTCTATTATGTTATGTTAAAGAAAGAAAAAATTCCCTGCACACGTTTTGTATAACTCTGTTGAAAACTCCTCTCACTCCCTCCGTGAAAGAAAGTGTTATCTTCCTCCAGAGGCAGCTCTGTGTTCTAAGCAGAACGACTGACTTTCGGGCTTGCCATCTGGAAGTTTCCTCACTCAGGAAACTTATACAAATTCTCTCTCTATTGTCCTCAAAAGGATCGTCCATCCATGGATCTGTGACTCTCACTGTGTCTTGCACTGTTAATGTTTGTCTGGGGAAAAGTAACATTTCTTAGGATTGTAGGCAGAGCTTCCCATCTCAATTATCAATCCTGATCACGGCTTCGTTTCATCCCAGGTATCAGCTTCTATATACATTGGAGGGGAATAGAAAGGACCAAGAAAATGAGGAGAGTGGAAGTTGGGGCTTTCACAATGCATTGCCTTCAGAGATTCAGGAAGAGGATGAAAGATTGCTGGGCAAACTATCTCCTGGGAGCTCCAAATATTCCTTATCACTGAAGACTGAGATCATCTAAATTTTTTTTTTTTCAGTTTTGGAGATCAGAAAAAGTTAAAGGCTAGCAGACTGAGAAAGTTAGCCCCCACTCCCCCCCTCTTTTTTTTATTCTTAGTGTTGTGCAACTATGAACAGAAGGGAAACTGTATGGTTCCGTTCATATCATCCTTACCAAAAACAATTCCACTGTGAGTGAACTCACTTAGCGGATTATGGGACTACTGTATAAAGAGATATACAAATCACTTGAGTGAAACTTGCATATGGTTTGGAACTTAAATAGCCCTAATAATATCTCCAATATGGATACATAGATATGTTCTATGGACATAGGACAAAAGTCATTAAGGAGGAATGATGTAATTTTCAAGATATACCAGGATTTTTCTGAAATGAAATTGTATTGTAATATTCAGTTTATCGCAGAGAAACACTTTCCCTAAACAAAGTATATCCTATTATAATTTTCAGCATAATATGAATAGAAGAGAGAGTGTTTTTAATTATTTCCAAACAATAGAGGAAAAGCTGAATTTTAATATTAGAACCAAAATTTACAGTGGAATTTTTTTATATATTTTGCATCAAGGAATGCCCATCATAGAGCTACTTGCTTTAATTCTGTGAATGGTTATAGAGGGTTAACTATCTGACATTTATTTGTCAGACCTTGGGAATTGGAAGACAATTGGGGTAATTGCACTATGTTTCAAGGTATTTATGGTATAGCCTAGGAGGCAGTAAAAACAAATAAATAATATTCGTGTTGAGATACATTTTCTGATGGAGCTACCCAGTTCCTATGGGAAGCTGGAGGGGTAATTTCCTATTTATATAATCAAAATTTTGTGAGTAACACTTTCACAAATTTGAGATGCATAGATTTGGAAAATAGGATGAGTTTTAGGAAGTGGAGTTTCTGGAAGAGAAGCGGTCTAAAAATCAACTTTTTTTTTTCACTGTCGCAATAGGTAGAGGACTTTGGTGTCACAGCTCACAGAAACCTCAAACATTTTGGCTTAAGTGATTCTCTTGCCCCAGCCTCCCAAGTAGTGGGGACTACAGGTGCCCACCACAATGCCTGGCTATTTTTTGTTGCAGTTGTCATTGCTTTTAGCTGGCCCAGGCTGGGTTCAAACCCACCAGCTTCAGTATATGTGGCTGGAGCTATAACCACTGTGCTTTGGGTGCTGAGCCTAAAAATCAACTTTATCTCATTAATCTTCAGAGAAATCCTTTGGCATTATTAACCATATTTCACAGAAGAAATATTTGAATCACGATCCTGATTTCTGGCCAAATCTTCTATATACAAATGTCTGTTCATTCTTTCCCTCTATATATGTACGAGGTTTGACAATTAACTTCATGAATTCATCCTAGAAAAAATGCTACACAGTTCATTGCTGAATATAACTGCAATCATCTCAAGGTGCTCCCTTTGGGAATCTGTGCACTAATGCCAGTACCTAGTCCACTCTTCAAAGCAATTTTGGAGCTCTTTTTCTGGAATGGCCTTCAGACTTATCATCATATTGATGTTGTGTCAATAAAACTTCTTTGTTTCCATATTTCCTTTACCTTCAAGTAAAGAAAAAAATCATGGCTGGCCAGATCAGGTGAGTAGGGAAAGTGTTTCAATACAGTTATTTGTTTATTGGCTAAAAATTCCCTGACAGATAGTGCTGTGTGTGCTGGTACAGTGCTGTGATTCAAGAGCCACACCTTTCTCATGCCAAGATTTTCAGTTAAGATTTTCCTATTTCTCTATCAATGTTTACTTGGTTTGCCATGCTTTTTACAGTTAGCCAAAATTTTTTATGCACTATTCAACAAATTTTTGCAATGTTTTCATCAGTGCTTCTTGTTACTGGTTGGCCTGACTTCTCTTCATCAGTGACACCTTCTCTCCCCTCAGAAAAAAAACTTAATTCATTTATACACTGCTGTTTTCTTCATAGCATTATTCCCATAAACTCAGACTAACGTGTCCCTGATTTCACTTCTGCTCTTGCCAGGTTTAACAAGAAAGTTACAAATGTTTGTTCACTGCCCTAATTCCAGTTCCAATGTTTTTGTGCTAGCACACAAAAACATGCAACAATCATAATGAACACCACTCAGCAAGACACCACCACACATTGACAGGAACACCATTGTGAAACACTGATACACCAAGGTTATGAAAACTAACCAAGTTTTTTGTACAGTGCTGCCAATGTAAGTTCATGAGTTTAATCATCAGACTGGTTTATGACTGAGGGAGTGGTCCATAAGTTATTTATTTATTTATTTATTTATTTAGTAGGAAAGTATGAACACAGTCCCCCACTACCACAAATTATGCAGTTGAGTTTCCCACATCTGGGGAAATCGCAAGGGCAGCACATCTGGAATAGAATGGATAAGCCTAGCCCTGGGAAAGCCACCTTCGTGATCATGGTATTTCTCCTGTCAGTATTATAACTTACTTGTTTTGATACCATAGTTTTTCTTATGTAATACTTCACAAGTTCAAGTCTCATCACATAAGTTGTCTTATTTTAAACTCGTAGCAGAGGGTAAGCATCTTTATTCCCATTTATCACTTATATATTAGGGAACAAAGTCTTAGTGTAGCAAGAACTGGCCCAAGATCAACACAGATGGTAGAGTAAAGGGTAATCATTTAAATTCTCTATTTTGTATTATTTTTGTACATTTTCTATTTCTCAGTCATAGTTGCTATGACAAAATGAAGAATCACTACTGTATGTTCATTGTTACATGGAGTTCATGACCTTTTATTTTATAAGAATATAAATAATATTGTTTTTAAAACCAGGATTTTAACTAGGTCAATTCAGGGAAGAATAGAGGACATATCAGCACACATACCGAAAAGAGGTAGAATGCATGAAAATGTGCAAGTGTCTTGAAGGGATGGAGATGACTAAAAAATTGTCACATAAAGTTTCATTCTTGTAAGCAGGGGAAAATCTTTCAAACAACTTCATGAACCATCTACTATAAATAAGCAAAACAGAGTATACTCACGTCTCCAGAAAACATAAATGCTTAGTTGTGACCTTTGATTAGCACTGTTACTATTTGAATCTTCCACCAGATTAGGTAGGATTTGGCCAGTTAATTGAAACTGAACAACATTAACAAAAAGAGATATGCTGGCGCAGTGCCTCATGCCTGTAATCCTAGCAGTCTGAGACGCCAAGGTGGGTGAATTGCTTGAGCTCATGAGTTTAAGACCAATCTGAGCAAGAGAGAGACCTTGTCTCTACTAAAAATAGAAAAACTGAGGCAAGAAGATCACTTAGGCCCAAGAGTTGGAGGTTGCTGTGATGCCATGGCACTCTACACAGGGCAACAGCTTGAGACTTTGTCTCAAAAAAGAAAAAGAGAGAGAGAGAGTCAGAGTCTATAGCAGCTAAAATTTAAAGCAAAAGTATTTTAGAGAAAATGCAATCAACAAGCCAAATTTAATATGCAGGACCATGTTAGACATATGAGAAATCATCCCACTTATTTCCTATATTTTTCAGTCCTGCCAGCTGCATCTGAGGAATCATAGAGAATACTATGAAGTTGGGTCAGTCACCTGTATGTGGAAACTGACAATTATCAGGGAGGGGTATTGAGTTGATACAAGTGATATTTAAAAAACATAATTTAATTAGTTTAGATGAGGTTATAATTCTTGTTTTCATCATGTATTTTATTTTTCCCTGTCAAGGATGTAATAATACTGAATAGACTTTAAATGATTTAAGGTTCCAAAATGGTTTCACTATTCATATCACATTAATTACTTAACATTAAAATGATGGCCAACTCTATAAATAGAAATACAAAAATAGGCTACAATGTAAACTATAGTCCTTTCTTTAGGCTGACATAAATCTGAAGACACCACAGTTTGTAAGATATTTCAATATTTAAGGTCCAGAGGAAAGAAAAATTTGCAAAAATTAAAGCCAATGCTTTTAATACTTACATGGATAAGGTGATAAATGATAATTTTGCAAAGCATTATAGAATCTTTTTGTTTCACATCTTTTTTTTTCTGACATATCTTCCAATTATAAAAAAAAAAAGTACATCCTGTATTTTGTCACATAGTTTACCATATTGTCTCTTTTCTTATCAATGCTCTGAATATATGGAAAGAAAGAAAATGAAAGTAGAAAATGGGACAAGTATTTTATGGTGTGTGTGTATGTGTGAGTGTCTGTGTCTGTGTGTATTTTAACCACAAAGTTAATATAAGTTTAAGTACTAGATCTACTACAGAACCTTCATTCCAAAACTGGATTGTATATCAAAATAGTCGTAGAAGTTGTCAAAAATGCAGGTTTTGTGGTCCCACCTTGTCCTCCTAAATCAGAACACAACATAGCCATGCTCATGGGCCTTTTCATGGTGACACTGATGCACTGCTAAATTTGAGAACTAGTGTGATAAGATATTCATATCAAATATTAAATATATGTACCTATTTGACACTGAAAATGTGATTTTTTTTCAAAGTTGCAAAGTATATGAATGAATGATTTATATATTTCCTAGACCAATATCACTATATTAAATGCTACAGAGTATTAAACACCTTACAACTAGTTGTGTTAGTTTGGGTCATGGGTGATACTTAGCAAGAATGTTATCACATGCAAACTTGATGACCTCTTGTATCTGACAGGGAAAGGATAAACAGTGACTTCCAGAGGGTAAAGGCCATATGTCATCTGCTCAGCAGTAACCCAAGAGCCCCTTTGGTGTCTTTTACATACCTGCATATAATTATAGTAATTATTATTGATTATGCTTAAAGTTTTATCAAGGTACTCTTTTAAACATTTGCATAACTTATTTAACATAATTTTCTCCAAAAAAGCTATGAGGTATATTTATTAAATTCACTTTATTTTCTAAGAAACTGAGGATTACACAGGGATGTCTGACTATATTACCTATACTTTTAAGCTACCAAGGTAATGAAAATCACACATGGTCACTCCATAGCTAACAATGACAACAAAATTTTGTCTTCAATGTATAGATAGCATAACTAAAAGCAAACTATGCTAGACCTACTTTTCTCATTGCCAGAATACACTACAATCCTTCCTCCTTCCTTCATTCCTCTGAAGTGCTTGGTTCAATGAAGGTTAGCCTGTGTAAGTTTGGGACTACATCAATCAGGTACTGCAGGGCCAGTGAACACTAGAGACTGTCTATTAAGTTTTCTTGCAAGCTGCTAGTGAAGCATAGTGGTTTCTGCCTCTGGCACTCTATATAAAAAAGCAGAAACAAAAGGAAACACACCATTTGCCCCGTCACGTAGATTAATCAAGAAAGGCATAAACTTCGTTTCTTTAGCTGGTCTCTGATAAAGAGAAAAGGGCATTATGATAGGTACAGCCAGGACTCACTTCAATCATCTTTAACAGTCCCAGGACACAAGGCAAGGGTCTTGACTATTTCATTGAAAACATGTATTCTTTTTCTACTGAAGTTCCTGTAATTATTACCTGTGCTCCTTTATCATGCCATATTGTGAACAACTTCAGAGAAAAGCAAGTTCTTTAGATCAAAGAAAAAATGGGGGGGGAGGATTGTCTTTTGACTAAACACACATATTCTGTTGTTATGGTAACATAAGATCTGAGAATGACGCACTAAATGGTACGGCACCAAGGCACATTACTGTCATCAAATGTCACAATAAATGTGCTTCAGCTCCTGAATATAACATACAACATTGTTTTCTGCTGTTCTCAGTGCTTTCATTTGAGGTCAAAGCAACTTCCACAAATGGGTACCAAATATCATCCATCACCCTTCTTAGTGGTCCTTCTTCCATGAAGAGACCCCATGAATTACACTAAAAATAAGTGCGGTGGCATGAAAACTTAGCAGCTATTTCCTTGGTTTCCCAAGGGAACAACTGGCTTACCCTTCAAAAGCCATTACAACATCTCCATTTAGCAATATGCCTGACTGTAGGATTTATTTGTGTATTATCACAGTGTGGATATAAATAATAACTTTGAATTGACTAAAAGTTGGCCAGAAATGTATAGACAGAATAAGTCATGTTGATGTAGGTAAAATAGACAGGGATAGAACATCCTCTCACATCCTTTTATGGGTATTATATTTGTAAGAGAGGAATGGAGAGAATTTGCCATTTGGGGATGTGTTGCATATTTGTACAGTTGCTTTGTTTTTCATCCTTTCTTTAATATTCTGGTATGGATATATATATGAATGTTTTATTATTGATATTGACTTGCAAGTAGATTATGTGGCTTTTCTAGTGGCCAGAAAAAAAAAGAGGAAAGGTGTGAGTGACAAGCCAATGGCAATTTTCTGTAGAAGAATATGGAGGGATCCCAACCTTGGAAAAGGGCTGACATCAAGGTCTTAGATATGATGAGAAAAGATCATATATTGTAGAAAAGCATGAAGTACTGAAACTGGGAGACTGATATTGGTTTCAGGCACTCTGTCCTCTTCCATGTGGGAGCAGAGCAGGAATGAAAAGGAAAGGCTGTGTGGAAGGTGAACGTGAGGCTTCAGATGTGTCTTTGGGTCTGTCACCCTGATGCCCTCTGCCCTTCTGCCTCCAACATTTCACCTTCATTCTGCATCTAGTTGTTTTTGGTTTTTAAACTGAGAATTTGTCTCCAAAATGTGTCAAAATGCAGATGGTTGGTCCCTGACTAGTAATGTTTCCCATTAGAACATTTCAACTTTGAATGGCCCATTAGAAATACACATTCTATAAAAACAGTACTTTGAGAACCTCTACATCCATTCTTTTTTTTCACATTAAGCACAATATTCAAGAAATTACCTGAGCTATTCAACACTTGATTACAAAAGAGACTTTGTGGTAGCTGATTTTGCCCAACTTTAGGCTAAGGAAATTGTTCTGAGCACTGTTAAGGTAAGCAAAGCTAAGCTATGATGTTTGATGAGCTAAGTGTATTAAACGCATTTTTAATTTGTGCTATTTTCAACGTATGATGAGTTTATCAGGACATAAGCCCATCATAAGTTGATGAGCTTCTACACATTTCTGAATCATGCCAGTCTATTTCCAAAGACTCCTCTACAATTATCCTTAGAAGCTCATTTAAACAGAAAAAGAAATCCATGAAATCTCCATTTAGTTGGTGTCAGCTAATTCCACTGTCCTGGTCTCTATTTATTTGAAAAATGTACCATTTCACAACACAGTATATTTGTGATTGAACTAAATTAAGGATGATAATACAGAACATACTAATGTAAAATATATGCTAGGACTCGTAGCTTAGTCAAATACACTTAATGCTTCTTCTTTCAATATTATCCTCACCAACTAACCATTTCAAGAAATAATTTAAAACTGAGTGGTAAGCTGCACACTGATAAACGAGGTCCATTGTCCTCAAAGCATTTACTATCAGTTTACTTAGACTATCTCAAAATGCCAAAGAAAATGAAATTCCAACCCAGTAATTTAGCCATGTGCTAAATGTATTTTCTGATGAGATTGCTGCATATTACCGAAGACTAAATTAAAAAGTCAGTGAAAATGGATTGGTAAATAGAGGAATTGCTTAAGAAAGACAGACGCATTAGTAGAATTAACGTGGACTTCAGAGTTTGTGGAAACAATGCTCAGAATTTTATTTTTATGTTTAAGCTTGTGTTATGCAGAATTGAATGTGTATGAGCTACCCAGAGAAACCTGGCAGGGGTACATAAAACAACCACGTTTAAAACACCTACAAACATTTTTTTTTAACTGTAGTTTATCACTGATAAAATCTTTGATGCAGAAAAGTTCCCAGGCACCTCTATAGAGAGAATGTTACCTTCTGAAGTGTGTAGTGGAATAGTTATGAGACTTGGGCTTAGCATCAGATGCCAAGATCCCCATCAACTTTTGAAAGATTTCCCTCTTTTGTGGAAAGGCAAAGGAGGAAAAAGCAACCCCCTTCTCATTTTTCATTTTTAGGTAGTGTTGACACGGGTGTGCTGTTGTTCCCTGCAGTGTTACTGTTTAGTGATCACGAAGAACCTTAGATTTTAAAACACTCTCCCTCATTAATCATCAGTTTCTCACACTGTGAAGTGGGCTCACAATGAGTTCCCCGTAAGAGAGCTGGGATTAAAGGGGAGGAGAGTCAGTACCACATACACATACATCCACATGCACACATGCCCATCCGTGAACACACAGGTCACACGGTGCACCCATGACAATATGAATTCTGTCATTATTTACATTTGTTTATTGGTCTGCTCTCTATATTTAATAATTGATTAACTATAGTGAGAATTATCACTAATGTTTACATATGTTATTATAAAAGGGCTATGATCATTTGAAGGATAATACCTTAGTTCATGTGGTTACATGAACGCCTATTACTTCTAGTAGAGTAAGAATCGTAACAACATTGGTTTGCTTCCCCAGTGATTGCTTAGAAATATCAATCTCATACATTCTCAAATATCCTACAATTGGCTTGTCGTCATCCACTTACATTTTTCTTCTGGTTCCATTTTCTTGATCTCCTAAAGGTCATTTCTCTCCCAGGCCTGCTCACTCTCCCTTCTTTCTCCTCCCTCGTTCTATTTCCTATGTGTGCTTCTTTCATATTCTTAGCCTTTCAGTTTCTTCTCACCATTTTTCTACCTTCCACACCATTCAGTTCCGTCACCTCTTGCCTGGGCCTTCCCTATTGCTTTCACGTTTATCCCTATCTTCTCCTTTATCTTTTTTACTCTGATACTTTTCTACTTTCTGTGACAAATTAGTGTTTCTCATATAGGGAACATTTTCCCTTTCCTCATAATGGACTTTCCCTTTCTCCTCCTTCCTGTGATTAATTTTTCATCTCTCATTTTTTTTCTTATTGTTTTCATCTTTACTTTCTTTTTGCTCTCCTTCATTTTGCTTTTACCTTTTTGTTCGTTATTCTTATGAGGAAATAGCCTCCTTATCGTTATTTCTTGTCTCTTTTAATGTTTTATAAGATTTTTTTTTTTCCTGTTCATTAGCTCTACCTGAAACTGCCCTTTATAAAGGCTGCAAGGTGGGAACTCTGTAGAGATACAGAAATAGTTAAAAAATAACCAGCCATTGTTCCCTAGCTCCATTGCCTAGACCTACTTACAAATCAGGAGTAATAAAACTGACAGTCATAAAATTTGTGACTTTCTTTTTTTTTTTTTTATTGAATGGTAACTATTACATTAATGCACTTCTGAGGTACAGTGTGGAGTTTTCACACAAAATCCAGAACACTTCCATCAAACTGGTTAACATAGCCTTCATGTCATTTTTTTAGTTATTATTTTAAAACGTTCACACTCTACTCTTAGGAAGATTCA
>NW_003852401.1:2810604-2858341 GCF_000181295.1 Otolemur garnettii
CTGAGACAGGATACTCACTTGAGCCCAGGAGTTGGAGGTTGCTGTGAGCTGTGATGCCATAGCACTCTACCTAGGGGGACAGCCTGAGGTTCTGTCTCAAAAAAAAAAAAAAAAAAAAAAGGCATTTTTCTTAATAAATTATCCCAGGCATGATTTTTTCTAGATATACCACCACTAACAGTTCTACCTATTGCTGTGCTCTATATGTTTGATAAATGATTAAATATAGTGAGAACTAACACTAATATATAGCTATACACAATTATAAAAGGATTATGACCTTTTTATAAGTAACATCCTTGATTTATTTGATTATATACATATCTATTATATCCCAGTGGAATGAGAGTCATAGATGTCAATTCAAGATAATTAAAAGTATTGTTCCACCTTTGATATTCTAGATTATATTTTCATGACTGAATATTCATATATTTTCTTATATTTATTTAGATGTTAATAAAATTACATTGTAATTGCTTCTTTGTCACACTGCCTTTATTTAATAATAAAAATTAATACACTAATAATTCAGAAATTAACTTGGCAATGTAATAAATACAGAAACACACATAGATGTTTTAATAATCTTTCTTTATTTCACCTTTTGTTGATTATACTATATAATTAAAGGTTCATACTAGAAGTTACCCATCCTATTCATTGACTGATATTTTATTGAAATTACAAACTAACTCAGAAATAATTAATAGCTATATACTATCTTACATCATCATTTATGAACACTCGTAACATTTTTCGAGAATTATGTTCTACAGCAGGGGTCCTCAAACTTTTTAAACAGGGGGCCAGTTTACTGTCCCTCAGACTGTAGGAGGGCCGGACTGCGCGCCCCAGGACCAGTCGGCTGCTAAGCAGGACAGGCAGCGGTGGCAAAAACACCAGGCAGCTGGATAAATGTCCTAGGCGGGTCGCATGTGGCCCGCAGGCCATAGTTTGAGGATGCCTGTTTCTATAGAGTTCTGAAGAAAAACATTAAGCTGGAAGAGAGAGTTTCATGTCTTTCATTGGAGAAAATAGATAATAATAAAAGAAAAACAATATAAAGGCATCACTTTTCAAATCATAAGTAATAAAAAAAAAGGTATATAAAACACCAAGAACATGTAAAGATGGACTTCATTCAGGTGCAGAGGCGCACACCTGTAATCCTAGCACTCTGGGAGGCTGAAGCAGGAGGATTGCCAGAGATTAGGAGTTTCAGACCAGCCTGAGCAAGAGACCCCAACTCTAATACAAATGGAAAAACTAACCAGGTGTTGGATGGGCACCTGTAGTCCCAGCTACTCAGGAGTCTTAGACAAAAAGATCACTTGAGCCCAGGAGTTTGAGGTTGCTGAGCTATGACATCACAGCACTCTACCCAGGGGACAGAGTGAAACTCTGTCTCAGGATAAATGAATAAATAAATAAAGATTGACTTCAATTTAATGAATTTTAGGGAATTCTTTCCTGATGAAATGAAGCTTGATGGTGGCACCTGTGGCTCAAAGGAGTAGGGCGTCGGCCCCATATACCAGAGGTGGCAGGTTCAAACAATGCAGCAATCATCTGATTTCTTTTCTGAATGTATTTATCTTCGTTCCTTCTTTATGAGGTTTTCATTTGAACTAGTCTAGTCTAAGTTTCTAATCTTACACATTGTTACTGTTATTAAATTTTAAGCCTTTTTAATTTTGTGAAGGCAAAAAGTGGAAACCTAATAAACACATGTATATGTGAAAAAAAAGGAAAAGAAAGAAAGAAATGAATGAAGCTTGAGAGGCTGTAGGAAGAGTATATGGTACTAAAAGAGGAAAATGCCACACAAATTTCTTAAATTTAGACCTAGTATGTTATTGTTAGATTGCTTTACACATATTTGTAATTGCTTTATGCTGGCAAGAATTGGGTCTTTTTCTGGTTTATTATTAAGTGTTTGAGTGTGTAAAATCCATATAAGTTCACTTCAAATAA
The DNA here is from genome assembly GCF_000181295.1 of Otolemur garnettii. NCBI lineage: Eukaryota > Metazoa > Chordata > Mammalia > Primates > Galagidae > Otolemur > Otolemur garnettii. The sequence goes on from NW_003852401.1 coordinate 2,812,582, forward strand.
CTTCAGTTAAATATCACAGCATTTTTCTTTGATAACTGTATTATCTTGCTTTTCGTTATGTTATATTCCAATGATGGTATTGTGCAGTCTGTTTTGGTTTCCTATTTCTGCAAAATAAATTAACATTTAGAACAATAGGTATTTATCTCTCAGTTTCATAAACCATACAGATCAGGCCCACCAGCATAATTCCTGTTTTTATCAATCCAAGGTTATTTGAGTAGTAATTTAATTATGTGAGCAATATCCCATAACTGCACTCACTGGCAAGGGGTTATACAAGGTGTGTGAACCAGGAGAATGAACCTTGAAGGCCGTTTTAGAATTCTGACTACCCTAAGCCCTGAACTCACCCTAATTTTAGCAAGAAAGTCACAGTAACTATATGTATTGTCTTAGCTTAAATATAATATCCTTCATTATATCGGGAAATATTTATATTTATATCCATATGTTATAAAAAGATTTTGTTTACAAAAAACTATGTTTACGTTTCATTAAGTATGTTTTGGGATCTTTAGAGATAATAACATAGTGTGTTCTCATTTGGCCTTTTAATTTTATGTACAATATAGATTCTATAAATAACTCATTTTTCAATCATGTGGCCAAAGGGGAGCCAAGTGGTCACACTCGGTAATACAGGGAGGTTTATGGGCTTGGTTGAAAATCTTGATGCCCTTAATGCAATTAATCTTCCACAGTATACAAATTTAACAATAAGAATAGAAACTCAATCTCAAACATGCATAGGAACAGCCCAGCTGGCTTTTATCTACTCACTGAAGATTTACAAGCCTGCCTAATGATTATCAGAACTTAGAGTTACCTCTAAGACAATTCTTCTTGAACTTTTACTCCCCTACTCCAAACCTTATTGGTTTTTCATCTTGCTCATAGTAAAAGCCAAAGTCCTTTGAACAGTCCCAAGTTTTTATTTTTTGAATATACAATGATTAAGCGATTTATTTATTTATATAAGTAAAGACTCAGAAATGAAAATTCTAACTATCAGGCAGATCCTCAACCCATGAGTTTAGATGCTCAAACTCACACAACAATGGCAGAGGATAACTGAGCATGCATAGGTGTATAGATGCCATCCTTTTTTAAAGTTACATTGACTTCCCCTTTTTTTGTTTTTTAATTTATTTTTGGATTTTGGATTAATATCAGAGTACATATGATTAGGTTACATTGTGCACATTTGTAAGGTGAAGTCCGAGTTGCAGTTCAGTTTTTCACTCAGGAAATATGTCGTATATTCCTACATTGTACCCGTTAGGTAGGAACTTACCAAACTCATTCTCCTCTTCTTGAATGTAATTGTGTTTTCCTCACGTGTGGGCCTATAGTTATTGATCTACTAGTTTCACCTTAGTATCCAGTGTATGAGATGCTTCATTTTCCATTCTGGAGATACTTTAGAAAGGAAAATGTTCTCCAAACCCATCCAGGTAAATAGAGAAGATGCAGATTCCTAGTTGAATATATTCCATGGTATACTACCTGTTTCCCTATCATCTGTCTTCCTTATCATTCCCTTTCTTCCTTATCCTCTCCTTTTCTTCCTTACAAATACCCTGATCTTAGTACATCAAAAATACAACACCCATAGCACCTTATACTTTTTGCATTTGCTGTTGGCTCTTTTGGAAACACACTTCCCTCACCATCAAGTTCAGCTGCATTTTCCACCTCGATATTTCCTGCTTAATTTTTTTCCCATAAATTTTATAACCAGTTGATATGCTATTATTTTATTTATTTTGTGTTCATTATTTGTCTACCACTGCTACTGTATAAGCTACATTAGGAAAGGGATTTCTCCCTGTTTTGTTCACTGGTATATACCTAAAACACATCCAAGTTCTGGAACATAGGGGCTCAATACATGTGTGTATTGCTGAAAGAACTCATATGCCCACAACAACATACACGATGAGTTTAAGTTCTTTTAACTTTGTTCAAGGTTTTATAAAACTTCATACCTTCTTTATATAAGTAATTCTACTTCAAATTCTGACTGTAATTACTGTACAAAACATACATTTGAGCAACTTCAGAAGCAATATAAAATGTTTTGCAAATGAAAGACTCATGTAAATATCATCATTATTTCCCTGAGCATGATGTCCTTTACCAAATATGGTCTACGTTGTGTTTTAATGAGCTGCCTAAGTAACCCGGCATGCCAGATTCGTATTTCACAAATTTTCTGAATTAAAATTACTAAATGGGTATTGTGACCCTCAAGAATATTAAATCATGAAGGCATTAAAGCTTCAAGCAATAGTAATTGAATTATGTTCTAGGCACTCTGTTAGGTGGTGTAAGTTTAAAAAATGAACAAACATGCTTTTTACCCTTAGGTGTAAATCTTACTACATTTTTTTGAAGTACTTGTTATTTCATGCAAAAACAGACATGTAAGAACTCAGTAAGATTATTATAAAAATAGTATTTGACTTATTTGATTACACTTTTCACCTCCATATTAATTATGGCTTGTGGATCATTGTCATCTATCACGTCTATTTCATCCTCTTAAGGAACTTTGCTTACTTTCCCCCAATTTATATCCATTCTCTTTCTTTGTTGTTTATTTGCATCATCCTCAAGTTTTATTTCAGTCTCCGAGTTGATGTGAAGACTGTCCTGGCACTTTAGTACCTTTTCTTCCAAAGTATTTCAAAATTCTTCAACATTTCTCACTCCCTTTTAGACTTTTTAAACCTTTACACTTTGACTTTCAATCACACGTGCTTATCTCTGATTTCTCCCAAATGGCCACTCAAATGACACTAAAGCATATAAAATGGTGTAAACCCACAAGGACAAAGATTATGGAAGTGGAGACAAAGGCAGATCAGTTGGAAAGCAAATAGAAAAGTGATAAGAGGTCCAGCTGGCTGGATAAAATAAAACCTCAAGGGCATGGTGAGAAGCATACTGATGACAAAGTAAGACATAGCGTGGCAGGGGACTTTTTAAAAGTTCAGAGCTTTGAGACACTAGTTCCTGGCCAGTGAAAGGAGTCTGTGCAAGGCCAAAAGTAGGGTAATTAATTGTAAACCTACTTAGGTAAGATTTAAACCCAGATCATTCTACAAGCACATTTAGCTGAATGCCTACAGGCAGAACAAAGGTTTATACTCTGGAGAAACTTAGTAGGAGAGAGCTAAAAATCAGAGACTTGTGTATGTTAAAAAATAGGGCTAAGACGTGCAAATGAAATAGATTTCATTGAAGATATGAACACTTAACTACCCTTTGCTCCTAGAACAACTACACCCAAGCAAAACTCCCCCAATATCTACATATTAGATGCTTAACACTTGTGAGTGCCCTACTGTTAAATATATGCCCCAATTCAATGACTAGACAGTGAAACCCACCAACTGTTAGCTGCCCCGAATGTGCCTACAGAGCTAAGAATCACTCTTAAATGCAAATAGGCACTAACTCTGGTAGATGGTATTGTCCAAAAATATTCACCTGCCTCCCCCGCCAGACCCATTCCTGATGAGAGAATTATTAATTTTACCCCATTGACATAAAACTTGCTCATATGATTTGCTTTGATTACAGATATGTGAATAGAAGGAATGTCCACCCCCCAAGCTTTAAGAATTCTTACTGTTTTCCTGATATCCACTTACCATGTGTAACCACACCAAGGAGGTCTTACACAGGGGACTGAGAAAACAGAAGGAGACAGGCAGCACAAGAAAATTTTGATAATTGAGGAACGTGAAATACCATATATTGAAAATGCCTTTCCAATGCCCAGGACAACAGACAAAAGTCAGCTCACACAAAGACGCAGCATCATGATATTTCAGAGAAACATAAATTAAGACATAACCCTATAAGATTGTACATAAAAACAAATCATTGCCATTACCATCACAGGCCACTTACAGTGTTGGGAATCAGGATGAAGTTAAACTTTTCAAAGTAATACTGAAAGTCAGAAGACCATGTTGAAGTGCCTTCAGCGTCTTGGGGGAAAATCAACTGTGAAGGGAGAAGTGAAATACCTTCAAAGTCTTGGGGAAAAATGCTACTCTAAAATTCTGCACACAGTCAAAATACGGATCAACTGGGAGGGGAGAATATGTAATACTTGGACCCATAGCACTCAGAAAATAGGTCATATATATATATATATATATTTATGTTAGTCGGAGTTCTCCAGAGAACAAAACCAAAAGGACATGTATGTCCATATGTATATAAACAAATATGAGGGCAGGAGAGAAAGAGATGTGATAGAGAGATAGAAGAAAAGATTTATTATAAGCTATGGGCATACCAGTTATCCAATGGATTGGCATGTAATTGTTCAGAGTGGTCATTTAGGACCCTTTGTACTGCTGTGGTATCAATTTTGATAACTCCTCATTTAGGTATACTTTTATTTATTTAAGACATCACTCTTTTTGTCTAGCTAAAGTTTTGTCGATTTTATCTTTTCCAAAACTCAACTCTTAGTTTTGTTTATCTTTTCTTTGTTTTTCTTTTCTCTATTTCATTAATTTCTGCTTTAATCTTCCATTCTGCTGACCTTGGGCTTTGTTTTTTTCTAGTTCCTTAAAGTTTAAAATTTGGTAGAGGGATACATTTCTCTCTTAAAACTGATTTTTTTGCATCCGTAAGTTTTAGTATGTTGTGTTTTCATTTTCATTGATCAAGATAATTCTTGATTTCCATTTGATTTTTTACTTTTACTCATTGGTTGTTTGGGAATGTATTGTTTAATATCCAAATATTTATAAATTTTCCCTGTGTTACTGACTTCTAGTTTCATACCATTGTGATTAGAAAAGATGTTTTATATAATTTTGTTTCATTCATTTTTCTTCTTTATGTTTTCAATTTATTGCTTTGTACTCTGTTGGTTTTTTTTTTTTTATTTCCTTTGTAGGATTTGTATTTTGTGGAAGATTAGATTTGAGAAAATCTAAGACTTTCTCTTTTTTAATGTCATCTTGGACTGCTATGAATTTTTTCTCAGTGCAGATTAGCTGTATCCTAAATTTTTTTTGATATGTTATAGTTTTCATTCAGCTTATTATGTTTTCTCTTTGGATTTCAGGTCTTTTAAGTTTCTTGAGGTTTGCTTTATGAGCCATTTTAGGCTAAGTTAGTACCAGATAGAGAAGTTATTTTATTAATGTTTGTAGGATTGTTTTAATTGTTTACTTTTAACCTACCAATAACATTCAATTTAGAGTGAGATTCTTGTATTTGGGTCTTGTATTTTGTAATTCACTGTTTACATATCTGCTTTTTAAGGGGTGCATTTAATCTATTCACATTTAAGGTAATTATTGATATGTTAGGGCTAACATATCCTCTGTTTTCTTTTTTTATGTAATCTTTGTTTTACTCTCTTTTCTTTTTTCTATTTTAGTGTGAGTAACATGAGCACAATTTAGAACTCTATTGTGATTTCTCCCCAGTGTTTGGGTAAGATCTCTTTGTATATATTTCATAGATGTTTAGGTTTTATATACATCACTTCACAGAGTATCAATATTTTATCAGTTCAAGTACAGAAACATATTCCCCTTAACATTCTTTTATTTCCCTTCTGTACAATTATTTATATACATCATCCATGTACATTTAGAACCACAACAGGACTATAATATTTGCTTCAACTGTCACACATAATTTAGATACTTCAAGAGAAAAGTAAAATGTATTATATTTACCTATATTTTTACTCTTTTTTGGCTTTGCTTTGTTGCTGACACTCTAAGAATCTTTCTATTATGCAGGGTGGACATAAAGTTCATGTGCAATTTAAAATAGTTTAACAAAGTAAATTTCACACAGATGTTATGGACGCCCTGTGTGTCTAGGGAGGGGTATACATATATCATTTATTTGTTGTTGTTGTTGTTTAGAGAACTCCTTTGACAACTCTGTAAAATAGATTGGCTGGCAACAAATTCTTTTAGTTTTCCCTCATTTGAGGATGTATTAATTTCCCTATCATTTCTGAGGGCTATATTCCTTGCATATGAAAAATCTGAGTTAGCAATTCTTTGTTTTCAGCACTTGAAAAATATTGACCTCCATGATTTTGACCAGCTATCCACTATTCAAATTGTTTTTCCCCATAGATAATGTATCATTTCTCTATTGCTCTTTTCACATTTTTTTCTTTAGTTTTCTGAAGTTTGACAATGATACGCCTCTGTACAGATTCTGTGGGTATATTTTTTCTGGTGTTCATTCAGCTTCCTGAATCTGTAGATTTATATCTCTTGACAAATGTGGAAAGTTTTCAGTCTTTATTTTTTCAACTAATTCTTTAGGTCTCCCCTGTCTCTTTTTTCAGACTCTGTTGATATAAACGTTAGATTTTTTGCTCTGATCCTGCAGGTCCTGGGGGTTTGGGGTTTTTTGTTTTTGTTTGTGGGTTTTTCCCTCAGTCTATTTTTTACTTTGTTGTTCAAACTGGATAGTTTTTACTTTTCTTTAAGTTTACTGATTTTTTCCTTTGTGCCCTTTGTTATGCTTTTGAGCACTTATATTGAGCATATTTATTCCTATTGTGTATATATATATATATATTTGGCTGGGGCTGGGTTTGAACCCCCTACCTCTGTTATATGGGGCCAACGCCCTACTCCTTTGAGCCACAGGTGCCACCCTATTCCTGTTATATTTTTTAGTTCTAAAATTTTTGTTTCTTTTTTTCATTTATCTTGATATTTTCCTTATTCTTTGTATGATGAGTGGTTTTTTAATAACTTAAAAATTAGTATTTCAGGTATTGTGTTATAACACTTTGGATGTTATTTGAATCTTCAGTTTTACTTGACTTCCTCTTAGGCTGCTCTGGCAGAGAAAAGGGAAGTTCCAACTCATTACTGTCACGTGGGGCAGAAGTCAATTTCCACACTTGACACCCTATAGGAGAAAGGTCTCCCCTTTACAGTACTACAGAGTACTGGCTCCTAGTAGGCGTCAGCTGAGACCACTTGTCTGAAAAGGGTTAGTAGTTTCTTGTTGCTTCACCCCACGTGACACACACTGATATCCTGGTGTTGTGGCTTTGCTGCTACTGGGTGATAGTAGTGGCCTAACTCTCCACCCGGCCTCCTCTGATATCGCCCCACTAGAGAGGACTAGAGATGCCTTCTTATTTCTGGAAATTAATGTCCTGTCTTCCCATTCTGCCTTCTTATAGTCTAGTAAACGTGGAAGGCTATGTTTCCACATGCTTTTGCTGATAATATTTGTCTGGAATAGAGTAGTTACTTGAAAATTTTTCTATACTTTGAAAAAGTTAAGACTGGGCCTTTCCTGGTCCTTTATCTAGAGAGAGTAGGCTTTTGTTGGAGATTCTTTGTCTGAACCCTCTGGCATTCCCAGGTTGCCAATTTCACCATGTTTTTCCTTGAGTCCCAAGGTCCCTAGCCAATCTGCCTTCCTTTCTTCACGTTGCAGAATATAGCAATCTATTAAGGATGTTATGACAAGACACCACAGACAAGAATAAAGAAAATCAATTTATTTCTTGTAGTGCTGGAGATGGGAAGGTCAAGGTATCAGAAGGTCTGCTTTCCCCTGAGTCCTCTCTCTTTGGCTTGCAGATGTCCATCTTTTCATATGGCCTTTTCTCTGTGTACATTTCTGGTGTCTCTTCCTGTTCGTATGAGGTTACCAGGGATATTGGATTAGGACCCTACCTTTATAACTTCATTTAACCTTAATTGCCTCCTTTAAGGCCCTGTCTTCAAATATAGTCACAATGGGAATTAGTGGGGGACACAATTAAGTCTATATAACTACTCTATTCTCTGGACCCCCAAACTTGTGCTTTTCACATTCAAAATGCATTTATCCTTATCCCAATAGTCCCCAAAATGTAAATCCATTCCAGCATCAATTTCAAGTTCAAAGCCTCATCGAAATATAATTCTAAATCAGGTATATGTGATACTTGAGTTGTCAATCAACCTGAACCAAATTTCCCCTTTAACTGTAAACCCATGGAACCAGACAAGTATGGGCTTCTAAAATACAGGTATAGGACAGACATCTCCTTCAAAAAGGAGAAATTACAAAGAAGAAAGTTCTTAATGAGTCCAAAACATAGCAAACAAATTTCATTAGATTTTAAGGTTAGAGTATAATCTCCCCTAGTTTCATGCTCTGTCTTCTGAGCTTTCTGGTAGCAAGTAAGCTTTCTGCATTCCCTGTAATTAAATACAAATGTGTGCTCAATAAATAAGTATTAGATGATAGTTATACATATTCCCCAAAACACCTCATGTTCTACCAGAATTCTTGGAGAAACTTGAAGATGTAAGAAGTCTGTCTTTATGAATAATGACACCATAACTTCCAAAATACCTTAAATGGATTTTGCAGAATGTTGTATTTAGAACAAGAAACAAAAGAAGGAAGGAAAGGAGGAAGGATAGAAGAAGCTATTGTAAACTTTGATGTCTCTTTTAGGCATAAAGGAAAACCAGTGTGAAACAATCATAACCTTGGTTCATACCGCAAACAGCTTCAGCAAAATTTCATAATCCTTCATGTCAACACTAGAGTATGTCCTGCGTTCCTGGGTGAAAATCTTTTCATGTTTAAATAGCAAAGGAAGGGACTTATAGTTTTAATCTTAGTCATTTGTCTTCAGCACAGCTGTCTAAGAACATGCTTTGGAAATGTGTTTTTTTCTTTTTTCCTTTCTTAAAATCAGGCAAGGAATTTCAAATGTTTAATATATTGGAGCATTTCTAAATTCTATTATAAGTGCAAGAAATTAAATACTCCTGGGTTATAGAGTTTACAGGGTATCTGAATGAAGAATTTTCTCTTAAAGTGAGCTCCAGTTACAGAACCCTGTTCAGCTTCCTGACAGTTATGTTTGCATCATATCCCCCGTGACTCTTTGCTTTTTCATGACAGTTTATTTCCCTGGCCCTGCTGGCACACATCCTCCTCACTCCAATAGTATGTTTTCTCCCACTGCTTAGAATCTAATATGTCTTATGAAAGCACATAGGTGAAGCCTGTGCTGCGACATCAAGAACTCACTTGTACATGATATGACATCTTACCTACTGCGTCAGGCACGACTAGCTTCTCTTTTGTCTCAAAAGTGACTGGTATTGATCCCAAGGCACTGTGACTTCAGAACCTTGCTGCCACTTCACCCTTCTGAACATATTTTCACACCTCTTCTCTTAGACCCACATCATTTCTGGTTACCACTTGTAAAGATATCTGATTTTTAAGTAGACCTTGAGCAATTGACACTGACGGAGCGCTCTAATTAACCGCATTGCCAGAGCTAGGTCAGCCTTTCCTCTTATATCTTAAACTGGCAATACAGAATTCTAATATCTTTCAATTCAAGAGTAGGAGGGGGGGGAGCCTAACATTCTGCTGATTTTTATACTAGCTAAGTAGCTGTCATTGGTACAACCATAATACACCTGGATGTATATTACTTGAATTGGTAAAAGTTGGTAAAATCATCTCACTTTCAGTTTAATATGATAACCCTAAGGGGTCTAGAAACTCCCTTTCATCAATGTCATTGTTTTGTTTATCATTTATGGAGAATTATAATTCCTGGGGCTAACCCTATCTCTAGTAACTGTGTTGTATCCATTTTTCTACTCTTGAGCAGAACAATTGTGATTGCACTTGGAAAATATTAAACTTGGTGAACATGATCTATATATGCATACCTGCTGTAATTATACCCCAGTAAAGCTGTCAGAGATTTGAGCTCTCCTTTGATTCTCACTCCCTCTCTCCTAGCCCAATCTAAATTCCAGCCAAGGCAGGCAGGGACAGTGCTCCTTATGTTACTAGGGGGGTTCATCTGCATAAATTGCTTTTGGGGTGCTCCTCAGTGTGCCTAATGCTGCATTTGATGTTATGATTTGTAGCAAACAACAGAGGTGCTCAACGATTTAGCTGCTCATGCTTGGTTATTGCTGCAAGGGAGCTGAGGGGTTTTTAAATAAACTATGTATGATTTCCTCACATGAGATGCTATTTAAGTGCTACACATGACAGGCAAGTACATTTAAGGGAAGCTCAAATGCATCATTTGAGAATTCCAGAGCCAATATATGAGTTGGCTCCAGAATGTGGCCCTACTGAGGCAGCACTGAGCTTGAGAAACCATTGAATGAATGAGGGGTGCAGGAGGCAGGGAGATGAACACCAATGTGTAAGGAGCACCAAGTTTTACAGGACAACACGGGGGCAGGGAAAAGATATTTTAGGAAAGAATGTGAACGTTACAAAGTACAAAGCAGGCTGCACATCTCAAAGTGAACAGAGACTCACTTTGCATATGTGAAAATTAAAACACAATTATGACTGAACAATGGGGAAATTCTCCATTAATGGCGGTAAGCATATTGATTCTATCAAGAAAAAGAAAGAACAACACTTGTATTATAGGTGCCAATATTTACACATGCATCAATTTTTTATACATGGTAGTTGCTCAAAAAATGCTGTAAACACATGGCCCAGGGCAGCGCCTATGGCTCAGTGAGTAGGGCACCAGCCTCATATACCGAGGGTGGTAGGTTCAAACCCGGCCCCAGCCAAACTGCAACAAAAATATAGCTGGGTGTTGTGGCGGGCGCCTGTAGTCCCAGCTACTTGGGAGGCTGAGCAAGGAATCACCTAAGCCCAAGAGCTGGAGGTTGCTGTGAGCTGTTATGCCACGGCACCCTACCGAGGGTGACAAAGTGAGACTCTGTCTCTTAAAAAAAAACACATGTCCCAATAAGAGTCCTTAAAATTTAAATACCAGAGTAAGAATGGAAACATCAATTAATTTTGCTATTTCTTATAATCTAAGTTTTTGCATTTCCACATCAAACTTCCATTTATTTTATAGTTGCGTGATGATCTTAAGATGTACTAGTATCTGTGTTTTCTGGCTATAGAATCCTTGTACTGTATGATTTTCTACCTATTTCTTAACATTGGTATTTAACAGACACTGATGGGTAAATTCATTCATTCAATCTCTTCATTTTTATAAACTACCCCCCTCTGCCCACACTCAGTGTCTTCTTTTACCTTGTTTCTTAGTTATGTAGCCCTTTTTATAAACATAATTTTTGTTTTTTGTTTTCTTTTCTACATCCAATAAAAGAGTAGGGTTTAAAATTATAAAGCCACTGATAATGGCTTTTGACACTTGATATTTGCTTTGACACTTGATTTCTGCTGTATTTTGACACTTGATATTCTGCTTTGCAGTTATGTATCTATCTTATACAGGACATCCATTAACTTCATGTGCAATTTAAAATAGACTAACATAGTACATAATAGACTGTTTTTAATTGCACATGGACTTTATCGATGCCCTGTATATCTATGTCTCTTCCCACCAGAAAATGAGTTCTTTATCGCTTCTCAGCCTTTTGGCTAAGATCAAGTGAAGTTGTGTTCTTTGAGCCATAGTCTTATTTTTGCATCCTTAGAGCCTTGCACAGTTCCTAATATATAATTGGTACTCAATAAAAGGACTGAATGCATTCTGAATTTGTAACTTTGTAAGTACATTCACATATAAAATCAGCACTTGAGTTAGATTCCTGCTGTATGCAAGGTGCTATATATCTGTAAACTTGGGTTCCAGGTGCATGTTACACGTTTAAATCAGCAATATCTTCTTGAGCTTCAGTTGTTTGGGACTAGAAAAGGGAGGAAGGAAGAGGAATAATGATGTAGAAAGTTGTTCTTCAGCCTGGACCCCAACTCCTTCCCTCAAAAAGAGTTTTTTAATTTTCATGACTTCCCCCATAGCTCATCAGATGATACTGAAGGCATTCAAAAATTAGGATACAAGGTACTCAAAAAGCAAAAACATTGCAAGACTCAGAATTACAATGAATGAATGAATGAATTAAAGCCACTCCTTGAGTAATATGTAAAGTAGGCATCCAGCATTTTTTCAGCAAGAAATAGAAAAAAGTTCTATATAAATTTATTGAGAAAGTTTTAAAGTGAAGTATTTGCAATCACATAAGCAAATGCAAAAAGTTCTATACTACAAAATAAATGCCCACAAACTAACAAATTATATACAGAGCACAAAGCATTCAGAATAGGATGAACATAGGTTAGATAAGGCTAGAACATAATTTCCATATTTAACTAGAGAAAGAACTTGCCAATTTTTATATAGGGTTGCCCACTGAACATCTTAAAAATATTTTTGCTGGAAAATATCTATGGTTGCTTAAGAAAACTCCATGGTAAATAGTGATAATATCTCAGAAGATTCATTAAATTATTATTATCAGAACAATTTTTATCTTTACATGGTTTCACTTTTAAAAATCCTCTTAAGTATTCAAGATAACTATCTAGGGTGTGTTGGCCAAAGTTTCAGAGCAGACACAGAGTGGTAAAAACAGTGTAAGTGTCTTCATCCAGGAAGAAATTTGCTTTAATGAAGCAAAAGAGATGAGCATTCAACACACTTTACCTGCAGGACTTGTCTCCCAGAGACTACATGGAACCCTACAGCACCACTGCTTTCTTTCACTCGTGCCCTGCACACATTTTATTGGCCAGTGAACTGCAGGATTAAAAAAAAAAATACAACTCCTGCCAAACTGCTGCAAACACAAGGCACTGTAGTTTAAGGGCTCTCTTGAGGACATACAAATCATTGCACTTAATGGCCTAACTGTACAAACAGTCACTGAATGGTGTTTATTTCTGGATCCAAGGCCATAAAATTGTCAGTGGCCCTCTATGCAGGAATAGCCTATGATGACATTCTATTTTGTGACCTAACTGCCTCAATTTCCATGGTTTCATAGGAAAATGAGCCGAGCATTTGTAAATGGCAGGAAACAGCCTGAGTCTGACATTCCACAAAAATTTTATTTTCTACATTTACATTTTTAAGAAATAGCAAAGCTCTGTGGTATGTGCATTTTATGATAATCAGTCAGACACAAAAGAGAGAAGGACAATGTGGCAAAGGGAAAGAGAAGTGGAAAAGAAAAAATAGGAGGGCGAAAGTTAGCAAATAAGATTTAGCAAATGGAGAGGCAACTGGTATCATTCAGCTGAGCATAAAACTAGACCGCTCATCTGATTTGGCTTTCAATGAATATTTTTCTTTCTGAAATTTCAAAGGCAGTTTTATTAGTGCAATATGTTTTCTAAATTCTAGAAATCAAACAGTCTAAGACTTTTTTTTCTTCCCTGAAATATTGTGATTGGAGTTGGTTCTGCATAGGTCAGTCAACGTCAATCTGCTTGGCTCCTAGAGAATATTATGAAGCTGCCACTAAGGCGTATTAAACTCATGCTGTGGCGAGTAGCCCCCAAATTTAAACTTTTGGGATTAGCCTCATCTATTCATTCTTTTGGCCTCAGTGATACTTAACAATCAATGGTCACAAAATTATATAACTTAACTACCAAAAAATCCTAAACTGCTATCCTGATATGGACAATTGATACCTTTTAAAACAAATCAAAAACAACTTCATGCCACTTTCACCACGAGATTCTGATTCTTACCCTCCATCTCTGTTGGTTTCTTCGAAGTATGTTGCTGCTGATTACCTGTGTAACTTACTTCCTCATCAATCAGATAGGCATAACGGTAACTACTACATGGAGACATTATGAAGATTAAATGAACTAATATAGACCCCCGGATATAGCAAAGACTCAGCAAGTGCTAGCTTCCTTTCCCTCTTGTCCTCATATATAAATATTCCTTTTCCCTTTGATTAGATTTTTATAGCTCTTATAAATTGTTCTGTTTGGATAGAGGTCACTAAAGCACCAATGGGAACAGAACATAGCAGACAGACTTGACAGGTTTGGTGACAGGCAACCTGGATTTGGTGATGGGCAACCTGGATTTGGTGACAGGCAACCTGGATTTGGTGGTCAACTGTTGAACACAGGAAGCGGACAAAAGAGAAGTGAAGATTCATCGAGAATAAATTACGTTATCAGATTGTCGATGTTTAAATTCCAGCTCTGTTCCAAAGTAACTGCGAATTCAGATATTTAATACCTCCATGTTTTGGTTTTACATTAAATAATATTAATGCCTGATTCATTAAGAGTTGTTAAGAGGATTAAATAAGCTAATGTAGACAGTATGGTGAGTCTTTGAGGATGGAGGTTCTGACTCCAGTGATACAGTGAAAGATAGTTCTTTTTAGTGAGGTAGGAAATTTAAAAGACAGAGCAGGATTTGGAGATGACCACAGTTATTTCAGTTTGGGTCATATAAAGGTAAAGTGTCTATGGAAATCCACAGGGAAGAAATTTAGCAACAATGCGTATTTGATATAGTCTCGTGGATCTACCACCTCTATAATATTTTAATAATAGTTTATAAGCTAAGAATATATTAGACAGCAGGACTAGAAAACTAGGTCATAATGGTTAAACAAACAGATTGTTTTTGTTTTGTTTTCACATAATAAGCTATTTGGGAGTTGCATGCTGTTTAAGGGCTCAAGGGTGTTAGAATCAATGCATGCAATTCTTTTGATCTTTCTCTCAAGACAAGACGAGGTTGTAGCTTCCTCTATTATATCAGTATTTGAGATAGAAAAAAAAAAAGCATCTGGTCCTCCTTTTTTCAGGAAAGAAAATGCTTTCCCAGAAGCCTTTAAAAGATTTCTGATTATTACTAAAACTATATTATATGGCCAATCTTAACTACAAGTTTGGCTGCGATGGTGAAGATTTAATTAGACATCTTTGCAGCACTAATAAAACTCAACATTTCATTAGGGAAGGAAAAAAAGGAGTTTGAATATTGGATAGAAGGTTTGCTATAGACACAATGAACAGTGGTCTTTATGTGATGATTTTAAAAGGATGTTGCTACTGAGGGACTTGGGAGTGACTAGATGATCTCTGAAGTCATTCTTCAGCCATTGGATTCTATGATTTAATTGAGCTAATCTTCAAGAGCATCATTACGTACTTAATTCAACATTGTCACTGGGCAATAACATTTTATTAGCAAACAAATCAGCAAAATAATAAATAGAAAGTAATTGCATTTCAAACTTCTCTGCTTATTAAATGTTATACGATGGCTTAGCACACATGTAAGCACTTACATGGTATTAAACACAAGTCTTTATCCCAATTTCTCTCCCCCTTACCTTTACCCCTTCCTCCCCAAATAATATTAATACCTATGTGGGGTTTTTTGTTCATTTACTTGGAAATTATTCAGAGGCATTAATGCATTATAATTCCTTTTCCAAGCAAACCGCAATGTAGCTACTTTACAATACTGTTTTCCTCCAGTGTAATAGCCATGTGTTAGGATGTTTTTTGTTCAGATGTCAGCCCGTTTTGTAATATGTACTATTATCACTTATTATATTGTACCATATAATTTATGTATTAAAGAAGTAATTATTACAAATTAAATTTGCATTAACTCAGTAGATTGCTGTGCATAATAGTTAGGAACTAAAAGCCTCAACTTTTTCTTGCATTTAGAAATAAGAAATTAATATTTATCACTTAGCAAAAATTATAAACACTGCTCACAATTCAGTATAATCTATCCCTTGCCTCATTCAGCATGTTTCTGGATGAAAATGTTTTAAAAAAGAATAAAGCCTTTCTGTATAAATCCTTTTAGAAAATGAATAGTTGAAGTCCAGCTGAGAACTTCCAGGAGAATAATTGCTCCAAACCTTTGTTTGACAAAGTGTCAACATGTAGAATAAATTGATATGAATGTGAATTTGAACAATAGGTTTGGACCATATTGTCTTTATTACATAACAGTTGGAAACATATACCCTATAGCTAGTAAGTACATTCCCAGAGTTCGCTATAATTTTACATGAAGGAAACCTGGTAATGCAATAAAGGAATTACCTACCTAATGCAGTCTAATGGTTCCTTCAGTTTCTTCATTTTTGAGTGATCATCTTCACACACATGGAAAGAAAGTAACTTCTTTTTCCTACATACTTTATTCTAGTGGAGACTCTGAAAAAAACAGAAGAGAGTTAAGCCTAAGTGGAGGATCAACACGAAACTTTGAAGGAGAAAAATTGGAGCATGGATTTCTGTTTGACTTAACCAGAAAACTTGAGGAGAAAACTGTTGTCATTTGGAGTGATTAGTGGAACACAGACATTTGACTTGCTGAACTCCTTAGAAATCTCTTGGAAGAAATACAGTTTGGCAAAAAATATACATGCACAACCAATGAGAAATGAAGGATAAAATGTTGTCATATTGATCTAAGTGGTTGTAATGTTTTTACTTCAATATAAATTTTCTTTTTCTTTTTTTTCTTTTTTTTTTTTTTGAGATAGAATCTCACTTGGTCATCCTTTGTAGAGTGCCATGGCATCTTAGCTCACAGCAACTTCAAACTCTTGGGTTCAAGCGATCCTCTTGCCTCAGCCTCCCAAGTAGCTGGGACTATAGCTGCATGCCACAATGCCTGGCTATTTTTAGTTAGAGATGGTGTCTCACTCTGTCTCTGGCTGGTCTCGAACCTGTGAGCTCAGGCAATCCACCCGCTTTGGCCTCCCAAGTGCTATGATTACAGGCATGAGCCACCAGGCCTGACCCTATACATTTTCTTAATAAAATGTTGGGGAAAATTTTATCAGACTAAACGTAGGATATATGAGGGCATTTGATTAAGAAGTAGAAAGAAGTGAACCACAAATACAACCCTAAAGCACAAAGTAAATGATATTTAACATCAAAGTCATCCCCCCTCAATACTTAGGAGCAGTGATCATTCCCATATCTATCCAGAAAGCACAATAAAAATCAAGAATGCTGAAAGGATAAACTGAGTTTACGTAAGTGAGAAATTTGTTTCATCATTCCCTTTTCCTTTCTTTTTTTATTTTTTAACTTGTTTTAGAGTTACGTATGTCATCTATCCTTAGGAACTAACATGTTGAAAAATCCTAGAAGAAGAGGGGAAACTATTAGGAATCAAAATTTTAAGTGTAAGAAAAAAAGGGAATCTTCATAATCTTCTTGGTCTTCATTATTTAGGAAAATGGTTCTGAAATTTTACTCCTCATAATCATGACTTAGAGATCTGACTTGATTAAAATATATCTGTGGGGAAAACTGTAGCAAACATTGCACTTAGAGCAAAATCATAGAAACATTCTTTTTTAAGTTGAAAATTAGTCAAGAATATGCATTATCTAATACTGTACCAATTATCTTAGTAAGTGTAATAAGCAAAAGCCCCCAAATTAAATATATTTGATGTTATTTGCTTATTGGGTTATCTTCCTATGCAATCAAGACAATTTAGAAGTAAACTGTTAGACATAACAAATAATATCATTGTGTTCACATTTGATGTATAAAAAAATTGCAAAGAGAATGAGCCGCTGAAGCTTATAAGAATAATGGCCACGGGTGGCGCCTGTGGCTCAAAGGAGTAGGGTGCTGACCCCATATGCCGGAGGTGGTGGGTTCAAGCCCAGCCCCGGCCAAAATCTGCCAAAAAGAAAAAAGAATAATGACCACCTTCGAATCTTGTAATCCCTTTTTTATATGGGGAAGAAAGAAAGATTTCTCTCAGATAAGTAATTACTGAGGGAATTTGTGAAGAACAGACTGGTCTTGCAGGAAGTATTCACACCTGCATTCAATCAGCACAATAAACACATACCAGTGTAAAACCATCCAAATGCTAAAGTTCAAAACCCAGGTACCACGATGGCTTAAGACATAAAACAAAATAATAAGGATCTACCGAAGAGGATGAACAGAAATCTACCACACATATCAATACTTTCAATAAACATGAAAGGCTTGAACTCCCCACTGAATATAGACTGACTGAATGGATAAAAATATGAATATATAAGCCAAGAGTCTGCTCCCTCCAAGAAACACATTTAACTCACAAGGACTCATTTAGACTCAAGATGAAAAAGTATGGAAAACAATATTCCATGCAAATGGAAACTGAAAGAAGCTTTTCTTTGCCTGGTGCCCTGAAATATAAAAATGTCTCTTTCTCTTTCTCCCTCTGCAGTTCCAGTGTCTGGTTTGCCTGTGCCCAGCGAGCAGGCCCTAGTCTGGTTCAAGCAAAGTCATAATACTCCCGCATACCACTCATGATAATCATTTCATGAAAAGTCAAAGACTTAAATTTGGAAAAGAGTACTTTTAAATGCGTAGGACAAAATACAGTACCTGTCTTAATGTAATATAGCATAAAATGTAAAGAGAAATGTTGACAAATGTGATTACTTTAAAAAGTATAAACTTCCTTTTATCTGAGTGGTAAGACAGACCACCAAGCATATATATCTAATTGATAATAGATTAATACCTATACTATATAAATTAATATCTATGCTTATAAGTCAATAAGTAAAACACAAATACTCTAGCCAGTAAATGGACATAGTACCTCTATAGACAATTCACATAAGAGAAAAATTGAATAGTCACAATTGCAATTAAAGCTGCCTAATCTCACTAATGCTAAAGGAAAGGAAGATAAACACCATGAAAAGATATCTTTTCCCACATAAAAATTGAGAAAAACTAGAAAATTCAAAGTGCAAAATGTTGGCAAATGATGGTAATGGGACCCTTCTATTGTAGGGGTGGCTATATGAATCGTTACATCCCTTTGTATTTACAATATATCATTGTGTTTGGCGTGTATCCTTCACGATCAAGCAATTTCTCCTATGTGTGCTTTTTAGGAAGACCCTGATATGTGCTTATGGAGATACAAACACACATGTTTACACACACAAACACACACATATATATTTATATGGTGTATATACCATATATGTAAATATTTATACGGTATATATAAATATATACTTTAAACATTATTTTAAATAGTGGCAAATTGGAAAACAATCTAAATGTCAATCAACAAAAAAATGGATAAATTATAATGTACTCATTACTAGACTCTTAAATAATTTTTCTATATAAATATTAAAAGTATGCCCCGCAATATAATCTATTGTTCATATATATATATATATATATACATTTTTAGCAAAATGTAAAGATTTCTTGGGAAAGATAAACATCAAATTCAGGGTAGTCTTTGGCTCTGGAGAGTAGGAAAGATCATCGATTGAGGTAAGAATGTGAAGGAAACAAAAATATTTTGGCTTCAAATATATTTCTTTGATACATTTTCAGATGACTGTCAGAGAGCCAGCAAAAAGAGGTGACCCTGAAAAGCTGCCTTTTGTGGAGCATGTGCATTAAGGCAATTAGGCTTTCCCTTGTCCAGATTTAGGGAAAGATTAGCTGAGAGTCTGACATCTTTAAAGATTCAGCAGAAACATTACCATCTATTCTTTCAGAGGGCTGCTGCCTGTGAGGCTTCACGTACATGACAAGGCCCTATTTGCTAGCCGGGTCTCCTCTTCTGCCCCACATCTCCTGCCCCATTCTCCACTAACCTGTCTTTATGCTATAACCTGATTTGCCTTGATCACCGTTTTTGTTGTTGTTGTTTTGTTTGATTTTGTTTTTTGCCATGCTGTTAGTCCACATTCCTTCTGCAATGTCAAGATGGTAGGTAAGCTGCACGCCATTATAGGGGGTTGGGTCTTCATTCGAAAGGCTCCTGTGTACAAATTAAACAAATCTGTATGCCTTTTCTCCAATTAGTCTGCCATTTTTGAGTTGATTTTTCAGCAAAACGTCTGAGAGCAAAGATGAAGCTCAACCTTTGTCCCTACGGGGTCTTTGACTTCATTTTAATGTTCTTATTTACCCTTGGCAGTGGGCACATGGGCGCTTTTTACATTACATTTTACAACTTTTTTTTGTATGTCTGAAATATTTCATATTGAAGAAAGACACCAATATTGAAACACTAAACAGAAAACATAAATAAAATGGAAAATGAATCAACACATAAAAAATAGCCACAGTATGAAATGGAAGAACAATATAAATAAAATGAGACAAAGATAAATGAGGGTAGACAATAAAATATATTGGAACCTATTTTAAAGTCTGTTTGAAGAAACAACTCAGTGTTACTAGAAATGTGGACAACACACAAAAAGACAGAATCAAAGAGAGCTTTACCGAGAAAAAAGGGGGAAAGGGTGTGGGAGAATATCCGCAAAAAAATATCCAACACAGCCGACACTTACTGGGCTGTAAATCCAAGCTTTCAATTGAGCCGATCCTTCCCTTTGACTTCTTGCTTTTGGAAGAGCTATGAGTATACTTGCATTTTAGGGTGGCATTTGGCAATTTCCTTCTCTTCTTTCTTAAAATTTCAAGCAGCCAGGAGTTCCTTGATTTTTGCACTGAAAGTCCCACTTCCTGAGAAAGCCCCCAATCCTAGACAAACTAGGATGGTTGGTTATAATAGTAGGTGGGATTGGACAGTATAGTAGTTTTAACAGAAGTCAAACTGCTATTCCTAGAATAATTTCACATTAAGATATAAAAGTTAGTATCACGAGAATGGAAGAAAAATTATCCAATGTACACAGCCGTATTATGAAACTAATTTATAATATAAATATAAATATATTTATATTATATAAATAATTTCATATGAAATTATTTCATATTATTTCATTATTCAAATTATTTCATTATTCATGAAAATATAAATAATTTCATATGAAAGCTATAACCTAATTATAGCCTAAGAATATGGGGAGAGAGAGGGGAAGGGGGACGAGTGAAGGGAGGGTGATTGGAGGGATCACTTCTATGGTTTATCTTACAAGGGTACAAGTGAATCTTTCTAAGAGTAGAATATAAACATTTTAACACAGTAACTAAGAAAATGACATAAAGGCTATTTTACCCAGTTTGATGAAAATATTTCAAATTGTATATGAAAACACCACACTGTACCCCATGATTGCATTAATGTACACAGCTATCATTTAATAAAAGAAAAAAATGAAAAAAAAAGATATAAAAGTTTCAGCATCTTTTAGTAATTTTCAATACTAGTGACTTTATTTATTAATTCACTTCAAATAACTTGTGTGATGGATGAGTCTAGAAAGGCCCTTGGTCTAATAATTACATTCCAAAAATTGGGGGTAAACATGCTTTATAATCTATCAGCCTTACTTTCTTATGAACCTTTTACCTTTACTCCGTCTTGCACCTTGTATCTTTAAAGTACGGGCTTTGGAAATGCTTTCTCCAAACTGTAGAAATAACTTTCTATCTACAAAGAAAGGAGGTGAGTTTCAGATTCTGGTATTGCTTAAAAGTAGTCCTGAATTCTAATGTGCCAGGAATGAGAACTATAGGTTTCATGAAATAAGGAACAATTTTAATAGATGATCGTATTTTAAATATTTCTTTAGGTGCTTTATGCATGTTTATTAGATAAAAATAACTTTTTTATTCCAGACATGCCTTTACATATTGATCTGTGTATATGTGTATATGTATGTATGTACTTAGATCTTCATTAGAATTAGAATAATCCATATTTTATTTAAGTATTTAAGAATTTTATATTTGATTTCTAGAATTAGAAACTTGCAATATTGGATAATATTAATGATTAATTGGCAACATTATTTGCTATAACCCCTTGAGCCATTCTAAAGCAAAAGCAGGTTTTGATTAATGTATATTTAATATCTCTTTTACCAGAATTATGTCAAAGAGAAAAATATATAAGAATTTATTATTTTCATTTAACAAAATCAATGACATACAGAAACCGCATCTCTTAGCCTTTTTGTATATTCTATAGTACCCAATAAAACCAGCTATGCTAAATGATTAATTCCTAAATTTAAAATGGAATGTCTGCTACAAAACTAAATCATGACTAGTAGATGGCCTGGCATAAATCCTTCACAGGGTGCTGTAACCTTTATCGTTTTTGAAATGTGCCCCATCCAGGAACCCTCAGGCAAATGTACAAGGGACCCATATGACATTTACATAGCCATTGTGTGAGACTGGACTTTGTGATCCTCCCACCTCATTAGGCAAAGCCTGAACAGGGCAGATGCAGGACAGAGTGCCCAATGAAAAGAGAAAAAGAGAAACAATGGGGCTTTGTTTACACTTGGGCCTCAAGTCCAGAGGGTCCCCTGACAGGAGGCAATCTTCAAGTTCAAGCCCTTCAAATAAAAGGTGCAGGACATGCATTCAATACCAATTCTTTCCAGTGGAACATAATTGCCGATTAGCAGCACGATCTTCTCCTACTACTGAGGTCTAAATAGCAGGCAGCAAATATATGCCACTTGCATATTTCTGCATACCTGGAAGAGTCTAGTGAAGTTTATTTGTTTGATTACTGATTCATTTCTTCATGGTAAAGGAGATCATACTGCCCCTGGTCTCTAGCAGCTGAAGTTATTCACTTAAACAAAATTTCAAAGCTGCTATCATTCTAAAAGACTAATATACACTAGTGCAGAAGAAGGTAAATGGAGAAAATTTTAGTTGCTTGCAGGTAGGAATGGTTGATGTTTTCGAAGAACGTGTCTATTTAGGGGTGGGATTTAGTCTTTCTATCTGTGTTTAAAAATCATTTATGAATAGCAATAACTAAGAGATGAAGTGGCAAGAACCTAGATGCAGTGACTAGAACCCTAGGAGAAAAGTCAGCGGGTCTGAATTCTGTCCCGAAAGGTAGAGATAAATAATTATTGAGTTTGGAACAAGTTGTTTGACTTTCTCTGTCTTGTTTTCTATGAATATAGGGTGACCATGTCATTTGTCATACAAATTAGGACATGTCCAAAAGTAAACAAGTGTGCTAATCATGTTATAATTATACTAGCATAACAGGTCTAAATCTGGACTGTACAGGAAAAACCAGAGTCTGTGGTTTGAATGTACCGACACACCTCAGAGATTCTGTTGATTCTGTTCCAGACCACTGCAATAAAGCAAATGAAACAATTCACATGAATATTTTAGCTTCCTCATATATATTAAATATATGTTTACATTGCACTGTAGTCTGTTAAGTGTGAAATAGCATTATGTCTGAAAATATACACACCTTAATTTAAAAATACTTTATTGCTAAGAAATGCTGACACAGAATTGGGAAGTGAGCACACACTACTAGAAAAAATGGTGCCAACATACTTGCTCCATGAGGAGTTGCCATAAAACTTCAACTTGTAAAACACAACATTTAGATAGCACAATTAAACAAAGTGGAATCAGAAAGGTATGCCTGTGCAGGTGCCTCCAAAATTCATATTTTGAAACCTAATCAACAAGGTGACAGTGTTAAAGGAGGGGTAATTAGGTCATGAAAACTCTGTCTCCCCCTCTTCTGCCCTTTCATCTCTTCCACCAGGTGAGGACAATGCATTCACCCCCTTTGCTTTGTTCATTCCTTTCTCCATGAGAAGACACAGAAAGAATTCCCTTATGAGACATGAAATACGAGCACCTTGATGCTGACCTTCTCAGCTTTCAGAATTACAAGAAATAAATTTCTGGTCTTCACCAATTACCCATTCTAAGGTACTTTGTTAGAGCAGCAGGAACAGACTAAGACACTTTGCTTACCTATAAAATGAAATTTGAGGCTCTGCACCTGTAGCTCAGTAGTTAGGGTGCTGGTCACATGCACCAGGGCTGGTGGGTTTGAACTCAGCCCAGGCGTACTAAACAACAACGACAACTACAACAACTACAAAAACAGTATCTTTGAAGTAATTTTTCCTCCCTCCCCTACAGAGAGAGACAGAGAGAAAAGAAAGAAAAACACAAGACCTAGAGCTGGAAGGAGGTAGGTAGAAAGGCATTTGTAATTGCTCAGGTAGCTGTTCCCTGTCAGTTCAGGAAATATCAAAAAGACTTTCATATATTTAGCATAATCAAGCGAATAGGAGGGACATGCATTCAGAATTCTAGAATATTTCTGTTCCAGTTCTAGGTAGTTATATTTCCCAGCAGAGAGTTTGTCATTGCCATAGTCTCCCAAATAGTATACTTTAGGGCTGTGAAGGAATTAAGTTTAGATAGAAAAATCTCATCCTACATCAAGACATGCTGAAAAAATATGTAACCTTGAAATAAACATTTTTAAAATAAGCAAATAAATCACAATAATTGTTTATATACTTGTTACAACTTACAAGGTATTCACATACATTGTCTTACTACTAGCTTTACCAACTCTGTTAATACTGTGAAATAAAAATGCAATCCTTGGCCCCTCTGACAGATTGAACAGACCCTTCTCAGCCAAGTAGATCTCAGAAAACCTTTAAAATTAAGTTTTCTAGCCATGACAAGATGGGAGGTTGGTCACACCTCAGTACACCCCCTCTTTGCTAACTTTTACTGTATTATTTCCTGAGTTGAACAGAAACCTACCCCGGATGAATAAAAGAATAGAAAATTTGCTTCACCACTGACTTCATCCAATCTCCAGACTCTGCTGTCATAATTCCCTCCCTGCTTACAGTTTCCAGAGAGCAGCTGCCTATACTCCTTCCTGATAAAGTTCTCCTGTCCATAGACTGACTAGCTCTGGCTAGTTAAAGGCGGCTGTGCACAGGACACCTCTGTGTCCTTCTTTCACCTTGTGACTTGCAGAACATAGTTTTAATGTTATTTAAATATACCTTTTTACCTGAGTGTAAACATGGGACATAAGTAGAACACATGTTTATTCACTATGCATGAGTATGACCTCCTGCCCCCAATGAGAATTCATAGCTCCTCTTTAATCTATTGAATATGTATGTTTAGCCAAGGCTCAAACCTCAACCTTCCTTCTTCCAAATGCCTGCTTTTCAGTTTCAGCCAAAGGCTATACTTCCCAGCCGAAGGCTATAACCCTTTTAAAGAAATAAAACTCCCCTTTCCAGATTGATCGATTTCATGATATTTTTTGGTCAGCAATACTATTATGATGCCTTTTACATTTGAAGATATGAAGCAAGAGGAGATTAAATGACTCGTCGAAGTACATATAACAGATAAGTGAAAACTCATTCTAGCTTTTGATGTCAATTAGTCTCAGTATCAAAAATAAGATTCCTGGAGTCCTTGAAAAAATATTACTCAAGAAGTTTAGAATCCTTCTGTGTCTTTAGGATAACAGACCAAAATGACTCTAGGAAGTTACTAAAAAAAACTTAGAGGATTATCTGTTAGGATCACAACTTTTCCCCTAGGCCAAATAGTTTAATTTTGGATAAGGAGAGCTGAAATTTTATTAACAGAGAATAAAAAGTGCCTAAGGCTTAATTCAGGATAAAAATCTCTGCACTTCTAAAATAGTAATTACCACAGCAAAAATTACAAAATACTCTGCTTATGTGTAGAACATAATTTCTTCCCTCTCTTCTTTGCTCTGGTGTAACTGAGCTTTCCTGAACTTAATTTGTGTTGGCACAATCTCTAATGAGAGTTTGGTTTGCTCAGAGAACTCACTAATCTCCAACTACTATAAAACAGAGCTCCTCCAGGAAGTGAAGACATTTGCAAAGAGTTCAAATAATACAAAATAGAACCAGAAAGCCAACTTCTAAATTGGACAGATACCAGAGCTAGGATTTTTTAAAAAAAAATAATATGGCATAATCCTGATTAAGGAAAAAAAAATGTTTGGATTACCTTTTCCTTTTAATTTCTTTATGCTATGCTTATGTCTCAACTCTTAGAAAGAACTGCTTCTAAAATGTGATTTATATAAGTTTCTGCAATAGAAAGTATAGTATGTAGAGAATAACTGCATTTTTTTCTTTGATGACTTTGATCTTATTGTGCCTCAGGGTCATCTTTCAGAACTTTGTTTTTATTTTATAACACCCTTGATGAAGATATTTTAAACAACTGGCCTGCAGACATAATCTGGAAGTTTCTTTTAGAAAACAAAGGCCAAATGTTAGCTTATCAAATGCTTATATTCCCTTTGCTCCTTGTAAACTAAAACAAAATCTTAAAGCTCCCCTCCCCTCAGTGGCTGACAGATTGGGCTTCCTCTTGGTCCCTAAAGCTGAGTTTCTGGCCATGAGAAAGGTGATTAACCTTGACTCATCATGCTCCTCTTCCTAGAAATGTCTTTGTGACTCATTAACAGGCCTAAGGCTATGTAAGACATACCTGCAAGTCCTTAATATGGCTAACAAACCATTTAGGGCTAGGCATATATCCTGTAGCTTGTCTTTGATTAACAGACCTTTACCTTAACTCAAGCATTCCTTTTGCTGACTCTTGGTCTATTAGACAAATCCTAATTCTGTCAGGGAGTTGTCAAGTGAAGAATCTTTAAACCCACCACTAATTTGTAAACCCTTCTCCTCTTTGTGATGTACCATCTTTTCAGACCAAACCAATATATCCCTTTAATGTATTGATTTATGGTTTTATCTATAATTCCTGTCTCTGGCTCATGCCTATAGTCCCAGCTACTCAGGAGGCTGAGACAGGAGGATAGCCTGAGTCCAGGAGTTCTGGGCTATAGTGCACTATGCCAATCGGTTGTCCTCACCAAGTTTAGCATCAATATGGTGACCTACTGGGAGCGGGGGGCCACCAGGTTGCCTAAGGAGGGGTGAACCGGCCCAGGTAGGAAATGGAGCAGGTCAAAACTCCCATGCTGATCAGATGTGGGATCGAGCCTGTGAAAGCCACTGCACTCCAGCCTGAGCAACAGAGCAAGACCCATCTCTTAAAAAAAATAAATAAATAAAATAAAGGAAAAAAAAAAAAAACTGTGACTCCCACTGCAATGAGTCACATGATCAAAGCTTTGTGGGTGTGGTTCCAGTTCATGGTCTTCAAATTTAGCTCAAAATAAACCTCTTCAGAGTATTTTACAGAGTATGGCTTCTTTTCCATTGACATCCTAAAAAACAAATAGAGTAATTCCAGATCCCTTTTACTGGGATTTCACTGGGGTTTTTTGTTATGAATAATCAGATTCCTGACAATATTACTTCTATTGAAGAGACCATATAGAGAGATTGGATCGCTTTGGGATTTCAACATTCATTGCTCTCACATGTAAAAATGTTATCATATCCTTACAATTTCCTGCCCTAGAAACCTAGAGAACTGTTTACCAGCTATCCAACATGGCCTTAGTATTTCTCTTAGCTCGACTAGACTTTAGACAGGTTTCTTCCTGACTCTGACTCTGGGCTCTGACTCCCCTTTTGTTACATCTTTGTTTTAGAAAACTTGTACTATAATTGTAAATTCTTTATCTAACTCTGGATGTAAATCTTTTTTAGAAAGCCTCTTGCCAGATATAGAACTCAGGAATGTCTTTCTCAAGGACAGGGAAAAAAATGTAATTGAAAAACGGTGATGGAAGAAGATAGCACTCTTGTCTCCCAGTCTCGGGGAGGGGGAGCAGGAACCTAACTGTGGTGGGCACCTTGCTTCATGTTGAATGTGGATCATGGTGTGTGATTAAACCCTAAACGAGAGGTTTGCTCCTTTTGTCAGCTACTTTAATTTTACCCACCTTCTTTTTTGATAGAAGTAGGTTCAGGCTATTCTAATAAAGGATTTATAAGTTATGCTAAGCAGAGTAACTAATAAATATTTGGAGCTCTCTGGACAAAGAGCCACAGGGAAATTGGGCTCTTTAGAATTGACACATGTGGCTGACATACGCCCCAGGCATACATGCTATTACTTTAAGTTTCAAACTCCTCCCCAATAGCAGGAGCTTCATTCTGATCTCTCAGTTGTTATAGTAAATTAATAGCTAAGTAGACTTTTCTGTTGTATTTTATCAACTTGCTAAATGGTATAATGTAGAAAAGTGGTAGATAGGTGGAGGAGAATGGAAAATTAAAAGGGATTGTTCCTAGCAGTGTAGATGATCACAATAGTTATTTACTTTCTTAAGTTAAAAAGATTGAGAAAAATAAATTATGAACAGGGAGCAAAGAAGTGGAAAGGGAATATAAATAAACTAAGTTGCCTCTTCTTCTAAAGGAGAGACAACACAATTCATTTCTTAACCTTTATCTATCTCTACACCCATTTTGAGAGTAATAAAAATACAAAAATATCTCCAAGTGGGGAAAAACAAGTCCTAGACCTCATAACATTTATAGGGCCTGCAGGTTACTAGAAATAAACATAACTCAGACAATATTGAATCAAACAGGGGTAATGGTCACTAGTTTCTATTTTCAAGGATGTTTAATAAATCATATGAAAGAAACTGAATAGTATTCCAATCTGAAAATGACTTACCCTGCAGAAGAATTCTGTTTAAGTCCTTTCATCACTATAATTCAGAAGAGAATGTTAGTCCCACAGAGGGTACTTGTCCACTGGGGGCAGTATGAACACAGAAGACTTAGAGATGAGTAGGCATATCATCCTGCAATGATCTTTCTTAAAAAGTAATGTAGTGACCCTTATTTTCATCAACTGAAACATAAAATATGTATATATGTATATATATATATATATATGTATATATGTGTTTGTATGTATGTATAGATATTTAAAGAATGCATTTTGGGGAAGAGTAGTTGGGAAAACTTAAATTATCTGTTATTCAAAATAAGAACCCTGTAAAAAAGTAGACATTTTTACACTGACAGTAGAAGACAAGTACAAAGTGGAATAAACGATTGGGGATCCGGTATCCAAGTTCCCCAAACCCAGATAAGCTGATTCCATTATCAGCTGAGGTAGAAAATTCAACTGAGGCATAGTGGTAACTGAAAATAATAATAAATGAAAACTGAGAATAAAATTGGAGCAGCACAGGTAGTGTGAATAGAGATCACTGATAGTAACCTGCACAAGTTTCAGTGTAACAAAGAGAAATTTTATTTAGGAAGAACAAAGAGAAAGTTTAGACTAATTTCCAAAGAGGTGGAAGCGGGTTCGTCTCACGGGGAGAGGAGAGGAGAGAGACAGAGATGCCAAGTCTATGCAGGGGTATAAATACCCTCTCCTTTTGAAACTGGTTGTAAGTCTTTCATTGGCCTCTCTGCTTCCAGATAGTATCGTCCTTTTCTATTGGTCATTGGTTACCTACGTTACTTTATATCCACATTCTTATGGGCCCTCCAGACTTCCTGGTTCCGTAGGCCAGGTCCTCCTTTAAGGACCTTTCTTTGTGTCCCTTCTCATAAACAGAAAGAATCCTAAACTTTTCTTCCTAACAAATTAAAAGAATAAAATATTTTCAAAGAGACGTGCTCAGAATGCTTCAGCAAAATCAGATGGGCTACTTCTTTCAATTCTCGGCTTCGCCCCAAACATACGGAAAGACGATTTCTGGGGCTGGCCTAATATCTTTAGACGAGCTTTATGTAAATCAAAATGTGAGTGTACTAAGAACTTTGCTTACCATGCTTTGTTTCCCACTGTAAAGGCAAAGAGAATTTTCCCTCTCGCTGCCCTTGGTGCCATGGTGAAGGTCTGATAGTCCAGTCTATAAAAGAAACCAGCATTAGATTAACAATAGATTAATAGATTAACGGGAGAAAAGGCTTGCACATGTGTTACATGCTCTGCACACCAGAGGCACACAAAATAGGAAACTCAAAGAAAGGCCAGATGACTGAATTTTTATTCTGTACAGAAAGAAATAAGAGCGCGGAGTTCCTGGGGTAGCGGGCAGGTAGAGCCAGGTTACAGGAGGGCGAGGGGAAGAAACTCATGATAAGCAAATGCCATCTTGTTCCACACGTAAAGCCTTTCAGGTTACAGGCCTCAGAAAGAACAGATGGCATCCTGTAGCAACAGTTTCTC
This sequence comes from Otolemur garnettii, assembly GCF_000181295.1. Classification (NCBI taxonomy): domain Eukaryota; kingdom Metazoa; phylum Chordata; class Mammalia; order Primates; family Galagidae; genus Otolemur; species Otolemur garnettii. Next base: position 2,842,315 of record NW_003852401.1, read on the forward strand.
TGTCAGATTTTAAAAATGTCAGTTTCCTCTTCTTCGTAGTTAATCTTTCCTAGATTTTGATATGAAGACCACAGAGAAAGCCTCTTCCTACACGGCCTGTTTGCTTTACTGACGTGGGTAGATGTAAATTTCTTTTACAAAAGGAAAGCTTTTCAGAGCTATTTCTATGTCTGCAGCCTCTCTTAAAATACGCCAAAGAAGCACACTCAGAGTCGGCATATTTTAATCTCCAACATCACATACTCTTCTGTATTCATTGTCATCTAAATTTCTTGGTAAGAAGATGGAAAATGTATTTTTCTTTTTCATATTTTTTCCATTTCTTATGTATTTTCTTTTATCCCATTTTCCTCCTTACCATCCTTCCTTCCTTTATTCTAGCCTCTGTTCCTTCTAGTCTTCCTGTGCCCCTCTTTTCTTGCCTTAAAGATTAATGAAAGATTACTCATGTGTGTGAAGCAATGAAAATACTCACTAGATAACTTCTATAGTTTGCTCACCAACAAATCCAGTTCCCAAAGTTATTTAATAGGCTTACAGGCTTTGTTTGCAAGTTGACTTTAATATTTGGGGGTAAGAAAGATGCTATGGCATTTCAAAAAAAAAAAAAGATTAAAGATAGTTTATTAAGGAAGGGGTCCTCATCAGTGTCCAGTGCTGAAGTAAGGTCCCCAGAAGGATTTGAAATACATAATATATGTGAAGGTTACTGACAATATTTCTAGAGCAATTTCAATGGAGCAGTAGAAGCAGAATCCAGTTTCAGAGTGAATGGGATTTGACTGAATAAAAATATCATGATAGTACAAAAAAACAATACTTTTCAATATATCGGCTGAGGAGAAGAAAGAGAAAATAAGTATGATTAAGACTTGAGCTAGTGTATGTAACGATGATGAAGAAAAAAGAGTCGGAAGGGTTAAAGATGCAGAAGAGAGAGAAAAAGTGATGAAACATGGGCCAGAGTAAATGAAAGAATGTGATCCAGGGCACAGAGGGAGGGGTTCACTGTGGGCGAGAGGAATGACAGCGGTCCTGCTACAATAATGGAAGAGAAAGGGGTGCATGGTGGCAGGTAAGATTATAAATAGTACACAAATAGTTGGAGAAGTGTATGTTATCAAAGAACAGAGCTATAAGATAACAGGAAAAAGAATAATGAATATTTGTGTTTTATTTCGCCCTAAAAGACCCTACATTGAACAGTAAAAGTTCCTCAACTTTATAATTCCAGCATTTTCAAAATACAATGGGAAAATTCTCATATATCTTATCCACATTGTTCAAGACTTACCCACATAAAAGCCTCATTCCTTTTCATTTGTTTTGGAGACATTTAATAAAAAATTGTAATGCAGCTCCTTACCTCCACATTTATTGTGGTAATTAAAAAGGGGCAATCTGTTATATTTCAAAATTAAAAGTAAATTCTATATTTCACAGAAAATTGGAAGGCGATATCACATGGCAAAATTACAATGAGTATATTCTTTTGATTGTCCCTTTTTTTAGGCTATATTACATTTCAAGATATCACAATTATAACTTCAATCATTTTTTTAAATAGGCTGATCAATTACAGAAAGATGAGCAATAGTCTTTAAAAAATACACAGAGAAAACAAATAAGCTGCTATAAATGGAAAGCCTTTGTACTTACATAAAATCTAGTTAGCTCATTTCTGCCCAGTGTCTGGGATGTAAAAATTCTAAATAGCTTTTAATCCTTCATCATATTTGGTAGAATTGAGGGAGAGTGGTAAGGAAGGGGAGTCAAGTCACATTTAGACCAGATTTACACTTACTGATCAACAGAGAGGATCTGGAAGAACTGCTTCTTAGACTTCCACTTGCCACAGGGTAGACATTTAGCATGCTTCTTGATTTACTAATGAGAATTAGTCTTAATCCCTAGAATCCATCTATTGGTTTATCTCTGTGCATTTCTTGGAAGATTTATTTGACCTGGCAATAGTGGTATTCCCCTCCCAAAGGAGAGCCCAGATCTGCATGCCAGAGACATGAGTGACTTTGGGCAAATCACCTAATGATTCTGGGCCTTCATTTCTTATTTATAAATTACAGATTTTTTTTTTTTTTTTTTGAGACAGACTCTAACTTTGTCACCCTTGGTTAAGTACCATGGCATCACAACTCCAGCTTTTGGGCTTAGGAGATTCTCTTGCCTTAGCCTCCTGGGTAGCTGGGACTACAGGTGCCCATCACAACACCCAGCTACTTTTTTATTGCAGTTTGGCTGGAACGGGGTTCAAACCTGCCACCCTCGGTATATGGGGCCACCCTCAGTATATGGGGCCAGCATCCCACCCACTGAGCAATAGGTGCTGCCCACAGGTAATTTTTAATGCTTACCTTGCAGCATTATTGTTGAGATTCAAAATAACAAATGTGTTATCCAACACATATGCCCCATAAAAAAAGGCTCAACAAGTGGTTCTTAATGGTTATCTCCTCAGGAAAAGTACTCAGATCCTTTGTGTTTGAGAAAATGAAGGCTGTATTAAGTCCCAGAAATTTATCTGATGATAAATTGCTGCCCCATAATGTGATTCCAGAGTTCCAAAGCCTATAGAGCAGGTCACACTTAAATAACATATCCGTTGACTAAATGTTTAACTGTGAAGTTATGTAAGTTACAGATGCTATAAATATTTCTATTAACTGATTTACATAAAGTTTCATGCTAGATTTTTTGGTTAATACCTAAATCTTAAAAATTTGGGGTTATTAAGTATGACATGTCCGATTTCCTTAAGGACTAAGTTTGACACAATAGTTGATATCTCTGACATTTCACTCTGATGCTTGTTTTATTTTTGTCAGGAAGGTACAGTCTCATCTTTTCAAATGAACATTTTCCTTGTGATTATCTTTTAGATATTTTTAGAGAAATTTTTGTGAAATCATGGATAAGTCAAAAATTCATGTTATCTTTAACATGAGTTCCATTGTGGAACCAAGGCAGTGCAGACAGCTAATATTAGTGAAGTGTTTGTGGATAATGACCATAGTATATTGTGTAGGTGATGGTATATTGATGATTTGAGAATTTAGGGTCTGGTGATTTTAATCATGAAAAGGGAACCACATGGGTGACCTGAGACCAAGGTGGATAATAATGAGCTGAAAGCTGTAGTGGAAGCAAATCTATCTCAACTTATGCGTGAATTAGTAGCAGGGTTTCACATTACTATTCCAACAATAGTGGACCATCTGAAACAATTTGGCAAGGTAAAAAAGCTGGATAGATGGGTCCCACATGAATTAAGTGTCAGAAGGGAAATCATCTCAAAGTTCACCTTTCTTCGCTCTCGCTCCATAAAGGTAGACCATTTTTATGCCATATTGTTAGGTGTGATAAAAAATTGATTCTTTTTGACAATTTTAAGTGTTCAGCACATGGTTATATAAAGATGAAGTGCCAAAACACAGCCTAAAACCAAATATTCAGCCTAAACAGCTAATGATGTTTGTTTGATGGTCCAATGCTGGTATTATCAACTGCAGTTTTGTAAAACCTGGTCAATTAACTGCAGTGGAGGTCCACTTCAACCAAATGGATGGCATGATGAGGATGCTTGTGATTAACAGCTGCGATTAGTCAATGAAGACAGGCCAATCCTCTTGTCAGACATTTGACCGTATGTTGTACAAACAACACTGCTCAAACTGCATAGGCTGACCTTAGAAACGCTCTGTCATCCACCATGTTCATCAGACCGTGCACCAACTGATTACCACTTCTTCTGGATTTTAGACCATTTCTTGCAAGGAAAAACATTAGTTCTCAAAAAGCTGTTAAAAACACGTGTCATAATTTCATCACCACTCGCTCTTCAAGCTTCTTCATTTGTGGCACACACAAGCTACCATTAAGATGGCAAAACATTGTCAATAGTCTAGGCACACGCTTTGATTCATTGTCCTGCTTCTTGTTTGAAATGTAATAAACTAAACTTTTAATTCAAAATCAGATATTTCATATTTTATGACCTAATGTGTCTTTATGAATATATCTTTATCATTTCACTTACTGTGGAAATATATACTCTGGATTTGGTCGTCATGAAAAGCAAAATGGTACACTTTTTTAAAAATAATGTGTGTTACAAAAAGAGACTCCAATATAGTCTGTTCTTATTTTTCCCAGTTCAATACACACGCATTTCAGTGACTACAATTTAGTTAAATAACACAAATCTCCAAAGATAGTGACCCAAATTTCAGTTACCATGATATATTAACTGTAATTGTGTAAAACACTCTGGAGGCAGTTATTCTACCCACAAATCACTACATAAATAACCAATGTTAATCATGGTCAGTGGCAAATTTCCTCAATTTCTTAAAAGTCTGTCAGTGATTGGGTAGGGTTATGGTATATCCGTTAGCTCATAGGCAGACACCAAAGTGTGCAATTGTGGTACTTCTTTGTTCCCAAAGCTAAACTCATATGACATTTTACAAAAAATGGATAATCAAAATATGAAACTGGCCAAAAATGCTGAAAGAGTAGCAAAGGAATTAAAAGTAATAATCACCGAACATGAAATCTGAATTAAATGTAAGTGAAGTTAGAGACGTAGTAGCTAGTCGTCAGAATGTGAAAAATGCTGCTGCCTTCATGAGACAGTCGAGGTACACAGCTGAGAAAGGTCAAGGTGAACTTTTTTGACATAAATGAGGAAAGTGGCTGTGATGGAAAACTTGAAGGTGTCCAAGATGAAGCCACATCAGCCAAAACACACATTAAAGACACTCTTGGAAATACTTCACAACACTGAAAGTGCAAAGGCTAAAATGTTGGACACGGATCCAAACGTAGAAAAGATCATGACAATTTGCCAAGGGATAGAATGGATTCTCACTCGCTGTTGTACGTTATTCAATGTGAAGAAGAGAGCAAACACTCCTCAAACGACAAATTTCTGCCACAAAATAAAACACAGTTCAAATTCTCTGTGTTGGCTGCGTTTATAAAGAAATATTAATTGCATTATTATTTTTTCAAATTTTCTCAGTCATTTATGCATTATTAACTGGCAGAGTTTTTTAAATGTTGGACAGTTTATTTTTGTGTGTGACAGGGTCTCATTCTGACACCCAGGTTGGAGTGCAGTGGCATGGTCATAGATCACTGCAGCCTTGAATTCCTGGGCTTAAAGGATCATTTTTGCCTCAGCCTCCAGAGTAGCTAGGACTCATAAGTGCTAGGACTCACCACACCTGGATAATTATTCTGTTCTTTGTAGAGAAGACGTCTTGATATGTTGGCCCAGGCTGGTTGCAATCTCCTGAGCTCAAAAGATCCTCCCATCTTTGTCTCCCAAAGTGCTGGGATTACAGGTATGAGCCACGCCTGGCTAAAATTTTGGTAAAGCTACAGGAAACATCACAAATTTTCCATTGATTATTTAAGTTTCCTTGCATCTTTTCAGCCTGCTCACTCCCATTTTTAGTCTTGCACTACTATGCAAAGCAAGAATTGTTTGTACCTATTAATTAAAAAATCGGAATATGATGAACCACAATTTTCTATGGAGTTTGCACTTTGTGATGTATTTACACACATAAGAAATGTGTGCAGAATTTTGTTACCACTTATCCAAAAGGCAAGGCATCCATTAACCACAGATTCTACACATGAATAAACAGAAAATTGGAGAGAATAAGTTACATGCCTCAAGCCAGAAAGCAGAACTCTAAACAGAAGACTTGAGATTTGATATTTTGTTTTCCAAATACCTACCTCATACATATGCTGGTGCTGCTACTTCTTACTTGGTATTTGATCGCAACCAAATTGTTTCAAATCCATCAATTCTGTTAATCTACACATTTAAATAGTCAAAGATAGTTTATCCTATCATCCTGGAAAATAATTTAATCTCCCAAACATTAGGTTTTTTTATGAAAAGAGATAAGAAAATGTCACCTATGTTACATGGTTGCTGAAAGAATTAAGCATAAGTGTAGAGCTTAGTACACAACATTTGGTAAATGTTAGTAATTGGACCCCTTTCTTTCTATCCATAGTTCTAAATATTGAATACAATTAGTTTATGGTTACTTCCACATTAATGCTATATAAAAGCATAAAATTTCACATTTCAGAAGAATGAATATTTTGGCTCAGTGCCTATAGCTCAGTGGCTAGGGTGCCAGCCACATACACCAGAGCTGGTGGGTTTGAACACAGCCCAGGCCTGACAAACAACAATGACAACTGCAACCAAAAAATAGGTGGGCATTGTGGTGGGCGCCTGTAGTCCCAGCTACTTGGGAGGATGAGGCAGGAGACTCGCTTAAGCCCAAGAGTTTGAGGCTTAAGCTGTGATGGCACAGCACTCTACCAAAGGTGACAAAGTAAGACTGTCTCAAAAAAAAAGAAAACAAGAAGAAAAAATATCTAATGTTAATGTGATAATCGATAACTCAGCAGCTTAGTAGTAAAGCAATATTTCCGCTGAATGAAAACCATCAGTGCTCAAAAGAGGACGACTTATACACAGAGACCCAAATCAATACCTACAAAGATGAACCTGGAAGGTAACATGGATATGATGCACCATTATTTTCCCTCCGCCTTGTCTACTAAGCTCAGAAATGGTGATTCCACAAGCTTTCAAAAGATTATCTATCTATCTAGAGATACTTATATTTTATTTATAAGAAATGTGCCAGCTGAATTCCTTCAGGGATAGAAGATAAGAATGAATTTTTTTCTAATTTCTAGAGAATGGTAAAACTTTTTACAAGAAGAAAGTTGTAGGGTGCATTAATTTAGTTATAATCAAACGAATGTAACTCTTACAAAACCTTCAAAAATAAATTTTAATGCATTTAATTGTGAACATTTAATGAGAAATATCGTTATTTGCCAACGGTGTAAATATTTTCCTTCAAACTGTGTGAATCAATTTAAAAAAAAAAAATTCTTTTGACCGCTTAAAATTTCCTTCTTCCTTCTTTCTTCATCTTCTTCTTCTTTTTTTTTTTTTTCCCCTTTCTTCTTTTAAATGAAAACTGAATGGGTTAAAAGTAGGTAGCATTATCTGGGAAATCTTAATAAACTACTAAGGCTGAAATAAACTACAGGTGCTATAGATCAGTTTTTTATTGCACATAACTTTTGTGTTTTAGGTGGTATGTTTTAACCACGGTATACTCAAATATACAAATAATAATATTTGGTACACTCAAATAAGCATAATTTTCTTGAGACTTATTTAATGTACTTAATGTTTAAAAATTTCTTCTTTTAAAAATATTTTCAAGTCCCAGCATATGTCATAAGAGAGAAAAGTAAACAATTATAGCAACATATTGTAAGAAACTTTTGAAATAAAGCATGAGAATAAAAGATAGAGAATTGCATAGACATAGAAGAAAATAATTTCATAACAATTGTAAAGAAGGCCCCAAGGTTTTTTATAGAGTGGTGAAAAAAAAGAAAAGGAAATTATATAGAAGTGCTGATTAAAGGTCAATTATTTTCTAAATTTTATCTCATACCAGGAGTGGATATTATCATTCCTACCGGAAAAGACTTATGCCTTGTCCAAGGTCCTCGAGTAAATGATGGGAATTCAAACTCTGGTTAAAAATTAGGATTCTAAAACCTACATTTATCCTTCCACTGGTCATGTTATTTACTAATAAACGTGTAACATCAATAGTGAAGTCTGAGAATTGATTGTATTGCTCATAACCTAAGAACATGGCAGCTCGGAAAGATGAGAATAAAAAAATGCAAACTTGGACAAGTCACCCGATATCAAACTGTTTCTTGGTGACACGTATACTAGGTAAGTAGAGAGAGGTTTGTAAAACATTATTTTCAGAGTTTGGTCAAAGATTTGTAGTTTTCCTTCCAAATGATACAAAACTGTACTTCAGACAGTGCTATTCACTTTTTTTCCTAATGAATATTTTAAAACTAAATAATTGTCCAAACATTTAAGTATTAATAATTTGGTTTCTACTCGTATACCTTTTTTCCCCAGCTAAAAACTTTATGCAGCTTTTTTATTCCTATCTTAAAAGTTATTTTGTTCTTGAGTGATGAGTCTCTATCATATAAACCCATCACTAAGTTTCACTGTGTTAAGGAGTCTTAAGTTACATTTTACTGAAGTAGAAAATGCAATTGTATATCTTTGTGAGAAGATATTGAAGAAGAAAAGTGAATAGCATAACAAAAAGAGCAATAACAACAACACCAAAACAAGAATAAGAACTCAAGAGGAATGAAACCCTGATGCGATAGGATGACACTATTGAGGACTCAGTCCTGGTGGCGGTGGCTCTCATGCCTGTAATCAGAGCACTCTGAGGGCCAGACCCAGCAGATGCCTTGAACTCAGGAGTTGCAGACCAGCCTGAGCAAGAGTGAGACTCCCAACTCTACTAAAATAGAAAAAAAAAGAGAGAACAAGAGAGAGAGAGAGAAACTATCAGAGCATTGTGGCTGGCACCTGTAATCCTGGCACTTCTGGGAGGCTGAGGCGGCTGGAATGCTTGAGCTTAGAAGCTGGAGAGCCACCTGAGCAAGAAAGAGACCCATGTTTACCTGGATGGAGTTAAAACACATTCTTTTTAGTAAACAAAGCATCTCAAGAATGGAAAAAAAATATATCCGATATACTCAATACTAATATGAAACCAATATATAAACAACTGTACACCGACATGAAAGGTAAAACACAAATATAGTCTAGCAAGGGAGAGAGGGGAGGGGAGGGAGAAGGGAGGGGAGAGGAGGGAGGGCCATCGCTAGGATCTCACCCAATGTGCACAATGTGAGGGTGTCCAGCACGCCTCCTGGGTGAAGGGCTCAACTACAATTTGAAATTTACTTTAGAACTGAAAACCACGTAACCTAAACATTTGTACCCTCATATTAATTCAAAATAAGAAAAAAAGAGGTAGAAACTCTTTCTACCAAACTAGCCCCTATCAGTGGTAGGTGACTGTAGTCTCAGCTACTTGGGAGGCTGAGGCAAAGGATTGCTTAAGCCCAAGAGTTTGAGGATACTGTGAGCTGTAATGCCATGGCACTCTCCCGAGGGCTACAGAGTGGACTGTCTTTCAAAAAAGAAATAAAATAAAATAAAATACTTACTTAAAGTTTATCTTTTTTCCAAACTATTAGTTGAAGAAAACTGAAAGTAAACTATCATTATTGTGGTGATACAGGAGCACTGAAAAATATTTGTATCTCTGTCCTCTGTAAGGCCAATGACTTTCTAAATTATTTACTTACTAAAGCTTATTTCAAAGGGATAAAGATTATAATTAGCAGACTTGAGTTTCCCTGTTTCTTTCAGTGGTTTCCACTAGCTGTTAAATTCATTATTCAGTAAGTATCTGTGAAGTTAAAATTACAAGGAAAATGTGTACTCATAGCTGTAATGCTGTTCATGTTTCATCTGTAAAAGTGTCAAAAATAACAAATCCGGGATTTTCTTTTTGAGTGAGAAAAAGCTAATGGGGCAAAATAGTGCTGAATCCCAGCAGATTACATAACATCCTGAGGATTCTAGCTGTCACTGGTGTAATGTCCTAATTAGTTTTGTTGTAGGAGGAACAGCGTGAGAGAACTCGATCTTTATTGAAGGCTGTAGCTACTTACTTGGAGTGTAAAATTTATATTGTCTTAGGTAATAGCATCAAGCTGCAATATGAACACTGGATGTAATTTATGTTACCATTTAGAGGCTATGTGTATTCTGCAAAAGTCATAGTAACAACATTCTAGTCATTCTTACATGACAGCTCCTATATTTATTAATAATAACATCCTAGACCCATTATTTTTCCCTCTACATCCCTCCCCAGCTTCAGCTTACAGAAATTCAGTAAATAAAATAAAGTTTATGGGTTTAGGGATATATTGGTTTTCAGCACTTAATGATAGGAAAATCAAAGGGCACAGAAATTGAGATGTCTGCTGAAGCAATCAATTCACACTTACAGCAGCCTTTCCCTGCAATGCTGAAAAAAGACATGAAATATATAAGCACGCTTAAAATTATACATACATATTTCCATATCTGTATAGCAATATAATATAACCATACATATGCAAATTTCTAGATATCTCTGACATGGTGCTGCAAGTTCATGAGCTAGTTGAAAGAGAGAGAGAAACCCAATTAAATTTTATTAATTTTTCAAACAAAAGATTAGTTCCTTTAGGATCTAATTGCTTTTTCTGTTTTTTGTTTGTTTGAGAGAGTATAATCAATGAAATGACTCCATCCTTTCCTTTCATTTCTTTTTGTCATTGAAAGCATCACTAACCATCTCAGTTGAGTGGCATTTACTCAAAAGGATGGCAACTGCCAGACCCCATCAAGCATTGAGTCCAACATCACATGTTTCTTTTAGTCCTATGGTGCTCTTCTAAGGGAGGAACAAAAAACAAGGTTGTGATAGGCCTCCGTACTGACCACATATAACTAGGAGAGGAGTATTTATCATTTGAAATAGTCCAGGATGCAGCAGCAAACTGAAGATCTTGGTGGCTTATGAATTGGAGGTTGATTTCTTGCTTGTCTCCTTGCCCATTTCAGGTTCACTGAACTTCCTATCTGGTCCCCTGTCCTCTGAGAACCAGGCTGAGACCCCTGTACTTCCTACAGCAGGGGAAAGAGAGTGGGAACGTGTAGTGGCTCTGATGCTTCTGTCTGAAAGGATGCCTGTGATGAACAGACACTGGCGTTGCCCAGATGTATTACCACACGTGACGTCAGTGAGCAGGAGAGTGAAACTGTCACGCAGGAGAGGTGGGGGCTGTGCAGAGGGCTTCACAGGAGCCCTAGTAAGCAGGTCTCTGAAGTTTCTCTTATACCGTTTCCCGCCACCCTCCTTCTGAGTCATGCTGTCTCAGCTGCACTGGAGTCTTGAATCCTCCTCCTCTGACTCAGGGCCTATCTACATGCTGCTCCTTATGCCTGAACTGTGTTCCTCCAACCACACGTGGCTCACTCGTGAGCTTTCTTCAAGTCTTCACTCCATCATCACCTTCTCCATGAGGACTTCTCTGACAATCCTATAGAGATATCCAACTACTGTGATATTCATCTTCCTTGCTTGCTTTATTTTTCTATAGTCTCTAACATACTATACAGTTGCCACTTGGTTTCTGTGGGGTGTTGGTTCCAGCACCCCCCTGGATACCAAAATCCATGGGATACTCAATACTGAAACCCAAGAATGCTCAAGTCCTTGGTATGAAGTGGCATAATATATCCTCCTGTATATTTTAAATCATCTCTAGCTTACTTATAATATCCCAACATGATGTAAATGTTACATAAGTGTCTATATACTATATTACTTTTATTATTGTTTTTCCATTTTTGTATTTTAAGAATACTTTTGATCTGTGGTTGTTTGAATCCCCTGGTGGGACCTGTATTTGCTATTTATGTTACGTATTGCCTGTATTCCTTACTAGTTCATTAACTATATGAAAATAGGAATTTTTACTCACTTCTGAGCCACTATCACTTAAAATAATGGAATTAGGTAGACATGCAATAACTGTTTCTTGAATGGATGAATTTATAAATGAATGAGATGTTGATACTGTCGGGGTAGCTGTTTCTCCTGTCAGCCTGGCTGTCTCCCACTGAGGGCTGTGGTGTTGAGTCCCTTTTTCCTTCCCAACTTGAACTTATCTCTTCCCTTAAACGTAATCTCTCCTTATCTATCTGAGATATATTTGAGGCAAGAGAAAAAGTGCTAAAGTGGATATTTCGAGATGGAGGGATTTTTTTGTTTTATGTTTGTTTAGTTTTTGCCACTGAAATATCATGTGATTATAAGTGAGTTATTTCAACTGTTTGGATCTCAGGAATTGAAGTATAATCAAGAGTATGACACTTAGAATAAAGATACCTGATTATAGGGCCCAGCACTACTGCTCACCAGTTTTTTGTTTGTTTGTTTGTTCTTGTGTTTTCAAAATTAGGCCCCCAAAATCTGTTTTAGTTACTAACTTCTTGGCTGTAACCCCTCAACCCTCTGTACACTTGGCACTGAGGTAAAGGGGCTGGCTGGGTCTGCACGTGACATTTCTGCTCTGCTGGGGACTACCAGTTAGGTTCTGCCAGTGGCAAACACTAGAGGGCGACCCCGAGCCCGGACAGAGAGGAGGGGAGGAAGTAGCTCCTTCCTATCTGTTTCCTGTTGGCTTCCAGTCTGCTGGAAGTTCCTAAGAGTTTTGTCTGCTGGGTAGCTTTACACTGGCAGCAGCCTTTGAATTCTGTTTACTATTTTTCCAATACTTGTAGATTCAACTACATAACCCTGTTGCCTCCTCAAGACACCAGCACCAGCCATACTTCCTCCTTCCACCTGCAGTACCTCCTTGGAGGCCTGAATTCCAGCTCCATGAGATCATTCTAAGCCCCTGAATTTTAATAACTCAGCCTATTCCCTTTGCTTCCTCTGTCCTAAGTTAGTAGCTGCTTTATGAATTAGCTACATTTGTGAAACTTTGGAGTTTTCTTTTTACCTATTTCCTTAGTTAACAACTCTATACTCAGTTAAATCTTGACATGAAGTTCTCTCTCGCTTTCTTTTCCCTGAAAGGATGCTGACTGATACACTACCTGTCCTAGCAAAGTCGTGGGGTCATTGTGACAGCAAGATGAGATCATGTCTAGGAAAACACTGTGTACAACTCAAGATTGTCTGAAAAACAAAACGATTGGATTCAAGTCAGCCTTGCTGGGTGGGCTTCATGCACCTCTAATAGGCTTCCCCAAATGACAGATAATGGAACATAAAGTCCAAAGTCAAAAATATTTATGTCAGAAAATGAGAACCCTGCCCACTCACCTGCATACATCAGAGGAAACAAATTCAACGAACAGAAGACTGTTGCTGACTCTGCTCTTAAAATGTGGATGAAAGGATGGCACAAGTTATCCCCATGGGAGGAAGAATGCATGTGGTCCAAAGTAGAGGGCGCGTTGTTTAACAGAACACATTAATCAGTGTCTGGGTTCTTAAAAGCTGAAAACAGTTCTGTAACTGTTTACAGACTGGGGCTACAAGAAGCCAATTGTGAAATCAGTTATTCTGGAGTTACTGGGAGCAGCAGGCAGGGAAGAGGCCTTGGGCTAAGTGGCATGGCAGGAAGAAAAAAGACAGAGATAGTGGAATTAGCCCTAGTCAGAGAAAACCACTGCAAAAACAAGGCAATCTCATATTCTAGTTTACATAATTGTGTTGCTGCCAGGGGAAAAAAAAATCTGTGTATCACTGTCTTTAGTGAAGTCTACTTTATGCACAGAGCTTGGGTGAAAGGTTCTGGGTGTTTCATCTGTCTGAAAGTCAGGCGACAGTGTCTGAAGGCCAGAGAAGAGCAGATAGATGGAACCACCGCTAAGAGGAGATGGCTCAGGGAGAATCAGACTCCCATGGAGGCAGGGGTTCTGAGTCTGAAAGGACCAATTAGGAAGGCCCATTAATGGTTAGTAGAAGCTGTTACCATCCCAGGACTGAGGCACGAACAAAAGCAGCCGTGGGGGAGGAGCCATTTGGAACCACATCATATCTCCTATTGCACAATAGGCATAAACAGTGCAAGTTTACAACATAGCAACAGAAATACATGAAAACCGTGGGAAAGTTTAAGCTCCCTTCTGCCTTCCCAGCCCTGCCTCTACTCCAATTATCTCTTGGAAAAATGTTCAGTAAGAGCACTCCTTTCTAATAGTTTTATAGTTGGAAGTAGCAAGTGAATTCTCATGCTATTTTTTCATCTTCTTCCTGCCTCCGGCTCTTGACATCCACCAAAACTTACAAATTCCCTGCAGCACCCCACTGGCATCCTAAACTCATACACCCACTATATGCCATTACGTCCACTCTTTCCAACTTCTTAGCACCTTTATATACAAGAATGCTGAAAGTGTTGTATCTTTTCTTCCTAGATTGGCTCAGTTCCTATACATCCCTCCTCAGTCTACCACCAAGAGTTATGTCTCTCTCTCTCTCTGTCTGTGTCTCTCTCTCTCTCTCTCTCACACACACACACACACACAGAGTCTCTAATCCGTTCAGTGTGTGTTAATTTCAGGAACTTCAACATGTCCTTTCTCCCTACAGAAAAGGAAATTCTTCAATTACTAGGAGAATGCTGACCACAGTTGTAGATATCATTTTATTTTTAATAAAATGTATAACCAGCCGTTAGCGAGGCTGCAGTCATCTGAGAACTTGAGCTTGATGGGGCTGGAAAAACCACTTGCTGAGCTCCCTTGTGAGGGTCCTGGCAGGAGGCTTCGATGTCTCATTACCTGGGCTTTTCTGGGCTTTTCCATAGGACTTCTCATGATGTGGCAGCTGGATTTTCCCAGAGGGAGTTATCCCAGGGGGAGGGAAGGTTTCTCTTCCATGCCCCTAAATCATACTTGATAACATGGAATATAGGTTACTTTAGCAAGAAGAAGAAGTGTTGTAATCTCAGCAGCATTTTATACTTTCCTAAGTTCACAATCAGTGCTCTGTATGGAAAACAGAAGGTAACCCTTCTGTAATCCACAGTGAAAATCAAAATTCTGAGACGGTAAGGGAGTGACCTAAGTGAATGTACTTAGTAGCAAAATAGAAATTATAAGCAATAGGAAAAAAACACTCAGAAGATAGAGTCAGAAAAAGGTTGTTCTTCTATTAATCATCTTTATGATCTTGGAAATGTTTCTAAACTCCTCTGCCCTGAATTTTCTTATTTCCCGAGTGATAAATGCTGCTAATAACAGAGTGAGTATAGCATCAGGGCTGAATAGATAGACTGTAGAACAAAACAACTAGACTTCTTCTCTTGCCCCGGCCACTGCTATCAATGTGACCTTGAGTAAGTTACATAACCGTTGAGGTTCATTTTCTTGAGCTGCAACTTACGGAGGATGAAAACATCACCTGCCATCTAGCTTTCCTGGTGAATATTTAATGAGTTGGCATACGTAAATCCCTTCAAATAGTTCCTAAACCATAAGAAACATGAAGTAAATAGTAGTTATGACCAGTATTACACTACCTCCAAGTACTGTTATCCCGAGTAAACATGGGAAAGCTCACGAATCATCTAGTATTATACTTAGTAGTCATTTGGCAAATAATGCTGAATTATGCTTCTGAGAGTATTTGGAATATTAGCAATTAGCCTTTTCAGGAAAGGATTCTTTTGGGTCTCACTATGTGAGAAATTTCACATTTCAAATTATCATCTACTTTTGTCTTCTGAGTTTACCAGAAGTATAGGAAAAATAATGCTACACTTAACATCATGAAATCTGTGTTGAAAACTAGTTCTGTCACTTGCTTTTTAGTGTGATCAAGAGTAAGTCACAGCTTTCCTCTGCAGTAGCAGGGGTCCCACGGCAATATACTTTAGTGGAGTCTCCCTCTCATTTTCTATAAGCAAATACCAATTTATAACGTATTCCAGCCACAAGATGGTCTGATATAATAATTAAAGTCTGCAGAACTTCACTTTAAGTAGAATGAAATTACTTTGTTATAGGGGATACACTGAACTTGGGGACTAACACAACGGTTCATAAAGTAAATCTGTGGTTGTATTTCAGTGATGGTTTGAAAGTATTTCTCAGTGTACACATTTGGCCAGCCCATAGCTGCTGGGCATACTTGGTGAGACTCATGAGGACTCCCTTTCAGAGTCTCAGAAGAGATGATTGTCTGGCCTTCTCTGCAGAGTAGGTGTCTTTGGGAGAGGGTGTTCGCTCCAGTCCCAGCACTAGCCAGAACCTCAGGTAAGGCAGATGCCACGGCCTTGACTAGAGGAGACAGAGCTCTCGCTCCGTAGTAACCGTGAACCTCAAGGCCGTACTCTCACTTGGTAGCTGCGCTGGCTGAGTACTCTGCCCAGGATGGGAAGAACTACAACGCTTTGCCTTGCCTTGTGCTGGGCATCAATCTTATTCCCCAACTCACCACCAGTGAACCAAGGGAAGGAGGCAGGAAGT
>NW_003852401.1:2859025-2861114 GCF_000181295.1 Otolemur garnettii
TCTTGCTGACGTAACTTGAGAAGCAAGAGTATGGACACAGAGCACTGGCTCCTCTCATTCTTTGGAGGGAAACCTGAGGAGTGTCTGTTTTATCAGCGTCCGGACCCCTTGCTGTAGATAGCAATATAAAGCTTTTTACACTTGTCCTCTCATAAGGAAATAAAAGTAATGGTATTGGGTAATCACTACAAATAGTCAGGATGTCAGAGCATCAGGTGGTTGAGAATACCTCCAGGCAAGCTTTAGATTTTCTGGGGTCATGGGGTTTATGTTGCTATCCCTTGACATCCAGGGATTGGACCAGGTAAACCCCAATCAAGGGACTTCAAATTTAGTTGGCTTGTTTAATTTGAATTGGAACTCTAAGCATAGCCTTCCATAGTATTCTTCCTGTTGCCTTTAGTTAACAAATATTTATAACTATTTTATGAATTTTTTTCCTTATCATTAAGGATTTTAGGAATAATGAAAAAACATGTTTTAGTACTGCATTACTTAAATTTATATTTAAAATAAAGGCAAGAAATACAGGGAAACCTTGAAAGTTTTCTGTAGCTTGAAACATCTCAGGGTTCAGCCTGAAGGTGAAAAATGGATTTTTACTAAATAATAAGTCATTGTTATTATTATTAACTATAGCTTTCTTACGTAGTATGAAGCCATACACTGCCTATGCAGATGGTTATTTTATAAAAATATCATGTAGAATTATCTCTTTTGAGCCATTTGTTTTTTATCTTTTAAGTACATTATTTTAGATAATTCCAATGAGTAAATGTATAATATTTTGAGTGCTTTTTAATATTCCATACATGGAGCTAAGAACTTTGCAATAATATTTGCCTGTAAAGAGGAAATAAAACAGAAAGCCTTCCAGAATATTTTCTTCTCTCCAGAACTCATAAACCTAAACTAACCATCTCCTTCCCCAAACCTTCTCCCATTCAATTTGATGGCCATCTCTGTTTACATATAAGAAAATTGAGGCTAGAGGATTTACCCATGCCAATAGCCCTACAATAATAAGGTCAAACTGAACTTCAGCCAAGGGCCAGTCTATGCCAAGGAGCTGATAGAAACTGCTTGCTAGAGGGGTAACGTGTACACCCTGAATGTGGACTCCCAGACTCCAGGATATAAGAAGTAAGTGTGCTTTCTAAAATACCATAACTCAGTCTGTGGTATTCTGTTATAATAGCACAAAATGAACAAAGACATTACTCATACACAGTTTCTAAAACCTTAATTCTATTTAAACACATCTTCAAGTCCCTCCCAGGTATAAATCCTCCTCTGGGCACTTTTAATAATTACTTTCAATGCAAATTTGTAAATTGAAGATAATGTTCCTTTCCCCCATTCCCAAGTGTATGGCTTGGTAAATTTTTATGTGCATACATCTATTTGCTAATTCTCAGGAAAGAAAAAAAAAAAAACAGAACATAATCGGAAGCCAGAAGAACTCTTATACACGGCTGCATCACTACCTCTAATACTATGTGTGGGTAGCCACTATTCTGACGTCTAAGACCACAGATGAACTTTGTTTTTGCATTTGATACAGACTCAGACACTGTGCACTCGTTTTGATTGATTTAGTTTAATGTCCTGTCTGTGATATTCACTTACACCGTTCCATATTGTACTACCTTCATTTTCCTTGCTGCTTAACCTTTCCTTGGATAAATACTTTACACAGTTGGCATATTCATTCTATGACTGATGGACATTTCAGCAGTTCAAATTGAAGTTATTAATACTGATGCTGTTATAAACATTCTTATGTCTTTCATGCATAGAAGGAAGTTTCCATAGTTGTATATCTAAAGCGATAATTGCTGGGTTGTATTTTTATTCCACTTTAGTAGATACTCCAGAATTGTACTAACAATTCATTGTTATCGGCACTGTCAAATTGTTGTTATAACTGGCATTTCCTGGATGAACGATGAAGCTTATCTTATTTACCTTTTCACATGATAATTGATTATTTGGATATCCTCTTTTGTGAGGTAGCTGTTTTTAAGTCTTTTGGCCATTTTTCTATTTGATTGCCTATCTTTTCCTTGTATGTTCTTTGTAGTGCTTT
>NW_003852401.1:2861416-2863503 GCF_000181295.1 Otolemur garnettii
AAAAAAAAAAAAGGAAGATTTTAATTCTTTTTAAATTATAGTTTTTGCCCTCTGTCCACATTTCTTAATGGGTTTACTTTATTTGGTCAGATCCGAAAGAAATTTTCAATGTGATATTTGCAATGTCTGCAATTCTAAAACTAAAACATGCCAGAGGTTTCATGATGATTTTTTTCCCTTCATGCCCTTCACAAGAGCTCTAATATTTGTCCAGAGTCCTGGAATTTTTTCTGGCATAATGCTAACAACAGGAACATGCCAGAGTGCTAATTTTCAGGCTTCTCACTTCTGTGTTTTCTTTCTTCTAAATGCTTGTTCCGCCCTGCTCAAAAATATTCACTCCATCAATTATCTCACTCGACATAATCAAAAATGAAAGTTACATTATATATTCAATGCGCTTCTCATAGGCTAGAGTGATTCAAACAAGCGGTCCCTAAAGCAGAGCCTGAGCAGAGTGTAGGGGACGACACCCTTGTTTACCGCCTTGTCTTTTTAATATTACCAGAGGACAAAGTTGTCAAGTTTAGCCACAAATGATGAATCATCAACAATATTGTTATTTTGTTTTTACAAATTTAAAATTCACACACATTTGTCATATCCAAAGATCTCGAAAATAATTTCCAGCTGGATATGATGGCACCCACGCTGAGAATATTAATCAAATTAAAGCCAGGGTTCTGGCAATCACGGCTTTCTTTTATGCAGAGAGCTGCACTGCTAGCTTTTCGTCTTGTACCTTTCTACAAAACAGAATTGAAAGACTAAGAACAAAGGCTACCGAAGATGTAAAGATATAACTATTGCAGTTAATTGTTTTGTCTCACATGGAAGTGTGAGGACAAAAACACCCTGTAGAACCGTAAGTTGTTAAAATTGAGGTTCTGTATTCCTTCCTTTTAAGCTCATCTGAAAGAAGTTCAAAAGCAAAAAGCCTTTGTTAACTGGATAGGCTGGGTTTTCTTAGACATGGAGAATGTGTTCTGAGCAGAGAATGAATCATTATGGGTGAGCATATTGGATTTGTAAGTATTTGACTGTTTTGATACTTTATGCCTGAATGTTTTCCAACTCTCTGTACCATAGATGCTTCCCACACATTGCAATGTCTTACAGTTGTATTCAGAGTAAAGGGAAGCAGGCAGGGAAGTCTATTTTCCTAAAAGAGTCCCTCTGTCTATAACATTCGTTTGGCTGTCAAAACAGAAAAAGGCTGTTTGACAAATGTCTAAATATCACAGCGTTCATGTAGGCTCGTTGTCTGGGGTTTGTGTTTTACATTTTAACATGTTTATTACATTTATTGTTCATATGTAGATTTTCTCATTTCAGTTTTAAATGATGTGTACACTAGTTTCACAGTTATGAAAAGTCACATTTTATGTGATGAAGATAAATTAGTTGCCTTTAGTCCAGCGGAATTTTATCCATTCAGGAGACTGAAAGTACATAAAAAATGTTTTTGTTTTTGTTTTTTTTTTAATATTATTCGACTCTGAGCCTTCAGTAAGTTTTGATAAAAAAATAACTACAAAACATTGTTTCTCCTTTTAAGATCATTAGCATGAATAGAGCCATTAAGGGTCTGTCTTTCTCTGTTCCAAATATAATTAAATAGTGTGCTTTTAAGTCTGTAAACTTTGCTAGGAATAGAATTGGGTCTGGAATGACATTCTAGAATCTTCTAAAAATTTCAAGTAGATTCAAATGCTGCACATATTTTACACAAACTCAGGGACGAATGTATAAGATAAGCCAGAATTTCATAGAGTCTTGTCTCTCTGTCCACTTTTTACTCCTTTCCCGGGGTCCCTTCCTTCCCTTTGTTCATTCCTTTCCTCCTTGAAGGAGAGGTATATGGTTAACAAATTCTATCAAATAAGGGTCCAGTATTCTTTTTTCTCCTTCAAAACTTCTGGTGTTATTTTGATTTAAGTAGAAATTCTGCGGGAGATTATGGTGCTTAACTCAAAGAAATAGATGTTGGTGTCTAGACTCTACTCTCTCTTTCTCTTCTTTCTTTCTTTCTTCTTTCCTTCTCTCTTTCCTTCCTTCCATCTTCTTTTGTGTAGGATAGGGGTGTC
>NW_003852401.1:2864248-2870293 GCF_000181295.1 Otolemur garnettii
ACCTTAGGTGATGGGATAAACTGTTAATACAAAAGAGGTACCTGATCTCATAGCAGAATCTGGACAATGAACAAATAAGTACATTTATACCACCGAGTCCTACCTTTTAATGAAAAGTCCCTTTTCAACAGGTTGGTTTGTTGCTATCAGATGACCTAAGCTTTGAGGGATGGAATATTTAGAAAGATTTATTAACAAATATTCAATAATATTTTATAATTCTCAGTACTAGACACACCAAAATCTATAGAGATAGCTCACTAAATAACCTTTAGCTTTAGAAACAATCAAAGGAAATCTTTAGATCATCCTTGTTTAATGCAATCAGGTGTCATTATTAGGACTTTGCATCTGCATTCACATACCTGAGTTAAAAATTCAAGATCAAA
This sequence comes from Otolemur garnettii, assembly GCF_000181295.1. Lineage (NCBI taxonomy): Eukaryota > Metazoa > Chordata > Mammalia > Primates > Galagidae > Otolemur > Otolemur garnettii. The sequence goes on from NW_003852401.1 coordinate 2,864,638, forward strand.
GAAGATATTTTGACTCTTAAAAAAATGTACATTTTTATAAAGATGGCCCTGTATTTGGAAATTTTATATTTTCATTTAGTTATACTTACGAAGAAAATATTTTTGCAAAAACTAACATTGTAAGGCACATATCAAAGCATCTTCAAAGAAATTCCAAATCATTTGTGAACCAAAATATTAATAGATCTTTTTATAAATATAATGGTGACTTGTGACAATATTGAATTTTAAGGCAGGATACTTTCCTATCTTATCAAAAAGATGGGACTATTTAAGAAAAAGAAAACTACTTACATATCAATATGTGACACAATTGTGTAATTAGGCCTTAAACCTTGATATTTTAAAACGTTTTTAAAGTCACTATAAAGGCTGAGTGTGATGGCTTATGCCTATAATCTTACCATTCTGGGAGGCTGAGGCAGAAGGATAGCTTGGGCTTAGTAGTTTGAAATCAGTCTGAGAAAGTGCAATACCCCCACCTCTACAAAAAGTAGAAAAATTAACCATACCTGATGTTTCACACCTGGAGTCCCAGTAGTTTGGGAGGCTGAGGCAGGAGAAATGCTTGAGCCCAGGAGTTTGAGGTTGCTGTGAGCTATGATGATGCACTCTAGCCAGGGTGACAGAATGAGACTGTGTCTGAAAAAAAAAAAAAGGAAATTGACCCATGCTCTTCTTCATTCTCTCCCACTTTAATATATATGTATGTATGTATGTATATGTGTATATATATATATACACACACACAGTATATATATGTATGTATGTATATATACACACACAGTATATATATGTATGTATGTATATATATGTATGTATATATATACACACACAGTATATATATGTATGTATGTATATATACACACATAGTATATATATGTATGTATGTATGTATGTATATGTATATATATATATATACACACACACAGTATATATATAAAGAGTAAAAAAATAAACAAAGGGCAGGCGGCACTGGTAGCTCAGTGGGTAGGGCGCTGGCCATGCAACGAGGCTGGCAGGATCGAACTGGGCCCAAACTAAATAACAATGACAACTGCAACAACAACAAAAAAATAGCCAAGCATTGTGGTGAGCTCCTGTAGTCTCAGCTACTTGTGAGGCTGAGGCAAGACAATTGCTTAAGCCCAAGAGTTTGAGGTTGCTGTGAGCTGTGAAGCCGCAGCACTCTACCAAGGGTACCATAGTGAAACTCTATCTCAAAAAATAAAATAAAATAACAAAGAGCACTTGATTAAATTAAGAAGCTTCACAGTAAATGCAGATAATCTAGGAAATGGGAGAAAATGATCACAAACTAAACATCTGATGAAGGGCTAATATCTGGAATTTACAAGGAAGTCAAACTAATGAAAGAAAAGCAAACGACTATTAAAAAGTGAGCAAAAGACATGAACGGAAGCTTTTCAAAAGAAAATAAACAAATGACTGACAGACATATGAAAAATGCTCACCATCACTAATCAGGGAAGTGGAAATCAAAGCCACACTGAGATGCTACCACCTTGCCCCTGAAATGGGTATAGGGATTGCTCAGGTGGCAGGATCAGGATAATAAACAGCTCAGGTGAAGCTGTGTGGTGGTGAGCACCTGATGTCTTTCTCTCTTTATGTTTATGGGGCTGGATCCTTGAGCATAAGAGACAGTGTTCTAGGCATTTCTACATTTTAATCTCTAAAGCTTATCCTCGTGCCTTGCTCCTGTTAGAATGGCTGTTACTGAAAAGTCAAAAATAGATGCTGACATGAACACAGAGAGGAATGCTCACATACTCTTGGTGGAACTACAAATTATTATAAATTCTACTGAAAACCGTATGGCTAGCCCTCAAATAAATAAATAGAGATGTACCATTCAACCCAGTAATCCCACTGTTAGATGTCTACTGGAAGGAAAAGAAGTCATTTTATCAAAGAGATACCCGCACTCAAATGTTTATTGCAGTAAAATTCACACTCACTTGCGCGTGGAATACACCTAAGTGCCCATCATTTCATGAGTGGATTAACACAATGTGTTGGGTATACACTATGGAGTATTTTACTCAGTCAAAAAAAAAATTAATTAATGTCTTTTTCAGCATTTTAGATGAAACTGGAGATCATTTTCCTAAGAGAAGTATCTCAGGACCAGAAATATAAACACCACATGTACCCTTTAATAATTTAGAACTAACCAATGGGCACAGAGAGTTAATGGCATTAGACATCAAAAAGGAGGAGTGAAGGGGGAGGGGTAAAAATCTACCTAACAAGTGCAATGAACACCTTCGGAGTCACAGACACACTAATGACCTAAGCATTATAAAAGCCATCCGTGTAATGAAACCATTTGTTCCCCCTTAATGTTTTGAAATTAAAAAAAAAATAAAAGTCTGTTGTACTGAATACATTTCTCTGTAACCTTCAAGATCTGGCTCAAATTTCATTTCTTGCTATAGTGGTCACTTCCCTGAAACAGATTGAATATTTGATTTGTTAGTCTTGAGACAAAATTATTAAGATGTCCTAAACACATTAAAAATTTATCAATTGATCTTTCAGCCTATTTTTTTTCTGTGTGTATTGCTACAGATAAATGTAAGTGTCCCTCCAAAAGTCATATGTTTGACCTTAAACCCCCCGGAGATAGTATTAAGAGATAAAGCCTTTGGGGAAATGATTAAACTTAAGGGGCTCCATCCTCTTGAGTGGGGTTAATACCCTTATAAAAAAGGCTTCAGAGAACTGCCTCACCTTGTTTTCTTTTATTCCATGAGGCTGCAGCACTGGCCCCCTTGAGAAGATGCAGCAAGGGGCCATCTGGAGAAAAAAGAGCCACTGGACCCGCTGGAGTTGCTAACATCTCAGCCTCCAGAACTGAGAAATAGATGTTTATTCTTCATAAATACCAGTCTCAGGTATTTCCTTGTGGCAGCACCAATGGACTGACCTATTATGAAGCCATGTTGATAAGCACATAGAGATTCATGATCCAGCTTCTTAGCGAGTTTTTCCTTTTACCACTAACAATCCTCTTAAAACCAGTATTTTTTTCCCTTTAGGTATATTTTGTGTGATAATAATGCTTATATACATTTTTGTATGACAATAAAGACTATCTCAGGGTTCCTGGGTTAAGCATTTCATTGAAGTTATGTGCTTGTGTGGTGTGCATACATGCATGTAGACATATTCCCTTTCTTTCAACTTTGAGTACAATAGATGTATCTTATTATGACTCTATCTTATGCAAGTGTGGATTTCCTTCCCTAATGTATTTGAGAATCTTTGCCTTTATTAGACAAAGTCATCCATTCCCATATACTGTGACTCCTGATACGTGCTGCCTCAGAACTGCCACCCTCTTTTAAAGTGTTTTCTAGTTAAAATTCATTTTTTTTTTTTAGTTTTCTTTCCCTCATTTTATCTTTTTTAAAAAAGTTGACTGAGTATATTTTATTCTTTATGGTTTTTTCCTTACAACTTTATAATTTACAGGAATAGAATATGTAAATTCTGCTCTTATGTATTTTACCACACATATGTTACTTAACGAAGTCTGAAGCTACTTTTTGTGTCTATATTTTTCATGAACTATAAAAATCACTACAACATTTTAAACTTCAATTTACCACTTTTCTTCTTTCATATTATAATATATATTTTTTTCTTTTTTTTTTTTTTTTGGCAGTTTTTGGCCAGGACTGGGTTTGAGCCTGCCACCTCCAGCATATGGGGCTGGCACCCTGCTCCTTTGAGCCACAGGTGCCGCCCTTCCATATTAATATTATTTAGTGCCGTTCTGATTTGTTTTTAATGTTTTCATCACAGAGGCTGCTATCAGTGTTTATTTGGTTTGTCATGTTACCAGAATTTCCAAAGTTTGTTTCAATCAACTTAATCATTTATGATCTGGTGATATTGCTCCCATTATTTTAGGATATAAAATAAATATTTCCTAAATATATATTAGGGGATATAATACATCAGGGGTAAAAATATTTACCGAGTACACACTATGTTCTATGCGCGGCAGTGGAATACAGAGATGAACAGGACCAGATACGGAAGAGAGCTTTAACCAAGTGTGTACCGCCTCCCTTCACTCAAGATAAATTGGTGAAAGTATTCCTACTTCTTCTAACACCTGTCATACTGCCTTCCTTAGGTGATTGTTCAGCCAGGGCTTTTAATTGTGTGGCAAGTAGGTGAGAGGAGTGACAACGTAGCTATGGCCTAACCGGATGTTTCTTTCTTAAGAGAAAGATACTAATGCATTCTCTTTGAGACAGAGGGAGAAGAAACACTATTCTCAAGGCCTCTACCATTCCAGCCAAGGTTTTGTCTCTGTTAAAAGAGTTCCAGGACAAGTATAGCATCCTGAGTGGTCTCACTGCAGGTTGCTGGAGAAAGTTCTTATGTAGATTCTTCAAAGTGGCTCTAATGAATTTCCTGCAAAGGCTTCTCCACAGCATCACTGCCAGATGGAAAGTTTACCAGCAGCTCCACTTCAGACTGAGCCAGGCCATGCTTCCTCTGAGGGCTATACAGTTTAGGCTAGTTGGTTAGTTAACAAGCATTTAATAAATACCTACTGTGCAAGGGGGCACTCTACATGCAATTCTGCCCTTTACTTATGCAAAACCTACTCACACATCACAGCTTGTGGCAGGTCTCCTATCCTTTGCTCCTTCTACTGATTGTAAATTGTGTTGCTGTTTCCTATGGAGAAGATCATCTGAACCATTCCATTTGGCATTTTAGTATTTTGTCATTATTCACTCCCTTATGGACGTCTAAGTGTAAACTTCACTTTCCCAGCACAACTGTAAGCGCAAAGATTTTATTTTTCTACTGTTATGTATTATTCTTGATGATTACTTGGTGGTTGATTTGTTGTTAAATATATATTTCCCCAAATGTGTTCCAGAGGATGCTAGTCCTTAAAATATTCTGAGAAAAAGAAAAAAATGCTGGTGATCAAAGCGGTCAAATCAGATTGTGAAATGCTGCCACTGTTTCCTCCATCCTGAAAATATACGATGTAATTGGAAATGATTAAGCCATTGAGATTTCATGTGTTAAAGAAAAAACATTAAGTAAGTAAATTTCATCTATTGCTTGTTTAATACAACCAATTATAAATCATATGTGAATTTAGGTTATCTGAATTAAAAATGTAGCTATCAAAGAACAATTTAAATGTTATTTTGTTTTGGTTTTTATAGACAGTCAAATGCCTGGATATTTTGTTTTCAAGTAGGTTTGTTTGTAAGTAAATGGTCCCCCATTTAATACCCTTAAAAACCATTATTCCATAGAACCAAGTTTGGCGAATGCATTTCTGCATTATAGCAACAGTTATTGCCAATAAATTAATCTGGTACTTGCTACACCTGGGGGAAAAACTGTTTGTCTCATAGCTGTAGTGTTTGGAACATTCTGGAAAATGTCCAGCAATATTGTGTGGATAGCGAATTAAGTTTTCTTACACGGCCTTTGAAGCTGTGATCTGAGAGATACAAGAATAACAGGCACAACATCTATACCCTGATGACTGTCAGGATTCATTTAGTTAATCTGATTATCTCTGTCACAATGTTTCTTTCCCCTAAAATGAGAGGGACCGTCATTTGGTCAAATAGTCTAAATA
>NW_003852401.1:2870534-2874633 GCF_000181295.1 Otolemur garnettii
CAAAGATTTTGCCACATTAATGGATAACGTGGTCAAGCTCCTGATATGGTGGGTCAAGGAGTGGAAAAGCTTGATTTAATTCTACATTTGTGGATTTTAGTATCCCACTCAGGCTGTTCATGTTGTATATGCCCATCAGTTTTATTTTGTTTTGTTTTCTGTTTTCAAAGCAACTTTAGATGTTAAAATTTCTAAAACATAATACAAAGTACCGGTAAGCCCCTCACGTAGCTTCCCCCAGTGAGCAGATAGGGTTCTGTTTTCTTCACTCTTCTTTCTCACGTGAGTTAAAACACATTCTAGCTATTCTTTCGTACTTTGCTATTTGCACGTGAGAGCACATCCTGAAAATTACTCCATATCAGTTAATAGAGACCTTTTTTATTCCTTTTCACACACTGCATCTGGAGTACCAAATATTTTTAAGTGTCTAAACATATAAACTGGAGATAATGACATTTTTATTCATTGATTGCGATGACTAACTTACATTTAAATCAAAATAAAATGCCACATGGCCAGCCACCTGGATTTTTATCTCCTGTCTGGCTTCATGAGTCAGGCAAACAGACATGTCTCTGTCTGGGGCTCATGCACATGCTCTGGCTGGTACTTCCCACTCTTTCCTGATACTTCGTGTTTGAATTGGCTTTGGCTTCATGTTGTGATCTCATATTCGAATGAGTGATGAGTTTCTGGTTCTCCCATCCTCTATGTTACTCTGGGCACCTTGCATCAGTTTTGGTCCCACCTTGGCAGCAACAAGACTCCTTCCTAGTCTGTGCTAGTTTGACAGTAGACTCCCCGTGCTGGTCTTACTTTTCCACGAGACCTAGTCTACCTGGGACTAATCCAGCTTCCATCTTTTTTCTCTGACTTCTCTGCATCCACACACTCTAAATTAGATACCTGGGATGCTGTCCAATTTGTAGAATAAAGCTGAGTTTTAAAATTTACCACATTTTTTTAGAGGGTTACTTTTTTTTTTTGATTATATCTTTGCAATGCTTTTGCTCTAACTATTCATTTAGAACGTTGTTAAAGCAGCTCCCTGACAAAATGTATGCATTTATAGTAAATGTTTCACTTCATGGAAACCTGCTGAAATGGGAAGTATTTTGAAAATAAATGAAACATAGACTATTTTTGAAGACTATGCATGGGCAGATTCAGCAAATGTTGATAGCTTGGAAGTTCCTGATACTTTAAAGGGAAGAAGGAAAAAGAAATTATAGTTCTATGCTAGAAAGTTCTTAGTTTTGCACATCTTACCTCACTTTTTTTTTTTTTTTAGAGATGCAATGATTAAGACCCAGACTGGTTGTCCCAGGGAATCTAATTTATCTGAAAAGAACACTTTTTCATTATTTAAATAACCCTGCACAAATCAAAATGCAAGAATACCATCTCTATGTTGAAAATATTATGAGATCTTCTTCATTCCCTTTTCCGATCTAGCTACATCACAGTTCAGACATCAGAATCTGAGCTGTGGGAAGAGCAGAAGACAGCCATTAGTAGAAACAAGTAGAAAACATATGCCACAGATATTCGTGATAAAGTAAGCCATTTCATTATCCACATGCAGTCTGAGCTTTTTTGCTACGTTCTCATCTTTCGTAGAAATCAATTTGACTTTCTTCACATCAATAGAACATCTCTTCCATGAACCCCTGAGGTAGGTGTATAAAAGATATCTGATTTTTTCATTAATGCAAAGCTATTAAAGCCGTAAATAGGAATTAACAGCATTCAACATTCATTGCCAAAGGACTTCTTCTAGCAAATAGTACCCCTCCCCCCCCAAAAAAGACAATTTTTCAGTAAGGCTGGCATTTCGAGGAGGGAAGTGGGCTGACACTGGTAGCATGGAAAAGTCAGTTCTAAAGGTAAGTATGGCACGATAGTGATCAGGGCTGAGGCATTCATTTATTTCAGATCAGGTTTAATTTTGTTTGTACTATAAATGCATGCACAGATATTTGCTACTCTAAAAATACTCTGCGTATATTTACTTGCCACAGATGTCTGATGAGTCACCGCACAATATGTTTGGGATAGGTAAAAATGATTTGAACCTCTAATGGAACTGCAGCAAAAATAAATACACTGTTTTAAAATAAATCACAGAGGTTAAACATGTTGAGATATTTTGAGGTTAGCATCACCCTGTTGATGAACAGGATATGCGTGATCATCTGTCTTTTTGCCTCTGCCTTTCTCATTGTTTGACATCCTTGTCTCAAGCAAAGGAGACTTAAGTTTGCTCCAAGAGACGGTCACTGAGATACCTCCGCTTCTTGGTAGTTCTCAACCATCGAGTGGCTGGGGATCCACCCACAGTTAGTGGATAGTCCTCTACATTATACTTGGAGATCAGGAACTATTCTGTCAACAGTGAGATTTTGAATTATGAGAGAAAAAATGTAAATTGTAAAATTTAATTACATGGAGACTATGAGCAGTCATTCAACTCAAAAGCGTCCAACCCCAAGCAGAAATCTCACTACAACTAATTCCTGCTGGATAGAGAACTGACTAGGAGTTTACTACTTCACTAACCTACAAGGCAAAGCATTCTGCTGTTTCATTATCAGGCATTCTGAACTATTAGAAAGTTCTATAATTTTAGCTAACATGTGTCTTAGTAATGTCATGTGTTAATCCCACATCTGCCTTCTGGAACCACTAAACTAAACCTAATGCATTGTGTTTAAAGACAGATTATAACTGAAAATATCTAAACTTTAAGAATTGCTCATATAATGTAAAATTATAAGACTCCCTCTCCTTGCCCAAGGTTTCACAGCTTTATAGAGGAAAAATATCTAAATATGCCTCTTTCCTTAACAGTCTTCATTTAAAATACTGGCCTTGCCCATCTCTTTTGTCTAGAAAATCCTCTTTAACCTGCCTCCTGCCTCCATATCGCTTAATACTGGTCAAATTCTTTAATACTTTCTGTCTCTAATGCAATGTGCTTCCCAAGGCCACCTCTCCTGGGGCATCGAGTTCACTTCATCTCAAAAAAACAACCCCAACAAATCCTATACCTAATCCAGCTCCAGTCCAGCTTTCGTCAGAATCCTAAAGCTAAAAGTATTCTAGGTAAAGAGCCTAAGTTTTTATCACTCCATAAGCCATGCCCCACTAAATTGATCAAGTTAAATTTTCTTCACTAGCTAAGGACACTATGTATACAATACCTAAATTTGCTTCAAAAACAAATGCATACTTTTTTTTTGGAAAACAGGAATATTTCTTGGCAAACTACTGCTTTCAATTTATTGGCAGATAAAGAAAATAACAAATTTCTGATTTCAAGGCATTTACAATGTAATGGAGGAAAAAATGACAATTATAGCTCAGCTTGATCAATGCTTTGAGAGAGACAAATCCTCTGTGGTAAAAGTGAATAGAAGGGAACCCAACTCAGAGTGCGGTCATTTAACTCAGAGGACGTGAAACATGAGCTGAGTTTGGAATCAGGTAAAAGAGCTAGCCAGACAAAGATGAGAAGGAGGATGGACCAGTCAGAAGCAAAAATGAACCTTGTTACAGAGCCGGGAGAAGGACTGTTGTCCCCTGGGAGCAGCAGGTATTGCTGGAATGTTTAGTAAGAGCCTGTGAAGGATGGGAGAGAAACCTGAAAAGTGCACATGCACGAGACAATAAAACACCTCACAGAACAATGCACACACTTCTGCCTGTTACTCTAAAGCAGAGGTTCTCAACCTATGGGTCACGACCCATTTGTAATAATGAAAATACATCACGGCATTGGGAAGGTTGAGAACCACTGCTAAAGGCATGAAAAATCATTCAAAATGTCAGGCAGAGGAGAGATGTTGCCAAATTTAGGAGAGTGAAATGAAGACTGGACTTGAGGGTGAATCTGAGGACAGGGAGACTAGTAAAAGGCCCATGTACTTCTGGACTGCCACTGAAGATGAAAATAAGGAGAGCTTCAAACAAGGGTCAATATAGACGGTAGGTTCCTTGAAGGCAGAGATTTCTGTCTCTTGTATTCATTGAAAAGTCCTGAGTACCTAGAATTGTTCCTGACACATAGAAAATGTTTTATATATAAAAGGAAGAA
>NW_003852401.1:2874899-2890484 GCF_000181295.1 Otolemur garnettii
ATAGATCTTATAGACTCATTCATTAAAGGCTTACCCCATGTTTCTGTTTTGGTTACTTGGATAATCAAGGGTTCCCTTTACTGAGACAAAATGTGCAGGCAGAGTAGCAGATTGATATGAAAAATGTATCTCCAGGTTGAACATAGTAATTACTAAAAGCCAGACATTATGTTAGGTCCTGGAATTATAATAGTAAATACAACAAGATCCTTGCCCTTATAGTGCAGCTAAATAAATAAATATGTATATGAAATACTTATAGATTATTAAATAAGGGCATGATTGAGATGCCATGGAGAAAGTGGTCAACTGCTTTTGCTAGGTAGTTTAAACTGAAGTTAAGACATAAAGTGTTAAGAAGAAACCATATGAAAACTGGGAGAAGAATGCTCTAAGTAGAACACAGAGCTTGTCATGGCCAAAGACCTCAAAGGAAGTCAGTGTGTCTAAAATAAAGTTCAGGGAAGTATAAGCATAATTTTTTTTCAAATATCCACTTCAGTCTTTACTGATAGTTTCACTTTGGGGTCACCAGCACTAAAAGGTGGAAGATGGGGGAAATACCTTTATGTATATCAAGGATCCCAGACTACCCCTCCCCAGAAGGGACAATAGATCCAATTACAGAACGTACACGGTAATGGGGCAAGCAGAGGAAGGGGCATAGGCCATACAGAGTTTAAGAGGATGTTGGAAGGTCTTCAGCAACAGAGTATGGTGGTGCTGAAGAGGGAAATGGGGCCAGCTCAGCCACTGATCTGAACCCCCTCAGCTTCAGCCAGAGGGTAGATCTCAATGGCCTCCACCAAGCACAGCACTTTCACTGCAGTCTATAAGCATACAATTTTAAAAATGGGAACTAGGAAATTGGAGGTATATAAAAAGTAGCTGTTGTCTGGAAGGATGGATGTTAGAGGCTGAAGGAGCAGAATTTAGGTTTTCAGATGCGTAGCAGTTCCAGATGATGGCTAAATTCAGGATGTCACCTTGGAGATGAATGTCTGAACTGGAAATATTGTGAAAGTGATCAAAAGTGAAGAGGTGAAGTCATGTTCAAGAAGGCTGTTAACTGGATCACCTGCATGGTCTGAATCAGGTCAGGTGTAATGGAAAGCAAGACCATGTTCTGTGGTTGAACATCTTTACTGATTTCTAAATAGGCAAACAAATGGTTATTCACAACATTGAAGATTCTTAGTTTTCTTCATATACATATAAGTTAGTGATAAATAAATATGTTGCACTTTCCCTGAAACTGTCATCTCTACCTGCAGCAACAGTCTATATTGTAGGAGAAACAAATCATCTAGTCATTAAAATAATCAGAAGCAGTGATTCCTCCTAACTTGCCTGAGTGTCAGGGTCACCTAGGATGCTTATTAAAAATGCATATCCATGGGTCTTATCCCAAGTTTACTGAAGCACAATCTCCAAGAGCAGTTGGAAATTTTCATTTCTAATAAGTGTCCCAAATAATTCTTAAGATCAGGCAAGACTGGAAAACACCGTGTAGTAGAAACACAACACCTGTGGGTTCGGACACATGGATTCCATGTCTGTTTCTCTGGTAACCAGCTTTAGGCTTTTGATCCTATTACATAGTCTTTCTTGAGTCCCAATTTCCTCTTCTACAAAATGAGTTTTTGACCCCTTCCATGTGAAATTTCCTACTGTTAAGACTTCTGTAGATGGTCTGTGTAGGAATTTTTCCATATACTCTCAATCAATAGTCAAAATCTTATATCTTCAGGCAACATGAAAAGCAAACAGTGAATTACAAATGATTTGCTGAAGATTTCTTGAAATTGATGACAGCACTTTTCTTTCTTTCTGATAGTTTCAAGTACTGACCACTTTGTGATACCTTTGTAGAATAATCTAAGAGATTTTCAAAGCCTTTTCTTTTAAGCCTCTTTAAAATTTCAAATGCAATAGCTAATCAAAAGAAAAAAGAACTCAGTAGAGATGAGACTCCTCTTACCCAAAATATATTTATTAAAGTAACTATTCCTGTATTCAAAGGAAACCACAATAGACAGCAAAAGAAATATAATTTTTGACAGTTACAGCCTATTAAAATATGTTTTATGTTTTAGATTTCAAAAGCATGTTTGCCACTAGTTATACAATGGAATATAACTCTTTATGTATGTATTATAATGTTTTCCAAGCTATGGGTTGGAAAGTATTACTGGATTACAACTGAAACTGCTTTTCTTAATTAGACATTACAAAAAGTACCACATATAATAGGTTAAGCATTATTTTGTGTAACTTTTGTTTCAATTATAGACTCACATTTATGTATATACACATATACATTTGTGTATATTCTGAGATTTTATATAGAATGAATTTCTTATCTAGTTGTATTGTACTATAAAATATGAATTACTACTGCTGTCCTATAAAATCATAAATTATATGAGAGATTAAATAAGGCCTATGAACATTGCATATGAAAACAGAAGAAAAAGAATTTATCACAGGCTCCAATGTGGTATGGAGTGAGCACTGTGATATCCTGTTTATAAGAACCCACTCCATCCATATTCTGTTCTCCCTCCAAATATTCGGCTGGGAAGACCCACTGGCATTAATGCCCAGACACAGAATCTAAACAAAGCCTATATGGTGTTACAATTGAAAGATCAACCCTGTTCAAAGTCATAGGCAGTGCTACGTTTACTACCAACGTAATAGCCATGTTTGAAATGTCATCCTCCCCTTTTTGCTGTAAACATGTTGAAGCCAGAAATCGTGACTCTCGTTTCTGTTCAAGACAGGATCAGTTTGTTTGTTTTAGAGACAGCATCTCAGTGGGTCAACCAGGCTAGAGTGCAGTGGCAATATCAAAGCTCACTGTAGCCTCATACTCCGGGGCTCAGGTGATCCTCCTGCCTCAGCCTCACAAGTAATTGAGACTACAGGCATAGGTCACCATGACAGGCTAATTTTTTTATTTTTCGTCGAGGAAGGATTTTGCTGTGTGGCCCAGGCATAAACCACTCTACCCAGCCTTGGTTTATTTTAATTGGTGTAGGGCAAAACTTGGAAATATCAACTGCATTTACTAATTTGCTTTCCATAAGCAGTAACTTTAAAAAGAGGAACTGACTAGAACTCCTTGACTGTAGCGTTATCTGAGTGTTTATGAATTTGAGGAAAATCTTCATTTAGTTGGAAAAAGACTTGGCTTCTTTGTTATTTTTTTTTTGTGGGATCTAACGTACATAGCTATGTGTGAGATCTGGAACGCAGGACAAGAACAAAGAAAGCAAGTTGGTGGGTCTCTAGTGACAACATGAAATTTGAAGTTGTAAGAAATAGATGTTCATTGAAAAACTGAACTGCAACTTGCCAAGGTCAGAGAGTGACATTTTCATAAATTAATGCTATCAGAAGCCACTGGAATTTTCATAACTGTCTTATTTGAAACCAGCAGAAGTTCCAACAGAGGTCATGCTGATTATGCCGGGAGCAAGTCTGAAAACTTCCAATGCGTGTAAGAATTTTCTTTGAATAAACAGTGGTAAAACTCAAATCACTTATTTTTTGTGTGCTAATGAAAACATAACTATATCTGTACGTTTACTGTCTCTGGTTGCTACAAAATGTTTTCCTTTTTAGATTTTTAAGCTTACATTACATATCATTTCTTTTACAGTTTTAACCTAGAAACATTGAAATCTCAAACTAGAAGTTTCAGGCTGATGGAAATAGATGTGAATTGAATTGGGCACTGGAATAAGAAATAATAAAAAGACAATAAGGCAGAGACCAAGTCCAGAAAAAAGGGAAATAGGAATTTTTTACTATGAATACATACCAACTTCTGAGAAGTTCATACCCAGGTAAGCCCCAAAGACAGGAATTGATTGGACGTTATTAATTATTTATTTGACTTTTCTCATCTGCCATTAAGTCATTATTATGAGTAAGCTAAAGTCACAATGAATATTATGGTTTCAGGATATTTATTCAAACATTTCATTTCATTTTGTTTAAGAAAAAAAAGATAGGGATGGAAATGGAACAGTGATAACAATTCCTGTACGAAAAAAACACATCATTAGGAAATAAGAATACGGAATTTTAATTTAATTGTAATTTCCCTAATCATGTCTTTATCTACCAGAACTTCATATCATCTCAATTAACTTACTTACTTCCCCTTTAAACCTTTGCAAGATGGGTTTTAAAAGTAATTGTTCGTCCCAATTCATTATCACTAATTAGGGAACCAAGTTTTCCAGGAAAAAGGGATCTAGCACAGGTGTCTCCAGCCCTTTTAGCAGCAAGCTTACTTATTCCATTTGCTGAAATACAAAGCAATACCAGCTTGAGCAGGGCTCAGTACCTTCTGACCCAACAGACAACACATTGCCTGTGGGGGGCTCCCAACCCTGCCCCGCCCCTGCCTGAAATATCTGGGAGTCTCAGGTTGGTTGTTTCCACAGGGCTCTCAGCCTCCCTGGAGGCTGCGAATATGTTTCCACTTTCTTGGGCATTAGCACTCCTACAATAACATAGGAAAGAACAAGCTGAAATAGTAACACCCAAGCTGTCACAAAATAAATTAAGCTAAAAAAATAAGCAAACAAACCATGCACACATTCCCTGGGAAAGGAGTGTGAAGCCCATTTGCCCTTCCAAACACTCCCGGTTGAGCCCTGTTCTATCCTGTTAACATATAGAATACTTGCCTCACCCTTCATTTTAAGGACTTCAATTATTTCATTTTTCTCAAAATGAATAGTCTGTTCTCTTAAGTCACATTTTTATGGCTAGTTCTGTCTGGCACCCCTCTGTCTCATCCCTAGACAGATCTCTCTTGCTTGTGGGGTGGCTGGAAAAAAAAAAAAAATCAAATCAGAGCTGTTAAAAGCAGTGTTCCTCCTTTTGGACTCTCTCCTGAAACCTCTAAATCTCTAAGCAACAATAGGCTCAGCTGACAGTCCTGATCTGAGACGTTTAAGAGGATTTTAGAAAAGATTTGGCTTTTGTTTGTTGTTTGTTGATATCTGAAAGGAAGGAGAAGTATGTATTCCTAGCCTTTCCAACAAAGGGTTTCAGAGCTTGCTCTTCGAATAGGGCTGGTGACTGGGATGCTTCCATCTCACCCCACTCGTTGGATCATCCTTAATGTTACACTGCAGAGCTTGCCAGATTGTGGTGCATCTCTCAGTACCAAATAAATAGAGGGAAGTAAATGACCAACCATTTATCTTGTACTTTTTATAAATAGCTCAAATTACCTTGAACCAACAAATGTTCTTATTTTCTATGATTGCCACATCATAAAAAAGACACAGTTATATGGAAATGACTATTTTTAAATCCACATATCAATGCCTTTATTTTTCATATATATGTTACATTTCATGCATTGACAATAACTTATCTAACACTTAATCAAATGTCTCATATCGGTGTTAGAAGACAAAATTACAGTAAATTTAATTATGGATCCAATTGGGTTTTATTTGTAATGAATGTAGCAGCCTCCATTCTACAGAAGTGAGGATTCCTACTGGATGGTGGCAGAATTGTAAGCTTTGTAAAGTGAGGACGTAACCACATCAAGCTAAATCTGACTCCACTTTTATGTAACAAAGTTGAAGGTTGTTTTTCAGTTGTCATAGACCTCCAGATTGAAGCTCATATAATTTGAGCATGCCTAGCTAACCTAAGATGAATCATGGGCAGAAACAAAGTGCTTGGACCAAGGAATAGGGACTGAATTAAAGAAAAGGCAGTGCAAAGGGGAGATCCAAGATCTACTCGTATTGGGCCCTGGCATCATCCCAGGGCAGGATCCTATCCAAATGTATTTCCTGGCATCATCCAATGGAAAGATCATATCAGATCATGTCTCCCGTGTGTGAGGACATACTGCTTTGGGAACTATTCCCAGGTGTGCTCCCTTACTTGTGTTAAGTAAGAAAACTCTCTTGCTATACCTGACTTGGCTGTGTCTATTAGTTGGATACCTGCCAAGCAAGTGAACCCTTCCTTTGGGAGGTAACTGCAGCAAGAACATTGAACAACTAAAAAAAAAAAAAGCAGATTATTTAACATCAGGTTATATTTTGGTAAGGGTTAAAGCAGAGGGAACCTTTTTATTACACTGACTCAGGTAGAATGGAATCACTATTTCAGGTATAACTGGTCTGTTTGGGGGATCTATTTGCTTCTGAAAGTTTCCATTTAACGGTATGGCAGCTAGCAGGAGTGACTCCATGTTGGTCTGGTCTGGTCTGGTCCAGGAGCTTAATCCAATACGGTGGCCTTCCATAATTTTTGTGTAACAGAGTTTGAGGTACTTCATGGTGTTATAGAAATGGGGGATATATTCAATTATTTTATCCACAGTTAGTCAGAATTCATACTACATAAGTACTGACAGTGAAGCACCATAATTTAAAACTATGCAAATGTGGAGACTCAGAAAACAATCCTGTACAAAGATCTCAGGAGGAGAAGTTTTCTCTGACCTTCTCTTGTCTTCCTGTCTCCCCGTTCCAGTCTCCACATAAGGCTAGTCATAGAATCTAGAGTCCTTCTTCCCCAGGCTGGGTCACACAAACCAGAATGCTTTCTTCCTAATGCCAGGTATAAAACCTAAAAATATTACTATAACTTTTCTTCCTTCTTTCTGTGCAAAAACTGGTCATAAAAACATCATAGGCCAGATGTGGTGGCTCACACCTATAATCCTAATACTCTGGGGGGGGGCCAAGGCAGGTGGATTGCTTGAGCTTAGAAGTACGAGACTAGCCTGAGCATGAGAGACACCCCATCTCTAAAAAGAGACAGCTGGGTGTTCTGTCTCTGCCCAGCTACTTGGGAGGCTGAGGCAAGAGAATGAATCACTGGAGCCCAAGAGTTTGAAGTTGCTGTGAGCTGTGTTACAACACTCTACTGCTGGTGACAAAGTAAGACTCTGTCTCAATAAGAGAGAATCATCAGATAATGACCTACCTTGTTTGACGTAGGTCATAACACTCACAACCCAGAGGGAGTCCCACCCCACACCCATAAGGAAGGAATGCATGCTCAGAAAGGCCAAGAAGAATCCAGACATACGGGCCTTGCTTTGTTTCCGCATTCAGTCTATTAGCATTAGATTGCACCCTTCTTTCCCAATTATATTTCTGCACAGGGGCTCATAATTTGTTGAGCCTAAGTAATGGAAGATTTGCCATGTAACTTAGGGTGTCCATTCTGAAGGCTCCTGTGCAGTCACGTTAAATATATTTTTATGCCTTTTCTCTAATTAATTTGCCTTTTATGGATTAAATTTTCAGTGAAACTTCAGAGGGTGGAGGGTAACTTTCCCTTCACTCCTGCACAAATGGTGCAGCCCATGAAGAGCCATGACCAGCCTTTATTCTGCTTTCTCCATCGCTTGAGAAAAAACTGAGATAATCTCCCACATATTACTGGGGGATTCTGGAACACTGTGCTGAGAAGGTTTAAAAAATTAAATTCAAGTTCAACATTAGCAAGGAAAAAGGGCATGAATGATTAGTTATATTTGCATAGGTCCTGGAAGGGTAAGGACATCCTGGCATGCCCATTGCTAATTTAATTCATTCTATCATCTCTCCATCTATTTCAAAATGGTTTCTGGAACTTCAACTATATGAAGTTATGAGCTATATTCTGAGAAATCATAATCTGTATGTCTAGTCAAAATGTATTAGAGAAAAACTAAAACCTGTTATAGAGAGAGTACCAGTGTCTGATTCCCATTCTCACTTGCATGGTTCCAGTTTCAGATGTATATTTTTAAAATAACTTCTTTCCACTCTGTTACTTTTCATGAGGGACATGTCCCTGTAATGCTTCTTTCTTCACTTCGTCCATGAAATCTCATACAAATTCCTTTCTCTTAGCCTGTAAATAATAATCACCAGTGAATTCTTGCATACGGATTTTCTTTAACTGTAAAATGGTCACTAAATCAAGATGTCCTTAGGAATGCTTAGGTAATGAGCTCCACCTAACAACATTTGCCAGAGTTTTGTCTACTTCTAAATCCCAAATTCATTTGTTGCTTTTTTTTAAAAAATGTATTCTAGCTGCTTCCTCATTAACTGCCTCTTGGACAAAATTTTCTTGCACTGCTGACTCAGGTTTCATCATGGGGAGAAACCAATGATCCAGGAATGATTCAGGATATGACTAGAAATGATCCACAAGGTTTTTCGTTTGCCTTGCTTAAGGAGCCAGCTACTTTCGGACTAGAAAACAATGTAGAATCAGTTCACTAAACCAGCTGTCTCCAACCTTTCTGGCAAAAGGGACCAGTTTCATGGAAGACAATTTTTCCATGGACCTGGGGTGAGGGATGGTTTCAGGATGATTCGAGTGCATGTTACATTTTTTGTGAACTTTATTTCTATTATTATTACATTGTAATACATAATGAAATCATTATACAATTTACCATAGTGCAGAGTCAGTGGGAGCCGAGTTTGTTTTCTGGCTATTAGACCCTCCCATTTGGGGGTGATGGGAGAGAATGACACCCAAAGTGGGTAGCTTATGTTCAATTTACTCTGAAATTTTGTTGCTGTCACTACAGAAAACACTTCTTCACAAAGGTGTGATGTTGGAGATGGGAGCAGGCTTTTCCATGATTTTGAGGCAATCTTACAATATCCTGCCTTGACTTTAATCTAGAGCTATGGAGATTTGAAGTTGTCTCAAAGATACCTTTAAAGCCATCATCATTTGCAAGAAGATCTAGCATGGATAAAGTGGATTTACCTGGATTATTCACAAATGAGTTTCTAACCCATTCCTTCCCAGTTTGGGGGTCTCTTGTGGTTAGGAAGTAATGCTCAAACTCTTCTGAAAGCTGAGTTGGGTGATCAGGCACCAGCTGAGAGAGAGAAGGTCCTGGCTCAGTCCTTTTCAAAATTTTTGCTAATATCCAAAACATGTCACAAACCCCAATGTTCCCTTGTTACCCACAATTCCAGTTTGGCTTTGCTGCCATTCTCCCCAGAAGAAACAGATTGAGTTCTTTAAACAAGTCGAATATGTCACACAAGTAAGCAGATGTGCTGCCACCGGTGACTGTTTCTCTAAAAAAAAATCTCTAGAGTGAGTCTAAAAATTTTAAAACTCTGGCTGGTGATCTCCTTTTAGAAAGCCACCTGACGTGTGTGTGTGTAAGAAAAGCCACATGTGCTCTGTGTCCGACTCCTCACAGAGCTGTGTGAACAGACGTGAGTTTAGGGCATTTACTTTAATGTGGTTGATAATTTTAATCACATTCTATAAAATATTGCTCAGTTTGGATGACATTTTTTGGCTACTCAACATTTCTCTATGGATAACAGTGTGCAGACTCACATTCAGAAGTGGCCTCCTTGACCTGAGAAGTGAAACCAGAAAGCTGTTCCAGCCACGGCAGCTGCTGTGTCTGTGCATATACCGACATGAGGTGACTAATTCAGTTTTCCCGATATGCTATCATTCGAAGACTCGCCTAGTGCTGCACCTGTGGTGTTAGTCGGCAACAAAAGTGCACATACCATATTCTCATGCACGTCCTCCTGGAAAATATACCACAGAAAAACAGGCACCATTGCCTTGTTGTCAACTTCAGTAAGACTCTTCAACCTGGATTGCATACCACAGTGACCCATTGCTAGGATTCCCTAGCAATTGTGCCTCACTGTCCTCTGCTGTTTCATCAGTTCATCTAGCTACAGTGCTAGCCGAAAGAGGAACACATACCACCTTTTGAAATTCAGCCTCCTTTAAAAATTCACAACAAATGTCCTTAGCAGCAGTCAGGATCAACTCGTAACCAGTACAAAGGGCTTCTTAGTTGTATCAATGTAATTGGCCCTGAAGATGGATGCTGTCAGTGCTGACACATTTGATGAAGTGGTAGCCTTCAATAATTGCTTCTGTTACTTATGTTTATGTTTTACTTCTTTTGACAAACTCAAAAAGCTTGTCTTTTTATGCAGGGAGCTTGGTCTCCACGCGGCAAAGCAGTTTTGAAGGTTTCACGGCTTCACTGGATAGCTGGTCGCCACATGGTATTCAAAGCAGGCTTGGAGAATGTGAATCACTTGTTGCAATGAACCCATGATTTAAGTAGGACTTTTTGCATTTTCTTTTAAATGCAACTTTCATCTTGTTGGCAGTCTTAGAGTCATGTGCTGCTCATCTTTGGACCGTCCCCACTTTTCAAAGAAGCTCTCCAGCAACATTTGTTTTTTACACATTTTTGCTAGGATTTGCTTGTAGGCTCACCCAAAGTGTGACTGAGACAAGTGTGCAGTGCAAGAAAGAGGTGCAGATAGAAGTGGCAAAGCCAGTAAAGGGCATGGCACACGTCTGCTAAAATAAGTGGTGGATTCTGACTTAAAGCCTAGCACCAGATGCAGCTGTACAGTTGAAGTATATCAACTCACCTGCCACCCTAACACCTGTTAATAGACACACTTTACAATTGATAGAAGGTGCTCGCTGACCTCTGGAAAGCTTACCACCAAATGCAACTTAACTGTCATTTGCCATTCACTGATAGGGTTTTGATATGCATCTATAAGCAACTGATTTACTATGGTCTCTGTGCAGTCAAACCTCTCTTTTTGCAGCCACTCCCTACTGCTAACATCATCAACTCAGCTCTAGATCAGATCATCAGTCATTAGATGCTCATAAGAAGTATGCAATCTAGATCCCTTGCATTCTCAGTTACAGTAGGGCTAATACTCCTATGCAAATCAAATGCCACCACCAGTCTGACAGGAGGCATGGCTCAGGCAGTGATGTAAGCAATGGGGAACAGCTGTAAACACAGATGAACTTTCGCTTGTTTGCTTGCTGTTAACCTCCTACTGTGTGGCCCAGTTTCTAACAGACCACATACAGGTACCAATCCATAGACTAGAGGTAGGGGACCACAACTCTAAACTCAAACACTTTTTAAAGTGCTTATTTATCTCCATAGTATTTCCTCCCAAGCCATGTCATTTCATCCTAATCTAGATTCTCCTAATTAGGTGGATTGCTGTCTCTTTGTGGTCAATCTCTCCCTACTATGGATATTTCCTATAAACATGATTAAGAAGAAGATCAATAAAGCAGTTACTGAATAAACCAGGTGACCGATGATAATAGCGTGTGCTAATGTGATGTTAAAGGAGATGCTGAGAAAAATCAAGATATTTTTAGAGTAAAAAATGAATGATTTCAGAAAGATCAAGTACTAAGGTTTGGCATGATAAGAAAGAAAGAGGAATCAAAGAAGATAGCTAACTTAAACTACCAGATGTATGTTAAAACTATTAATAATTGTTGAAATGCTGAAGTCTGGGAGAAAAGTAAGAGAGGAAGACAGTGTATTAAGATTTTCATTTTGAGGGGCAGAGGCAAGATGGCTAACTGGAGCCAGCTTTCCATAGAGGCTCCCATTCAGAAGGAGAGTTAAAGGACAGAAGTTTAGCAAGTATGGTTACTTGTTTAGTTTAGATGGTTTGGAACTGAGCCAAGAGAGAAGGTTGAAGAACACACATTAACCCTGCTGAGGTGAGCTGCAACCCCAAGGATATAAATAATAGGTACAAAATCTATCACCTAGTGGACTGAAGTCCCCTCCTCCAAGAGAACGGCTCACGGTATACTTTCTACAAATAAGTGAGCAGAGTTCAAACATCCTCCTATTTTATCCCATGGGAGAGACCCTCTAAAAACTGGACCTCCTTCCCCTACTAGGGTGTGATGGTACTCTATTGCCAGGCATAAAACTATATAAAACTGTACATGTTCTCTACCTGCAATTCTGAGCTCCCAGCACTCACCTCCACTCTCACCCCAAGGTCTGGAAGCCTGTCCCCCATGGAGTCCAGATCCTTGGGCATTTTTTCCAGAGGAATAGATCAGGCACAGGCTGTTGCAGGTCTATGCTGATTCTGTGGCATAGGAGTATGGAGGAGACAGTGAACTGAAGGAACCATACTGGAGAGGGAGGGGTGGTCCCCTGCAGCACAGAGCAGCAGCAGCAGTGGAAACAATAGGGCTCACATGCTTGGGGATATTTTGGAGAGATGCTCCCTGTCTCTCTGGGCAACCAGAGAAAGCCAGGCATCTTCCCCTGTGGCAGACACTGGTGGACCGATCTGGGATGGTAACACAGGCCCCATGAGTAAAGAGTATGCCTGAGGCAGTACCTCCCTGGGTAGGGCACAGTGGGGACAGAGAATAGAAGACACGTGCACAGAAGAGGCATACTGTCATACTCCCAGGGTGGGCTGAGCCAGAGGACTCCTTTAGTGAGCACAAGCAGAGATGGCATACTTCCAGGGCAGTGCTGAGCCAGGACTGCTTTAGTGAGCCTAAGAAGCACCCAGCTCTCAGGGGATCATGGCTGAAACAAAGGCACGTGGGCAGAGGCTGGAACTCAGAGCCAAGTGTGAGCTTTAACTTTACGGGCTACAACACAGACTGCAGTCAATATAGACACACCAGCTCCAGGGAGTGGCATAGACTGGGACTGAGTCGCAGTTTCTGTGAACTCAAACAGTGCCTGGTCCACAGGGGAATACAGCCAGGACAGAATCATAAATTCTGCAAAAATGTAAGTGTCAGCAACATCAATCAGGTGCAGGGCTGGAACTGAGTGAAACACCCCAGCTTCCATTAACCACCTGAGGTTCTCAGGCCTCAGCTCCCCCTGCCAGATGGTTGCAGAGTGTGGAGGCCTGGCCTGGCCGAGAAGACATAGCTCTCCCTGTGACTCAGGCAGGTGAAAACCCCTGGAGGAACATCTGCTCATTGGAGGGAACTGGGTCACAGCCCTGTGGGGTTACCAGTGACTAGTGTGGCAGAGGTGCAAGATGGGGAAGGAGGCATCAACCTCCCCAGTTTGATTCATTTGCTGAGGGGATCCATCTGACTCCATGAAGCATGAGTCATACTTGAGCTGCCAACAGACAGATAGCAACTGCTATCTAGTTGCTGGAGGCTTTTTGAACTCGCCCACTTGAGACCAGGTGCTGACTGGGATAATTGATTTAAATCTCTTGGACTGGACCAATCACCCAAGTACTATCCAAAGTGGTACCCTGGGAAGTACTCAGGATTATGGGAAGGTTTGATTTTCCTTTTCCAGTTGTTGCTGGTGAGGGGCGGGGTGATTAATTGCTGGTATTTCTCAATTCAACCCAGAGTAACTAATTCACTAAGGTAGGACCGAGACCAGCTGAAAACAAAACAGAGCCACTTAACCCCACCAAACCAATTAAGTCCCCAGTGTCTCAGGCCATATAGCACTGTATGGTTCCTTTGCAAAGCTCTAGGGTAAAAGGTACAAACACCAGTCCCAACTCTTGGGCAAAGGGCCTGTTAATCACTACTCTAGGAGCCCCCCAATCCAACTTCACCTTATCTGCTCATCTAGCCAAATGGTGTAAATAATCACGGGGAGGAATCAGTGGGAAAACTCTGGTAACATGAATAACCAGAGTAGATCAACTCCCACAAGGAATGTTATGGTGGACACAACTGAAGATCCCATTTATGAACAAATGGCTAAGATGTCAGAAATTGAACTCAGAATTTGGATTGCAAATAAGATTAATAGAATGAAGGTAAAGTTGGAATTAGACATCCAAGGAGCATTTCAAAAGTTGTCTTAAGAATTCAATGAATTCAAAGACAAAATCATGAAAGATTTTGACACATTGAGACAAGAATTTCCAGCCCTTGAAGATCTGAAATACAGTAGAATCTCTCAGTAACAGAATGGAGCAAGCAGAAGAAAGGATTTCTGACAATGAAGACAAAGCTTTTGAATGCTCCCAAACTCTCAAAGAGGAAGAGAAATGGAGAGCAAAAACACATCCTTCTCTCAGAGAGCTCTGGGATAATTCTAAAAAAACTAATATTTGCCTTATAGGAATCTGTGAAGGTGACGAAGTTGCTTTGCAAAGCACAGAGGCTGTTCTTCATGAGATTATGAAGGAGAACTTTCAAGACATGCCAAGAGATTCTGAAATTCAGATAGCAGACATTTTTCAGAACCCCAGCATGATTTAACCCAAATAAGACATTCCCCAGGCATATCATAATTAACTTCACTCAAGTTAATATGAAGGAGAAAATTCTGAAAGCAGCAGATGTAAGAAAACCATAACCTACAAGGGGAAAAGTATTAGAATGACTGCAGATCTCTCTGCTGAAACTTTTGAAGCTAGAAGAGGGTGGTCATCAACTTTTAATCTCCTAAAACAAAATAACTTTCAACCAGGGATCCTGTATCCAGCTAAACTGAGTTTCATTTATGATGGAGAAATTAAGTACTTTAATGACATTCACATGTTGAAGCAATTTGCCATAACTAAACCAGCTCTCCAGGATATTCACCGACCTATCCTCTATAATGACCAGCACAATCCTCCACCACAACAGTAAACTCACTAAACCTTTGATCAAATTCCAACTTCCACAGTGGCAAAAGGATTAAAATTGTCCACTGGACTTTTGAAAAACTCAATACCCAAAAGTCTACCAGGCTTATCAATATTCATAATTAATGTGAATGGCTTAAAGTGTCCTCTAAAGAGCCACAGGCTGGCTGACTGGATACAAAAACTCAGGCCAGATATCTGCTGCATACAAGAATCTCATCTTACCTTAAAAGGTAAATATATACTCAGGGTGAAATGATGGTCATCTATATTCCAGGCCAATGGAAAGCAGAAAGAAAGCAGGTGTTGCAATTTTATTCACAGATACAATAGGCTTTAAACCAACCAAAGTAAGGAAAGATAAGGATGGTCACTTCATATTTCTTAAGGGTAACACTCAACATGATGAGATTTCAATTATTAACATTTATACACCCAACCATAATGCAGCTCAATTTATAAGTGAGACTCTAACAGACACGATCAATTTGATTTCCTCCAGCTCTATAACAGTTGGAGATTTTAACACCCCATTGACAGTATTGGATAGATTCTCCAATAAGAAGCTAAGCAAAGAAATTTTAGACTTACACTTAACCATTCAACATTTGGATTTAACAGACATCTACAGAACATTTCATCCTAACAAAACTGAATACACATTCTTCTCAGTAGCCCACAGAACATACTCCAAAATTGATCACATCTTAGGTCACAAGTCTAACCTCAGCAAATTTAAAAGACTAGAAACTATTCCTTGCATCTTCTCAGACCATGATGGAATAAAAGTTGAACTCAGTAACAACAGGAATCTGCAGACTCATACAAAAACATGGAAGCTAAACAACCTTATGTTGAATGATAGCTGGGTCATAGACAAGATTAAGAAGCAAATTACCAAATTTATGGAATAAAACATTGATGAAGATAGGAATTATCAGAACCTCTGGGATACTGCAAAGGCAGTCCTAAGAGGGAAATTTATAGTACTACAAGCCTTCCCCAAGACAACTGAAAAAGAGAAGGTTAACAACATAATGTGACATCTCAAGCAACTGGAAAAGGAAGAACATTCCAATCCCAAACCCAGCAGAAGAAAAGAAATAACCAAAATTAGAGCAGAATTAAATGAAATTGAAAA
>NW_003852401.1:2890885-2910672 GCF_000181295.1 Otolemur garnettii
AGACCAATATCACTAATGAATATTGATGCAAAAATATTCAACAAGATCCTAACAAACAGAATCCAGCAACAAATCAAACAAATTAAACACCATGACCAAGTAGGTTTTATCACAGGGTCTCAAGGCTAGTTCAATATACATAAATCTATAAATATAATTCAGCACATAAACAAATTAAAAAACAAAGATGATATGATTCTCTCAATTGATACAGAAAAAGCTTTTAACAATATCCAGTATCCTTTCATGATCAGAACACTTAAGAAAATTGGTATAGAAGGGACATTTCTTAAACTGATAGAGGCCATGTACAGCAAACCCACATCCAATATTATATTGAATGGAGTTAAACTGAAATCATTTCCACTCAGATCAGGAACGAGGCAAGGTTGCCCATTGTCTCCACTGCTTTTCAACATTGTAATGGAAGTCTTAGTCATCACAATTAGGCAAGAAAAGGTGATTAAGGGTATCCATATAGGGTCAGAGGAAAACAAACTTTCACTCTTCACAGATGATATTATTTTATATCTGGAAAACACCAGGGATTCTACTACAAAACCATAAGTAACCAAGGAATACAGCAGATTCTCAGGTTACAAAATCAACACTCATAAATCTGTAGCCTTTATATATACCAATAACATTCAAGCTGAAAAAACAATCAAAGACTCTATTCCATTCACAGTAGTGACAAAGAAGATGAAATATTTGGGAGTTTACCTAACAAAGGATGTGAAAGATCTCTATAAAGAGAACTATGAATCTCTAAGAAAATTAATAGCTGAAGATGTTAACAAATGTGAAAATATTCCATGCTAATGCCTGGGAAGAATCAACATTTTTAAAATGTCTATACTACCCAAAGGAATATACTATATAAATGCAATCCCTATTAAAGCTCCACTGTCATACTTTAAAGATCTTGATAAAATAATACTTCAGTTTATATGGAATTAGAAGAAACCTCTAATAGCCAAGACACTACTCAGAAATAAAAACAAAGCAGGAAGAATTACCCTACCAGACCTCAGACTGTACTATAAATCGATAGTGATCAAACAGGATGGTACTGGCACAAAAATAGAGAGGTAGATGTATAGAACAGAATCGAGAACCAAGAGATGAACCCAGTTATTTGCCATTATTTGATCTTTGACAAGCCAATTAAAAACATTCAGTGGGAAAAAGATTTTCCATTTAACAAATGCTGCTGGGTGAACTGGCTGGTGAGCTGTAGAAGACTGAAACTGGACCCACACCTTTCACCATTAACTAAGATGGACTCTCAATGGATTAAAGATTTAAACTTAAGACATGAAACTATAAAAATACTAGAAGAAAGTGTAGGGAAAACACTTAAAGAAATCGGCCTGGGCAAATAGTTTATGAGGAGGATGCCCCAGGCAATTGAAGCAGCATCAAAAATACACTACTGGGACCTGATCAAACTAAAAAGCTTCTGCACAGCCAAGAACACAGTAAGTAAAGAAAGCAGACAGACTTCAGAATGGGAGAAGATATTTGTAAGTTATGTCTCCGACAAAGGTTTAATAACCAGAATCCAGAGAGAACTCAAACATATTAGCAAGAAAAGTGACCCCATCTCAGGGTGGGCAAGGGACCTGAACAGAAACTTCTCTGAAGAAGACAGGTACATGGCCTACAGACATATGAAAAAATGCCCATCATCCTTAATCATCAGAGAAATGAAAATCAAAACCACTTTGAGATATTATCTAACTCCAGGAAGATTAGCCCGTATCACAAAATCCCCATACCAGAGATGTCGGTGTGGATGTGGAGAAAAGAGAACACTTCTACACTGCTGGTGGGAATGTAAACTAATACATTCCTTTTGGAAAGATGTTTAGAGAACACTTATAGATTTAAAATAGACCTGCCATTTGATCCTACAATTCCTCTACTAGCTGTATATCCAGAAGACCAAAAATCACATTATAACAAAGATATTTGTACCAGAATGTTTATTACAGCCCAATTCATAATTGCTAAGTCATAGAAGAAGCCCAAGTGCCCATCAACCCACGAATGGATTAATAAATTGTGGTATATGTACACCATGGAATATTATGCAGCCTGAAAGAAAGATGGAGACTTTATCTTTTACATGTTTACCTGGATGGAGCTGCAACATATTCTTCTTAGAAACATATCTCAAGAATGGAAGAAAATGTATCCAATATACACAGCCCTATTATGAAATCAATTTATAGCTTTCTTAAGAAAGCTATAACTCAATTATAGCCCATGAAGAAGGAGAAAGGGGAGGTGGAAGGGAGGGAAGGGGGAGGATGGGTAGAGGGAAGGTAATTGTTGGGACCACACCTACGGTGCATCTTACAAGGGTACATGTGAAATTTACTAGGTGTAGAATATAAATGTCTTAACACAATAACAAAGAAAATTTTGTGAAGGCTATGTTAACCAGTTTGCTGAAAATATTTCAAACTGTATATAAAACTAGCACATTGTACTCCATGATTGCATTAATGTACACAGCTATGATTTTTTTTTTTTTTTTGAGGACAGGAGCCTCAATCTGTCCCCCTGGTTAGAGTGCCATGGCATCACAGCTCACAGCAACCTCCAACTCCTGGGCTCAAGCGAGTCTGCTGCCTCAGCCTCCTGAGTAGCTGGGACCACAGGCACCTGCCACAATACCCGGCTATTTTTTGGTTGCAGCCATCATTGTTGTTTGGTGGGCCTGGCTGAATTCGAACCTGCCACCTTGGGTGTATGTGGCTGGCACCTTAGCCACTTGAGCCACAGGTGCTGAGCCATATAGCTATGATTTAATAATAAAAAAAAGATTTTCATTTTGAAAATATTGTCTGAAACACCCATGACATACTCAAGAAAACATGGTGGGTGAAAATTGACATATGAAGTTAGAATCAGGGAACTTAAAGTAGAATTTGAGGATTGAGATATAAATTTAGAAACCACTAGTATAGAAAAAAATATATAAGGTCACTGGTAGAATGAAGTATCTAGTGAAAAGAGGTACAGAAAAAGAGAGGATATCAGAAGCCAGCATAACCTGAAAGTCTGCAATTCAGAGTTTACAACTGAAATGGCAAGGCATGTTTTTCCAATTTCTAAAATGTGCCTTGGATTTTATATATTTTAAATATTTTAATATAGTGTGGATGGACATGAAATTGAAGGGATCTCATCTCTATTACACAGGTAAATGCTAGCATCTCATAATAAGGAGTAAGTAGGAAAAGGGAACTTGTTTGATGAGATGAGATGATTGCCTCCAAAGAACATACTGTTTATGCTAGCCATCAAAAATACTTGCAATGTGGGCAGCACCTGTGTCTCAGTGAGTAGAGCACCGGCCCCATATGCTGAGGGCGGCAGGTTCAAACCCGGCCCTGGCCAAACTGCAACAAAACTAGCCGGGCGCTGTGGTAGGCGCCTGTAGTCCCAGCTACTCGGGAGGCTGAGGCAAGAGAATCGCCTAAGCCCAAGAGCTGGAGGTTGCTGTGAGCTGTGACACCATGGCACTCTACCAAGGGCAACACAGTGAGACTCTGTCTCTAAAAAAAATAAAATAAAAATACTTGCAATCTCATGAGAACAGTGTCCACATTTTGGTCACTACTGTATACCTACCTGGTTTATAATTGAATTTCAGTGAATACTACTTGAATAAGTGAATGTACAGCCTTCACTAAAACATATGTTAGAACTTTTCCTAATCTTAGCTGAAGTGTCAAAATTATAGACATGGTTTATATGTGCCTATTTGTCTAAGAGAGGCTAAATCATGCCCAGAACTGAAGCAGAAACTCATATTTTAGGCATATAATTCCTCCAGTTGGAGAGTGTTAGAAGCAGTCTGGAGATGGGTTTTGTGGGACAGAGACACTAGTGCCTGGATAAATTTAAAGCATAAATGTCAGCTGTGGCTAACTTTAATAACAGAGAAAGATGACAAGGCTGTAACGGGACTGACCTACACGTCTTACATTTGGACTAATGTGGGAAGAAAGGAATGCAACTGGCTTTACCCTCTTGCCTATGACCCTTCCTAAAATGATGAGTGGCAGGAAGTGAGACGACCCCACAGAAGAGTCTGCAGTGTTTGCCGTCAGAGCAAGGGTTAAGAAGGAGTCATTAGAGGTAAAGAAAGGGGAATGGTCAGGTCAGAGGACCAGTGAGGGAGGGCTAAAAACCACAAAGGTGCCTTTTGAGAGAAAAGACCCGAAAGCAGGCATAAGGGGCTCATTGCCAGAAAATGACAGCATCAGCTACCTGGGATTTTCCTTCCTTCTCCTTTACTTCCACTTTGTCCCTCCTGTTCCTGCTCTTGAAGAAGCCAGGAGAGCCAGAACATGTGGCATGGATTGAAGTAAACATTGATTTCACCCTCCTTTCACATTGCTGGCCTGTTAATTCCAATCGGAGGCAGGGGATGTAGCTGGGATTTCACTCTGCCAGGTACTTGGTCTTGGAGATTAGCGGAATGAATCTGCAGACCTTGTGAATAAGTGAAATGACAGATTTTTATTGATGAATAGATAGATAAGTGAAAGAAGGGGACAAAACCTCTGGTGGGGGGGGGCAGATGGCCCATTCTGGCCTTCTGTCCAGGGGGGCATATACTGCTTCTCCTATCCTATGGGTAGGAGGCTATGGGAGATGAAATGTATGTAAGTGATTTTAAAGCTGCCATAGTGCAGAGGGATATGGTCCCGCTTGAGATGCCCTTCTCTGCTCTGGCAGGGACAGTAAGGTGTGTTTTCTGTTCTGGTGGAGGCAGTCGGATAGATACGAGTCAGGCTGCTTTTTTATGAGCTTGTTCGTATCCAGGGAATGTGACCTACAAAGGGTCTGTTTGTACCTAGAAATGGGGCCTGTGATGAAATTGATTTTTGAGCTCATCGAGACCCAGAAAATGGGGAGTTTCTGTCCATTCCTGGGTGGAGAGGACCCTGCATCAGAAAGTGATACTGTTCTGAGGAAGGGACAAGCCAGGAATTGGGTGAGAACTTGGAAGTTTTAAATAATATTGCAGTGGACCTTTAGTATCTAAAAATAAAGATTATTCATTAATGGCCAGAAGCAATGCAAATTAATGGTTCATTTTTCAGATATTATCTGAGGAAATAAAAGGGAGAGCCAATATAATGGGTTTGAAAAGCAGTATTAGAAAAATTAAATTACTGGTTTTTTACATCCCTCTGAAATCATCTCATGAATAACTTAGATTTTTTTTTAAGAGTCTTACTCTGTCTCCTCAGCTGGAGTGCTGTGATGTCAGTCTAGCTCACAGCAAACTAAAATTCCTAGGCTCAAGCCATCCTCTTGTCTTGGCCTTCCAAAGTACTAGGATTACTGGTTCCAGCCACTGTGCCCAGCCACAAATAACTTAGTTCCAATTAAAAATTCTTCTAAAACTCCTATTACTACCTCCAGTGGTATGTATATAATTGTAGGACTCAGACTGAGGCAGAATTACTATGGTAGGTTCCATACATTTAAGAATAAGATGGCCCTATATGTATAAGGTTGCTGAAAAAATGATTTCATTGGCATAAAAATCACATATATAGAAAATGCTAGAAATATACAGGAAGATATCTTGAATTTTCATTTCTATTATTAATTTCAATGTGACTTTCTGAAAGCTGAGAACAACAGAGTGTAAGTGGGCTATACAAGTTGTCCCAGTACTATCTAATAGATCTTTCTTGATAATTGAAATGCTCTTGTCTCTGTGCTATTTCAATACCTGAACCATTAAGCGGCATGTAACTAATGAATGCTTGAAATGTGGCTAGTGCAAGTGAAGAACTTATTTTTTAATTTTATTTAATTAATTTAAACAGCCACACATAGCCAGTGGACAGCACGTGTCTAGACTCCTTAAGGAATAAAGCCACTTTACAAACACATCATGAAAACAGCACTATTGTAGAACACAAAGGCATTTCTCTCTCGAGTGCCTTGACCACATAGCCTGAGGAGAAACCTTTTGTTCTCAGCTCCATTGCTTTTTGATGATCTCTAATGCTCTTGCCTGCTCTTATTTGGCTAGTGCTTTTATATTATTTGAAAGCAGGAGGGTATATACCCCACTGTAGAAAGTATCCTAATTAAGATGAGAAAGTCATGCTGCTTTTATTTATGTCACAATTTTTTCTGTAGCTAGAATTAAATGATGCTGTCAAAAGACAAGGCTAGTGTTTGATGGCTTTTAATATTTTTGTTCATATCAAAATACTAAATAAATACAATCAATATTCCCAATTCCTAACTCTGTAGTAATTATTCCAATAAAGAGATGTTCATCCTACCAAGCATCAATACATGCTCTTCATAGCCCTAATAAATCTGCTCCCAGAAAATAAACCATGTTCAACTATGGCTTTAAAGAGAGTATTAGCAAATACCAAAAATAGAATGTGATTAACCAACTCTTCAGCATGCAGGGTTTACAAAATAGGTATTTTAAACCCAAACTCTTAGTATGAACTATTAGGAAATGAGAATCATATCCTCAAAGGGGCTGCATATTATATGGGGGGTGCTTCTTAAGAAAATAACTCAAAAAAGTATTTTAAATAGCACTGGCTAGTCACAAGAACTCAGCCTATAAATGTGCACCTCATAAAATAAAAACTACAAAATAACATAATACTCAAAAACTATTGAGTATTCCTTGTTGGATGATTCTTTTAAGCTATTCTCAAATCCTCACAATAATCCCATGAAATAGATAGTATTTTTATTTCCATTTGACAAATAAGGAACCTGTGGCTTTAGGAAACTATCCAAAGCCATCCATCTGGGATCAGAAGGTTATTGCATTCATCAAAACCAGGTATGTCTGACTCCAAATACATACTTCGTATTTATTAAATCTTAAAATATATAGTTAAAAAATCCTGTACATAATTGAAACAAGTCATTAACAGATCTTATTATCAAGGCAGTGTCAATCTCTTTCCTCTTTCAATCTGAATAATTCCAGCATTCTACAAACCTTTTTGGTGAGTTTCAATTAGCTCATTATGTTTGATAGCCTAACTTAGACTATTAAATGGTTAAATTGACAGAAGATACCTGTGAGGTCTAGGAGAACAGGTCTTCTCAAGGAGACCACAAGGATGCACCTGCAGGGTCCTCTCCATGGTGACTCAGCTCTTGGGAATTTGTAAACTTAACTTCCTGGAACTTGGAAATTTCTGCTTCTGTGAAATCCTATAGTTCTATGGGTGCTGGAATAGCATCTCCCACTTGATTGAAACTGGCCAATGAAAAAGCTATCTATGGGTTAGAACTTTTTGATTGGAGATAAAAAGGGAAAGACCAAGCCAATTGGGGAGCGCAGCCATTTGGAATTCTTCTATGCCATAAGCTCTTGGCCAATGAATAAAGTCTTTCCTCTTATAAAGATGGTGTTTGGGTGCTCTTTCTCTCCGTTGAGCCTTGTCTTCTCCTGCAACAAAAATAAGTTTCTCTTAGCAATACCTTACATTAAGATTATATAAGTAAATAAAGAATAAATACTCTCAACATCACAGTCATTCAAGAACCATTTGCATTACACACACATACACATATACAAAATACAGACACAAAGTCATCTTTTAAGTCCAGGAATTTATTCACTTTCTATTTTCAGATCTTACTGCATAAGAAATGTTAATATCACAAATAAGGACTTTAGCATCAAATTATCAAATTAGTAGTATAGGCACTATTTTATCCATGTTTATCTTTTCTTCTGCTTTATGGAGGCATGATTAACAAAAGCATATACGTTTAAGGTGTATAACATGATGTTTTGGTATACATATATATTGTTAAACGATTACTACAATCAAGCTAACATATCTGTAATACCAATTTTTAAAGAGGAAAAAAGCACCTTGAACTGAAGAGAGGTAACACAGACTTATGAAATGGCAGAGTATACACTTGCTTTTACAATTAACATGAGTGAGAAGAAAATGAATGGTGCTATGTTAGTTATCTAAAGTTGCTATAACAAAATACCATAAACTGGGGGGCTTAATCAATAGGAATTTACATCTCATAGTTCTGGAGCCTAAGATGTCCAAGAAAAGTACAGGCCACTTAGTCCCCTGGTGAGGTCCTCTTCTTGGCTTACAGATCAGGTGCCTTCTTGCTTTTTGGCTTTGTCTGCTCCTGGAGGAAAGAGAGGTAAGTAACAACCTATTTGGTGCCTCCTCTTAGAAGGGCACTAATCTCATCAAGCAGGCTCCCTGCTCTCAGGACTTTATCTAACCTAATCACTTCCCAAAGTGTCTGTCTTCAAATACCATCACATTGGAGGTCAAATCATTAACATATGAATTAGGAAAATAGCCAAACTCTAGAAAAATAGAATGCAAGGACTCCTGGCAGGATAGTGAAGAGACCAGTAAAGGAGTAATGAAAATACTATGGACATCCAGATTTGGACAGCCTTAACTACCATACTAACAAGTTCAACACTGTCATTTAATTTAATTTGATTAAAGTTGTTTTCCAAAATTGATTTGGTGACATATTACAAGCTATATCAAGGAGAGAGGCAACAAAGAAACTGGATGTAGGATGACAAGTCTCAATGTGATTGTATCACAAATTACCTAACATTTGACTCACTTTATGAGAAATGTGATTCAAAATGGGTAAACAGAGATTGGACATGATGGCACATACCTGATATTCTGATGATGTGGAAGGCTGAGGGGAGAGGGTCATTTGATCCCAGGACTTTGAGACCAGCCTGGGAAACATAGAGATCCCATCAAAATTTAAAAATTAGTTGGGCATGATGGCACACACCATCTACTCAGGAGACTGAGATGGGAGGCTCAATAAAGTCTAACAGTTTAAGGCCACAGTGAGCTGTGGCCTGCACTCTACCCTGGATGACAGAGTGGAACCCTGTTAAGAAAGACATAAACAGAGAGAAAGAGAAATTTACAAAAGCCCAAGATGGCTACATGAGAGTTAAATGAGAGTATGGCAACAAAACAATCTCACAAATCAACTGCGGCTACAGGAAACTGACATATATATCACAGGGCCTCTTTCTCAAGCAAGCACCTAGAAATACATAACACCTACCATGTACGGAAAGAACAACCTATCTGAGGGATAGGAAGAAAAAACAATAAATTCAACAACTGTCATTCAAAATGGCTCTTGAGAAATACTAAAACATATACATGAAAGCAAATAGTAACTGTCACACTCCAATTTCCTAACAGCATTTTCCAACTACAGAGTTTACAAAAATGTTGTTTTGAGGCATTATTCTAAGCAACACAATGATTGTAACCTCACTTGTTCTTTTTTGTTTTCTTTTACTTACAATAGGCAAGACAATTTTTAAAAATTATACTTTAGCTGTTGAATAATTAGAAATTGAGCACTGGGTGTGTATTGAGGGGGTACTTAACAAAAAGGCCTCTAAAAAAAAAAAGAAAGAAAGAAACCTTCAGAGAAATAGTAAAATGTACTCTAAATGACCTAGAATAGTTCCTGCTTATCTAAGAGTTCCCTTTCCATAGTTTCAGTTACCTTTGGTCAACCATGTCCTCAAAATATCAAATGGAAAATTCCAGAAATAAACAATTCATAAATTTTAAACTGAGCATTGTTCTGAGTAATGTGATACAATCTATTGCCTTCTGCTCAGTCCTGCCACAGGTGTGAATCATCCCTTTGTTCAACACGTTCACACTATCTATGTTCCCACCTGTTAGTCACTTAGTAGTTGTCTTATCAGATAGAATAACAGTATACTTGTCCCTCAATATCTCCAGGGATTGGTTCCAAGACTACCAGGAATATGCTCAATGACCTTACATAAAATAGCATGGAATTTGACTTACATCCTGTCTATCCCTTAAATCATCTGTCGTTTACTAATTATATATACGACAATTCAAATGCTGTGTGAATCATTGTTGTATTTTTTACTGTTGTACTGTTATTTTTATTATAGTTTTGTTTGGATTCAGACATGTTTTGATCCAAGGTGGGACTCACAAATGTGGAACCTATCCATACAGAATGCTATAAATACAGTAAATACAGTGCTAGGTAATAGCTAAGGTTTCAGGTATCAACAGGGGTCATGGAATGTATCCCCAACTCTAAGAGGGGTCTACTGTACTTGAATTTTCCTGCTCTTTTACTTTAAACGCTATACCTTACTCAAGGAAAACTATTTAATGTTAGACTTCCCTAAACAAAAAGTGGAAACAGGCCATTGGTGTTTTTATTTTACTTTTTATTTATAAAACTTTTAAATTAATTTTCCTGAGTAAGAGACAATGTCAGGAAAGACGATCTATGTCCTTTGTGACATTCTTGTATCTAGCAAAGCAAGCTTTTTTAGTGTTCTGAAACTCCTAGTCTTAAAAGGAAACACAGGCATCTTCTTGTTTTTTTCTAATCAAAAGCTCATCTATTTCTTTCAGTATTTTCTCCTTTTAAGGATTATTGTAGCCCAACATTTCTTTTAAATTTTATCAGTTGCACAATTTTAATGAGTTTTTTCTATTTTCATATACAGCCACATATTTGCCCAATATTTTTATATTTAGACCATTAACAAATGATAATGGGGAGAAGGATTTTTACTAGTGTTTTTGCTACCATTTTTAGAAATAAATGTAATGTTTGTCTCAGGCATACAATTTTTGACAGATTAAGTAAATTCAAATTAATTTTAACAAAAGTATATAATTTAGCATTGATCATTTTAGACACTTGTCTTTGCCTCCTATTTAGGAAGCTCCGGAGCAATTCTTTACCTATCTTTTTTCTTTTATTCGTTCATACCTTGTCTTTCTCTTTACCTCCAATCCTAACTCCCTTCTTTCTTCCTCTTTTCTTTTCTTTGCATGCCATCTTCCTTAGTTACAGTGGCAGTATTAATGAATACTGACTTTAAGAGGATACACATACTACAGAATCAGATTGTCTACTATAAAAATACACGAAACAGACTGGTCAAGCAGAAGATCCCATTAAATTGTCAAGAGATTCTGGCATCCGTACCTAATATTCAGTTTACTTCAGAATAATTCAGTTATTTTGTGGGTCGTGACCCTTAAAAACGATAATGAGTCATTAAATGAGTCACATCTAATTGTTCCCACAATTTTTGGAGCTTTGTTCAATGAACGGGTGACAGCTTGAATTTCATAAATTCTGGAGACAGGCCTGAGCAACTGACTATAACCTTGTTTCTATGGTGTTCCAAACAATTCCAAACAGCTACTAGATTAGTAGCTCTTCACCTAATGGGAATTGCCTATATTCTTTCGAGAGTTACCTGTTCCCACTTGAGAGCCCCAACGATAGGGCGCAGCCCGATTTTGTTGACTATTTTATTAACCGTAGGTGAGAATAAACGGCTAAGTCTTAAGGGAATCAGAGCTTTTCATTTTGCCTCCGAACTTATCATTTCATTATTAGCAGTAAGTAGTTTTTAGGCTGCCATGTAAAGAGCCAAGTAACCACTGGCGGCTGCGCTGGAGCGCGCGGCGAGGCCGGCCGGTCCCCGCGGCACCCCGGCCCGCACGGAAGCGCCCGGCGGAGCCCCGCGGAGGACACGCGCTCTCCCCGCGCGGCCGGGGCTGAGCAGCCGGGCGCTCCCTGGGGGCATTGTGTGTGAACAGAGCCCAGAGACAGCAGGCCCAGGGGCCGCTCCACCACCGGAGCCCGGACACGCCTCGGCACGGGCAAATTCCCGGCCTCCTCTGGCTCCGAGCCAGCAGCCGCCTCCCGCCACCTACTCTCCTCCTCCGCCGCCGCCGCCCCGCCGGGCACCGAACCGCCCGCGCCTCGGCGCGCGGCCCCTCGGCCCACGGCGCGGGCGGCGCGGTTGGGACGGGAGGATGTGGCGCATGCGTGGTGGCGCCACCAGGCGCGGGAGTTGCGGCGGCGGGGACGGCGGCGGGGACAGCCGCGGGCCTGGCAGCCCGGGCCGGGTTCGTGGGGGCGGCGGCGGCGGCGTGGGCTGGCGAGGCCGCGCGGGCGGCGCCCGACAGCAGCTGGAGGAGCGGTTTGCCGACCTGGCAGCGAGCCACCTGGAGGCCATCCGTGCGCGGGACGAGCGGGAGCGGCAGAACGCGCGGCTGCGCGAGGAGAACGCCCGGCTGCGGCTGGAGAACCGGAGGCTGAAGCGCGAGAACCGCAGCCTCTTCCGTCAGGCTCTGCGGGTTCCCGGCGAAGACGCCGACGGGGCGCCCGCGGAGGTGAAGCCGGGCTCCGAGGACGTCGGCACGAACCACAGGGCGAGAGGCAGTGACCGCGAGGACGAGCCGGGCAGCCCCCGGGCCCTGCGGGCCCGGCTTGAGAAGCTGGAGGCCATGTACCGCCGGGCCCTGCTGCAGCTGCACCTCGAGCAGCGGGGGCCGCGCCCGCGTGGGGACAAGGAGGAGCAGCCCTTGCGGGAGCCTGACTCGGGCCTCTGCGGCCGGGACCCAGAGCCCGCCGGGCCCTGTTTGTAGCGGAGGCCGCAGCCGGGAGAGGCGGGGCCTCGCGCTGCCCCTCCCCCTCCGCCCCGCGGCTCCCCACGTCGCGGCGCCCGGGGCCTCGCGCGGCCGGCGGCTACTGGACCGCTGAGACCTCTCGCCGCCTGTCCCGCCAGCGGGCACGTTCGGGTGGCACTTCGCAGTCTGCCAGGCTGAGGTTGACAGGCTGCCAGGGGCCTCTGGCGTCCCCACGTGTGCCGAGCACCTGCCTCTTGCCCCTGCTGGATTCCACAGGGAGAGGCCTTGCAACGGAGGGGCGGGTTTTAAAACGGCAAAACTGGCTGCCAGTAAACAGTCCCCATCCCCGGACATTCTAGGTGTTGTGAGGAACTGTTGGGTGTTTTCTGTTTTTTTTTTTTTTGAGGGTTGAGTAATGTATTTTTGAGTTGTTAGAGTTTGTTGTCCATTCTTCAGTCCCCTAAAGTTTTCAGCTATTATCTCTTTACGTGGCCAACATTTCAAATACATTGTGTTTTATAGATCGATATTACTTGGATATTGTGTAAAGTACTCCATTTTTATAAAGAAAAGAACATATATAACCTGGGAACTCATGGCTCCCCCTGCCTCCAGTCCGGATACACTTAATATACACTGATTCATTTATCTCCCAGAGAAGTTTAAACTATTTGCGTATAGGTAATCCTTTGAAATGGTAAATAAATCTGTTGCATTAAAAATAATCTAAAAGTTTCCCACGACCATTATTTGAAGTGTGTTAAATGTTTATACATCCCTTTAAGAGATACACGTCCGGGTGTATATCTTACGTACTTTAGTATTTGGCTTTGGTTATCCTTTGTAAAGTATCGTTTCCTTTTTGCTTTATGTAACAGTGATCTTTTAAAATAATCTATAGATTAGATAGTCTAAACATTTCATTTTTATTACATTGTGGACTTCACAATAGCACTTAATTGGTATATAGCCAGTTTGCCTTATTTTACCTAAGAAGTCTTAAGAAATTATAAATTGTTTATGTATCAAAAGCTCCCAAAGAGATTTAAGTCTCAGTTCTCTATCAGTGGCAGAAAAAAAAAAATGCAACTAGTTTTAACAACAAACGTTCTAAAGTCACTTTTATTACATTTTGTTGATGAATAACACGTTTGCCCACTGAGTAATGAAGAATATACCATTGTGCCTGATAAAAGTAATGAGTGTAAAAGAGTGTTTCACTGAGGGAAAATACTGTGGGAGGGGGACACATGACTAGCATTGTTGGGGGAATAAAATGTATTACAACAATATTCCAAAAGTTTCAATATTTATGATACATTTGCATAGCAAAGTACCAGGGAAACTATTAAATAATTTTGTGATTCTACTAGTTCTGGGTCTTGAAAATACTTTGCATTTTGCTGATACTTAGTTGTGAATATTAAAATCTTTCTTTACGGCCAAACAATATGGAAAGAAAGTTGGTGAGAAGAGGTAGGTATTTGAAAATAAACTTTCATCTTCCTTAACTTCGTTTTTTAACAGTGAAAGAAATACAATCATCCACCAACTGCCTGACAGTGTCCCAGACCACATCCTGTATATGACTGTGGTCCCATAAGATTTTAACACTGTTTTTACTGACCCTTTCTATGTATAGATATGTTGAGATACACAAATACCATTGTGTTAACAATTGTTTACAGTACTCAGTACAGTAACTTGCTGTACAGGTTTGCAGCTTAGGAGCAACAGGTTATACCATATAGCCTTGATGAGTAGTCTAAACTGTCTAGATTCCTGTAAGTACACTCTTTAAGAGGGACATACAACACCAAAATCAACAAAAGACCCCTTTCTCAGAACATTTTTTCATCATTAAGCAATGAATGACTATTAAACATTTTTAGGAGGCCGTAGAAATTGAAGAATAAAAATTATCCACCCTACTGCTGTTAAACTGTAACTTCAAGTTCAAATAGATCTCTTTAAACTTAAATTTTCTCATTAGTAAAAGGAACATAATCTCTCAAAAGGTTATAAAACTTTAAGATAAGCAAAATACCGGTTTCAAAAGAAATATTCTAACAGAAGTACAAGCGAGAGCATAATTATAAATGCATATTTCACTTGCATTTTCCTGTGCTTTCATATTTTGCTTCTTCATAATTATCAAACATATAAATTTTAAAGAAGTTGGCATTTTTATTCCTTATAAGCAAATAGCGGAGATAAAACCCTACAATAAGGAAATAATGCAATGTAACATTCAAAAAACTTGCCAATTGTGGCAAAATAGGTAATATTCACCAAACAAGGTAATTTAAATGATTCTTAAACACTTTTTCCTTAAAATTATGTACCTATGAGTGAATTTCAAATTTGTGGAATTTACTAATGAAATAAGTTTTTGTAAAATAATGAGGAACGTGCCATGTACACATGCACAAATAAGGATTACTTTCAAGCATAACTCCTGAAAGATTTTACAATTTCTGAAATCAAAATACCTCATAAGCTGGGTTGAAGCTAGTGCATATTTAAAGCTTTATGAAGTCCCCTGGTAATAACTGATAAAGTGTCATATGATAATATAAAAGATGTTTTGTAATATCAAAATACAGAAGTGTTTAAGAAATGGGTCAGTAGAGTTTTTTTAACAGTTGGATCTAGGATCTAGTTTGGTCTAATACTAAAAGGACAGTGAACCATACCTTAGTACAGTGACATTCTCATAATTTCAGATTACTTGTGCAATGAGAAGAGGCTTACAATTTATAGAAATGTATAACCAAATGTGTGTCATCTTAGAAAACAAAATTTAGTGAGGAAGATTGGCTTTTGTTAATCAGCATTTTTTGTGGCTATTACAAAAGTATACTTTGTTTTATAAAAATTAGAATACGAATCAAAATGATATAATGTGTATGTGAAATCTCATTCAAAAAAGTCACTTAAATATAAATTAATATAGTAACCTAATCTTATTTCAGAGAAGCCTAAAATTTTCCTTTAAATCATCATTTAATTCCCTGGAGGAAATACATTCCATAATTTTCCTTGCTTAAGAATAATAAGTTTTCCCTCACCTTTTATTTTTCCACATTTTCTTACTTTATCTTTGATTTGTCATTTTAAGCATATAACCTCCTTTGGATTTAAATTTAAAGGATCTCCCATTAGTTATGGTAAAGTCTCTTTCTATAATAAACACAGTAGTAACTCAGTAGCTATGAAAAATAAAGAATCCTTTTTTCCCTGTTATATACTATTTCCGACTGTGCTCCCCATGGTCATTCAGAGTCTCAGATTGCTTTTATGGTGTTCCTCTGCCTTGCCCAGGCCATTGTTTCCTCTGCATGGTAGAAATAGGTTCCCATATTTAGGTTTCAGCACATGAGAAATGTAGCTAGGCCTGGAGAAGGTATACCCAGAGCTAAAAATGACTTGAATTCTTCTGCTCACATTCTGTTGGTACAAACTTTATTACGTGACCCATTTAATTTCAACAGAGGCTAAAAATTGCAAGCAAGTAGTACTGTCTTTTCTCAGCTAGAATTCCATTATTACAGAAGAATGACAACATTGAATTTTATGAACAACTACCCTAAATGGAGGCTGTCATCTACTTAAAATATTTTAAGGAATTTATAAGTCCTG
Organism: Otolemur garnettii; assembly: GCF_000181295.1. NCBI lineage: Eukaryota > Metazoa > Chordata > Mammalia > Primates > Galagidae > Otolemur > Otolemur garnettii. The sequence continues at coordinate 2,907,031 of NW_003852401.1, forward strand.
GTATAGCATTTTTGAAACTACATAATTTAATTAAAATAGAAATACAATGCGATTGCTTTATAGAGTGAAAAAATCTGACCTGTTCCTTCATCTGTGCACTATTCTTAGGAGTGAGTGCAAAATGAAAGATATTGCTTTAAATAAATGAGGAAATATAGCTGTTAAATCTTGCATAGGACATCCCTGTAAGGATGAACTATCTCTAGAAAATGTATATATTATAAAAATAGGGGTTTTAGAGCCTATACTTGGTAAAAATTATTTTATATGTTAATCTAAATGTATAACTTGAGGGGAAAATGTTTCCTATAAATCTTTGTCTCTTATGTACAAGAATTCTACAACTTTCAGAGCTAAAAGAGACCTTCAAGAATCTTACCCCAGCATCATACAGAATTTTCTGCTGACAACTGCTGTGTTTCTACAATACACTCTAGTTGAGTATTTCTGATTCATTTGTCAAGAATGGTTAATGAAATTGAATGTGAATGTGTTCAAGTATTAAAATATGAATAATAAAGCCTAATAGAACCATTTTCCTGGAAGCGTGAGATCAGGGTGCCAGCATGGTAGGGTTCTGGGGAGGGCCCTCTTCCGGATTGTAGCCTTCCTCTATCTTCACATGTCAGACAAAAAGAGGACTGGTCTTTCTTCCTTATATGGTCACTAATCTTATTCTTAGGGCTTCACACTCATGACCTTCATGCCTCCTAAAGGCTGTACTTCCAAATGCCATCACTCTGGGATTAGCGTTTTAACATTTGGTCCATCAGATAGGGTAATGCTGAAAAATGTATACTTTTTTCCTCCAAAATGTTTTTTAAAAATGCTATCTTGATTTTCTCATTCATCTACCAACATGTATGTAATATGATTACACTCTCTTCCTCATATGTTTAAAGTGAGAAAATATTAGAATCTATCTTGCAACTATCCATGAAAACCTATAATCCCCATATCTTTAAACCTGCACCGTGAACTAATTTGCCTGGTAGTAGCCAGAAATAGCATTTCTGCAGTTGTTAAAGTGAGAGGCCCAAGATTATCTACTGTAACCACTATCTTGTATATTTTTTAGAAATCTGATAAATATGTGTGTGTGTGTGCGCGTGCATAAATACAAATGCACACTTAATACATACACACACACAAGCATTTAATACACACTATATAAATTACCCCACCCCCACCAGCAGAAAATATTCATTAGATATTTCAAATCAGGACCTTCCTAGGTGCTTGCTTCCTTTTATTGTTTTGTATTGTATTTGTTCTTGGTATAAATGCTACGTTAAAGACCTTTGTGTGTATGTATCTTATTTCATATGTGTACAAATGTCTCTGATAAATTCATATAAAAGTATTTTTAGGTGAAAAGGCACATGCATTTTAACTTACAAAAACTATCAAATTTCTCTCTGCAGAGTTTGTCCCAATTATATTGCACACAAAATCTTTGAGACTGCCTGTTTTCTGATACGTTTGGCACATGATGTACAAGTGTTCATCTTTGCCTATATGACAGATGAAAAACTTAACCACATTATGAGTTTTAAATTGCACGTCTTCTATTACAACTGAGATAAAGCTAGGATCACCATTTGGTACAATTTTAGGAACAAACATTCACACAGATTACACTTGAGTCATTTATATTTCCTTTAATGTGAATTAATTTTTTCGTGGGAGGAGAGTGATGTATCTTCTAACTTTATGCTGGTTTTGACATATAAATTACAAAATAGTGAAATTTTCAGGTTTTTGTGACTTGTGAGTTTATAGAATACATAATCATGCACGTGTGATATGCATAGTATTTAAATATATGATTCATATAAAATTATTTTGGTGTCAATTTTGGTGTAGAGATACAAATATATTTTTTAATCTAACAAGCTGGTTGATGTAATCATTATCATTGATTAATTTATCCTTTCTTTACTAAAATGTAATGTTTCCTTAATCAAATACTTATTTCTTGAGTTTGTTTTTTACTTCTAAACTTTTTATTCTGTTCCATACATCTATTTATGTAGCTGTACCATGTTGGTTAATCACTACAACTTTATAAAATATTCCAATATATGGTAATGTTAATAACTCTCAGTACTCTTTCTTATAAAAATGTTCCTAATTTTGCATATTTTTAGACAAAAGCTTTATAATTAACTTGTCTAATTCTAAAATAAAATGTTGTGTTGATTTCTTATCTGGATTCAATTAAGTTTAAGGATTTATATAGAGAGATTTGATACTCGTAACAATGAGTCTATCTGTCCCCAAACAGGCTTTATCTCTTTGCTTTTCAAGTCTTTTTTTTTTGGTCTCTCCCATGAGTTGTGAAATTTTCTTTGTATGGAGCATGGACACTTTACTTAATTTTATCATTAAATATTCTATCCTTTTTGTTGCTAGTACATATTAAATCTTTTCTCTTATTATAGCTTCTGATTGTTTGAACATAGGTACATACAAGAAAGTGGTTTTTAAGTTCTATATTCAGCACAACTTGCTGAATTCACTTATTGTTTAAACTAATATTTTGATTTCCTGCTCTTTTTTTGATCTGTCATTATACCTTTTGCTTATAATGAAACTTTTTTTTTTCTAATTTTTAGATTTTCTTTTCTGTGTTCTTATAATTGGTAGGGTTAATTTCCCTGGCTAATCCTTCCAGAAAAAAAAAGTTAAGTTATAGTGGTGAATAACAAATAATTTGTTTCTGATATTATTAGAAATGCTTCTGGTTTTCTCTAAGAACTGTAAGTGTGATTGCTCTCTAATTTCCTAGCTTTGCTGCCTTTATCATCATTATGGTTAAACTCATTTCATAAAAATATTTTGCGTTTCATTTTTTGTATTCAAGAACAGGTTAAATAGTAACAGATTATGTATTTTGGTAAATTTCAACATGTGGGGGTCTCAGGGATAGGTAGATTGATTATTTGGGGAGAACAGAGTAGATTTCCAAAAATTTGCCCACTTATTTGATGGAAACTTATCTCTTTACAAACTTGGCCCAGACCAACCGAAGAGAACAGTTTACATTTGGCCCTCAGTGTCTACAGGTTCCACATCCACAGATTATACAAATTGTGGATTCAAAGTAATTTTTTAAAAATACAAGTAAAAATCAATACAGTATAACAACTACTTATAAAGTATTTATATTGTGTTGAGTACTGTAAATAATCTAGAGATGATTTAAAGTGAATGGGAGGATGCACATAGATTATGTGCAAATACTATGCCACCTTTATAAGGGACTTGCACACTGACAGAATTTGTCATCCTGAGAAAGGGTGGCTGTCCTGGAACCAGTTTCCTGAAAATGCTGAGGGACAACTGTGAATTCCATGGTAAAGACAGAGTTTCCTACGTTACTGAATACAGCTGTTCCCTGCCAGTTATCACGGGATCCTAAGAATGACAGTGCAGAAAGATAGAAGAGAACTTATTTTCTGGGAAGATCATTACAACTCTGTCATGCCTAGAGTCTTACCTCCTTTTGAGCTTCCAGTTATGTGAGAAATTCTTTTCTTTATTGTTTAAGCCAGTTTGAGTTAGGACTTTTTCTTAATAAAGCTCAACATGGAATGTTACGCAGCAATGAGAATGAACGGTACAATCATACATCAAAAT
>NW_003852401.1:2910774-2911479 GCF_000181295.1 Otolemur garnettii
AAGCACAGGAGTAGTTTCCAAAAAAACATTAAATCAGAGGAAGCAAAAGATGGGAGCTGTCTTTTAAGTGTTAGTAACCACACATGTCTTCTGCTGCAGGGCCAAGTGAGAAGACCAAAGGCGTGGGATGGAGAATCTAGAAGCAGGCACACATATATTTGAAAACTTGATTTGTAAAAGAGCTGGCTTTGAGGTTTAAAGGAAAAAAGATGGACTTTTCAACAGAAGTGCTGTAAAAATAGATTGTTTATATGGGAAACTTGTTTTTGTCCTTCAGCTCATATCAGATACATCATTATTTGACTTGTAGATTAAAGATTTAAATTCAAAAGATAACATTTCATCAAATTATAGAAAACAATATTGGATAACATCTTTATGACCCATGATGGTAAAACATTCCTTAAACAGCAGATACCTGAGACCAAGAGGTTATTAATTTGACCAATTAAAATAAATTTTTTTCTTAAAAGCCAGCACAAATTGAGTGGGATGCAAACTGGAAGAAGATAACTGAAAGTTATTAAATGGGAAAAAGCTAATATATTTGAAGAACTACTATGAATCAAATTGAAAAGGAAAATCATCTTAATACAGGAAAAGAAGAGACTTAACAAGTTTTTATATTAGAGAAAAAAACGAATAGCCAGTAAACATATGGAAAGATTTTCAAATTACTAGTGATATAAAACTAAATTTCAGGGC
>NW_003852401.1:2913312-2914932 GCF_000181295.1 Otolemur garnettii
TTAGGTTTTGACAATTAGAAAGATACTGAGATACTTTTTTTAATCTTAAGATTTTAAAAAATTGTATCTAAAGTAATTCAGTACCACTCTATGGATATGTATTCTTTTACTAACTCATGCATAAAATTCCTGACCATTGGTAGCATAAACCACAAAACCATCTATTCATTTGAGGTATTTGACATCAAATGCAGTAATACAGATGTAAGAAACTACGACATAGAAAATTGCCCAACTTGGAAGAACAGAATTCACAGGAAGTATTATTTGAGCTAATTCTGTTTTTTAAAGATAACTTTTAATTTTTTTCATCATGGATACATAATTGTTGTATGCAAGCATGAGGCATATATGATGTTTTCCCACAAGCATACAGTGTTAATTGATCAAGTCAGAGTAAGTGGGAGATCCACCACCTCAAACATTTAACATTTCTTTGTGTTAGGAACATCCTAATTTCATTTATTTTAAAATGTACCATGATTCATTGTTGACCCTAGTCACTTTGTTGTGCTATCACATATTGTCCATTCAATCTACGCAACTATTATTGTGCCCATTAACCATCCCCACTTTATCCCTTCTCCCTGATGCCCTTCTCAGCCCGTCATTCTACTTTCTGTTTCCATCAATTGTTTTTAATGTTTATCTTGCATATATGAATGAGAACATGCAAAATTTGTCATTCTGTGCTTGGCTTATTTGACTTAACATTCTCCAGTTCCATCCATGTTTTCGCACATGACATAATTTTACTTTTTATGGCTAAATACTACTTCATTGCACACATGAATCACTTTTTAAATCTATTCACCTATCGATGGACAGTTAGGTTGATACCACATCTTGGCTATCGTGAATATTGCTGCAATAAACAGGTGCCGCGTGTTCTCCATAGTAGTTGTACTAATTTACATTCCCTATAACAGTGCACAAGGGTTACCCTTTCTTCCTATCTTTTCTAGAATTCATTACTGTGTGTCTTTTGGGTAAAAGCCATTTTAAATAAGATGAGATGATATCCTATTATAATTTTGATTTTCATTTTTCTTATGACTATTAACGGTGAGCATTTTTCAAATACCTATTGGATGGCTATTTATCCAAACCATTTGTCCATTTTTAATCAGATTATTTAAATTTTCCTACTGAGTGTTTGACCTCCTTATATATTCTAGTTATTAACTTCTTGTCATATGAGTAGTTTGAAAATATTTTCTCCTAATCTGTGCACTCTTCACATTTGAAGGAGGAACTCCAACAACAATCTATCTCATATCACGGTATAGATTCAGAACTTATATTTAGGACTCCATTTTGTTTTGATTTTCATATATGATAAGATAGAGAGGGTATATTTTTATTCTTCTGTGTATCGATATCCTGTTTCCCAAGTACCATTTATTGAAGAGACCATCCTTTTCCCACTGAATGTTCTTGATATTTCTTTTACAAAGTGTTCATTATAGATATGTGGATTTATTTTTGGGTCCTCTATTCTGTTCCATTGGTCTCCTTGTCTGTTTTTATGTAAGTACCAGGCAGTTTTGGTTACTACATGAGATGACTCTCATAAAACAGAAAGAGGATCAAGTAGATGCACTTCGTAGAATATTTATC
>NW_003852401.1:2917129-2923189 GCF_000181295.1 Otolemur garnettii
CTGAAGCTAAAGGCAGCACTATTTAAGATAACTTTTTATTAAAATTGATTTTTAAATGATGCAAGGAATAAGCTTTATAATATTGCTTAAAAATAACTGGTTCTGTCTCAAGATAATCAAAGCAATAAATCTAAAACATTTGTGAAAGGAGATTAGAATAATCCCTTGAGTGTTACATGATACAAAATTTGTGTATATACTCTTTCATTGTATATATTCAACACTGACCAAAGAAAACTAAATTCAATTACTTCTAACTCCGCCAGCCTTATATGTCTTACTGCTTCTATCATTCAATGTTTATTGAACTATTTTTTCTTATCATTTTTTGTGCTTCATAAAATCATGATGAGAATTATTTGCTCTATTGGTCTACATGGATTTTGATGAACCCTAAAGCCCAGTTGACACATAATATTTGAGCACTGATGTGTTCCTTCTGCTGTCTTAAACAGGGAAAGAAACAGCATAGTTTACCCTAACAGTTTGAATGCTAGCATTGTGGAGATAAAGTTTCGATGAACACGTGTATGATAAGAGATGGAAAAAACTTCTAAATCCATTACTTTGTTCGCAAAACCAGCAAACATTCTCTCGTGAAATGGATGGAATACTTGCTCTCTGCCAGGCACCATGCCTCGTGCTGGTTAACGTCTCAAATATTCTCTTTCACTACCTTGAAAAGCTTACAAAGAATTGAATGAAGATAAAAAATAATTTATTTTTAAATATCCTTTTTTTTTGTATTACAAAGTTTCTTTTCAAGTTCTGATTTAGGTAAATGCGGAGGATAGGAAGAACTAAGATGTAGGCAGTGCACGAGGAAATGGAATCGTAGTAGAAGCAGGTACTTGTAAGTCACTGTTTCTGAGCCCTTCTTATTTATGTGCACCAAACTATCTTCACCCCCTTAATTCTCCGGATCTATACAACTTTTCCCCACCTCATTTAATTTTAGAGACAATGCTAAAGTGAAGATTTCACAAACTCACATCCAAATGGAAACGATTACTTTTATCTTCTTCCAAAAGTATATTTTGAAAAAGAAAGAGATGAATTTTCCTAAAGATGTATCTAATTGTTTGGCAATAATCTGTGGTCCTTCAAAAATAGGACTAATTATCATCATGAAGGCAGGGAAGCTTAGGTGGCAATTTGTAATTTTTAGCAGCTTTTTACTTGGAGCATTTTAAAGTTGTTGCAGCAGGAGGTAAAGTACCAAGTCATGTTCATTTGAATAGAAATATTTAAAATGTTATATTATAAAAACATGAAAGTAGAGTTTGGAGGAAATGAATGTGTCTGTTCTCATATATAATGATAATTTGTATTTTGTTTCCTCTAATACCTTCTTAAATGTATTTATGGCTTAAATTAGTATTACTTATAAGATATTGTCTAATCTACATTGACCAACATGGTATCAACAAGCTAGATGTGCTTTGTTCATATGTGAAATATTAATATATGAATTGGGATGTGATGTTAAGTATAAAATACACTCTGGATTCAAAGGACTTAGTAAGAAAAAGTAAAATATTACATTAATAATTTTCATATTAATTAAATATTAAAATAATATACTGAACAATATTGAGTAATTTGAATATATTGCATTAAATAAAGTATTCTAGTAAGTTAATTTTATCCATTTATTTACTTTCTTAATATGGCTGTAAGAATGTTTAAAAGCGTATGTGTGGCTTGCCTCGTATTTCTATTGAATATAGTGTATAATAAGCACAGAATAGAGTGATATTGTTTTTCTCCCATTAATATACCATTTTCTTTTAATGAAGTTTTACATACAATTTTAAAAAACAACATCATACATCTTAGATATGTACTGAACCTTTCCTCCACTAAAAGCATGAGCTCCCTTTTAAGAGAGCAACGTTGTCCTGCAGTTTACTTTATATATTAAAAATTTCTATATCCCACTTACTTTAAAAAGATTTTGCAAAGATTGCCATAAATATAATTAAGTACAGCAGTCACCAAAAAGTCAACTACAAGATAGATGAAGAATAGGAATCGTTCTGAGATAAAATGTTTACTGCAATTGATTAACCATTTAGCTCAAAATTTTTTACAAGGAGTAAAGAAATACATAACCATCATCTTAGTTTTATGATAAAGTAAACCCCAAATTTGGAATCTTCCTTTATTAGTATTTGTACTTCTTATAATGTCTCCCTTAAATCTTTATGTACAGTGAAAAAATGGCAGAGAACTAACTATGCAATAATGAACATCAGAATGCCTCTAGAATCTGCTTTTGCTATACCTGTTTATCCCACTGTTACCCTGTATGACCGCAGTTTCAGATTTGTATCTTTAATCTGAAATAATGTGAGGAGCAGCAATAAGAACATTCTTCGTCAGATTCCATGTGACGAGAATTTGTGATGAGAATTTTCAACAATGATAAGAATCATCAAAAAATAAAATGCAAGGATTGAGTTAATTGATATACCACCAATTGGTTGGTTGAACTTAACCAGCTTGAGTTAAGTTCTGTGAAGAAAACAAAACCCAAAACAAACATAACTTGAATTCAATCAAAAAGTCATACAATAAAAATGAAGAATACTATTTTACCATTTTGAAGGAAAACCAGAGGGATTTAAGAATCAGATCACATATGAGAAATTTTAAAATGTAGGTATTGGCTTTAGTTAAATCTGATAGAAACATAAGATTAAAATGAACAGAGGTAAGAAAAAAAGAAGTGGTTAGAAATGAGGCAAGAGAAGTAGCTGAGAATCATATCTGCCTTGTGAATTCTGCAGAGAAGTTTGTGTTGTACTCTACGTGTGATGTCAGCCATTGATTTTGAGCACTGGAAATACATCATTTCATTTTATAGTCTAAAACATTAGCCTGACGACTCTCATGCAAAAAGGTGGTAGGAGAGCAAGAGAAAAATCGAGGTGATAACTTTTAGATGTAGAGAGGAGATATGCCATCAATAATTGGATACAGGGGGAAAGTAATAACTGGATATAGGACTTTGAGGCCCAGGGACTAAACCAGACTAAATAAGTAAATATGTGCATCAACGTATCAAGGGTAGAATAAATCTTCTGGGGGGAAAATATAGATCGAAAAGAAAAGGGGCCTTAAATTCCTAAGTATTTGGATTTCACACAGAGGTGCTAAAGATATATAAGAAAACATTATAGAAGGCACTTTTTTTTGTGGGGGGGGGCAGCTGGGGCTGAGTTTGAATCTGCCACCTGTGGCATATGGGCCGGTGCCCTACCCTTTTGAGCCACAAGCGCCACCCCAGAAGGTACATTTTTTGAGACAGAACTAACACCAAGAGAGTGATACTTCATGGATGTCAAGATCCTATGAGAGAAATGAGGGATTATCAAGTTTGTCAGATACTGTGGGAAGACTAAGTAAGCAGAGAACACAGAAGCAGCCAAGGGATGTGTCACCATACAGGTAACTGGTGACATTGACACAAAATAATGTCAGTGGTTAGGTGGAAAGAAGGACTGGGAGGTGAGAAAAAGGGTCCTGGATGGCACAATTATGAATGACTTTCCCAAGACTTTGCTTGTCACATCCCCAAGGACCACAGCAAATGAGATGAGCTACCATTTCATGAGTGGGTAAAGAGTCAAGGGAAGCTTGCTTTTTTTGTTTGTTTGCTTTGTTTTTTTTAAATGATGAGGATGATGTAATAGAGAGGGAAGGATTGATGATCCTGGGGGAAGAGCTTATAAAAGAGGATCAAATTCCTCCAAAAGAGGACATAGGAAAAAGATGGTAGAAGCCTGAGCACAGGCCAACTGGCCTTAGAAGGAAGCAGAGATGCTTTATTCTTTGTCCAAAGGAGAGCACACAGTGTGTGATGAGGTTCAAGTAGGTGGGCAGGGTTTTTAAAGGGACTCTGAAGGTTTTTCTTTCTTTTTCTATTTTCTCTACCAAATGTGAAGCAAGGTCATCACTTGAGATAGAAGGAAAGGTTTGCCCCGTTTTGAAAAGCATAAAGCCCCATGAACTCTAATAAAGAACATGGCTCTGAACATGTTTTCAAGTCTGGATTCTATGATTCCTTCCAAGCAAATCTATGGCTGTGTACATGACTCTCAATGATTGAAGGATAATCTACAGCCGAGATGCTTGAAAGTTTTATGCCACTTTTTACTGTGGGATGGAGGAGTTGGTTGCAGAGTCTTGGAACATCTACAAAGATGTCACTTCATTCATACGTGCCTTATTTTTTGAGTCTTTAGTATTCATAGAAAATCTGAAAGATAGCCAAGAGATAGTCTCTATAAAGGTAGACTGAAGTTTAAAATAGAAGCAGTTAACACTATGTTTCTCTAAAACAATGTTTATGCCCAAATAGAACAAAGCACCTATTCCTGTTCAGAGAAAAAGATACATATATCTTTTATATATATGTTGTGATATATGTATCAGAACAAGAGTAGGCTGGATTTATTGCATCTATTTGATTTCCTTAGAGCTCTAGAAAATGATTTCAAAAGAAAAACATGAAAATTGGTATTTGAATTCTGATTATTATATATGATTGGAATTTATTTTTAAGTATACTCCCACTTTGATACGAAAATTTCAGATTGAACTGTAACTGAAGTAATACATTTGTCATTTTTTACCAGTTGAAATTTAAGATAGTACTGGAGTCCCTGCCTTGAAGACACTAATGATCCTTTAAAGATAAATGAATAGAAGGAAAACTACAAATACATGGTACTGTAAAAAAACTAAACATTAATTTTTTGCAATATTTCCTATTGTTCCACTGGTGAATTGGTGTCAAAAATCCTTTATTAATTACATAAAATTTTTAGGTATGCAATTTAAATGTATTTTGTAAGATTCCTTTTGGAACTTTACTTTCTTAATGTTGAAGGCTTTCTTAACCAGTATTCCTACAATAAATTTATAATGTGTTCAGTTTGGATGAGACAACTGATCCCTAAAAATCAGGGGGGATTCTGGGAATAATGTGATAAATCTTGTTCTGTAGAGTTAGACAACCTTGAATTCCAGTTCTGTCATCTCCACCTGTTTTATGATCTTGGGTACACCACCAAACCTCTTTTACGCCGTTTGCTCATGTACAAAATAAGGAAAATAATATTACCTCCTGAGTTGTGAAGATAAATTGAAGTGGTTCTCAGATACTTGGTTTCTTTGCTTCTTTTGTTGGTCTTTACATTTTTGATTATCAAAATGAAAATCAGTTATAATAATACATTTAATTTATAATTTAATTAATCGTAAATTTCATTTCCTCGTATGTGATGGATAAGTGCACGTGTGAGAGACGTGTTGTACCATTCAGAACAATTTGTGCACATATACTTTTAGAAAAAGTGAAATTACAGATTCTCTGGTTTTAATTTTATAACTTTGTGTTATGTTGTATTACAGAGTAGTCATACCAATTATATTTGGTTAAGTGTTACATAGGATTTCTTGGTAATCCATAAATTTGCCATTATTCAAAAATATTAATTTGGTTTATTACAGATCTCTCAATTGTATCACCCATTAGTTCACTTATTTTTGATGTGTTCAAATTAAATTGAGACTATCCATACTTTTTGACCCCAAACTCTTCAGCATGCATATCACAAAAGTTATCATTAGAGTTCTCTATCATTAGAGTTCAACATTTGCCTTGGGAAGCTTTCTTTAGGTAAAAATTTGCATGCATACAGTGAATTCACAAACTGTATATATACCATTTCATGATTTCAAGCCATGTATATACCTGTTGTGTGACTCAAATGACTATCAATTTATAGAAAATTCATCATTGCAGAAAGTTATATCATGCCTTCCCATAGCCAATTTGTGGAGCCCTCCATGAACCAGCCAATTTTCTGATTTTTTCCCCATAGATTACTTTCTATGTATATAAAAGATTTTGGGTAAGGCTTTTGGAGGACTTCTGTTTCATATAAATTTCAGAATTCGTTTTTCAAATCCCCCAAAAGAAATCTTACTAGAATTTTGATCAATATATTACATCTGTACATAAATTTGAAGGTCTTATACTCCATGAGA
>NW_003852401.1:2923412-2937447 GCF_000181295.1 Otolemur garnettii
TCTACTTTCTCTTTCTCATACTCCCATCATACCCTAAGCTGATCCCCTAATTTCAATTAGTTTGTACTTTTCAGCACTTCAGAGCAATTTAAATATGATACTCAATTTCATCAATTTAACCTATGATAATGTATTTGGCTACTCTTAAGGTAGTTTGAGGTTTTCCCCAGAGATAATGACATTTTGTTAGTAATGAAAAAACCTAGAATAGATGAAGGCAAAGTTTTGTAACTTATTCAGGGAATTTTAGCAAATTTGATATATGACGCACAGGACATTGGAGAACTCCAGAGGAAACACAACTTGGCTCCTTAGCAGCCTTAAAATTGGCCCAGTTTACTCAGATTTGTTTAACGCTAACACAAAAACAAACAATTTTTCCACAATTTACAGCAGTGTGACAGGTTTATATGTTTGTCTTTCCTGGTATCTTATTTTTGTTCTGAAATCTGAGGCAAATGGAACAGCTAAGATTCATTTTGATGTTTCTAATTATACCTGTCTTGTATTAGAACTATTATTTTTGCTAGGAAAATATTTTCTTCCCCTCTTTCTTTCCCGTGTCAATTTAATATATTATCTTTAATTGTGCTTTGTTATTTGTAAAACAGGATGACAGGAAACATTTTCCTCTATGATTCCTGACCATTGCTATTAGAGGAGAGTGGTCTGTAAGCACTTAATGAATTATTTAGACTCTTCTCTCTGCTGCTTTATCTTCCTTCATCAAGAATATTTAAGAGAGAGAGATAGCAAGGCAGTGCTATTTATATATCATCACAAACTGTTAAATACAAATTGTACCTTTTATTGATAGATGCATCTTCATCACAGGATTGACTATGAAATGGAAAACTATACATTTCTAAGGACAAATTTACCTTATAGTCAATAATTATAAAAATATAATTTCTATCACTAGTTAGACACCAATATCAATTTTAAAGCCATTTTAAGAGGTATTATTATCATCAGTGTTTATTAGCTGAGCTCTGTTAAAAATGAAGATTCTTATTCCATTTCAGCTTTTACCATCCTAAGAAAGGTTTTCTGAAATGACGTATTTTCCCCCCAAAATTAGTTCTGACTTTCAGAACTTTCTGACACTTTGATAGCATTGGTTCAGCATTTTTGTATATGGGTTATATTGTTGTGGTTTTCTTTATTTGTTTTGTTTACATGTGAAATTTAACTGTCTCTATTCCCCCAAATGCTATAAAATTCAGGGCAAAATATTATTCTCTTTTTTATTCCTCCAAAGACCTTATACTATATACATGTGACTTCTAGAGGACTTACAAAGTGTAAACTCAGTGTATTGTCTTTTTCTGGTTAAATTACCTACTATTTAACTTAAATTTGATAAACAGTTCAGTGTAATCATTTCATCAATCTGCTTAGTCCTGTGTTAGGTGCTACATATCAGGAGTATTGCCATCAATAAATCAATCAGAAGCTACTAACAAAATATCTATAATATATTAACAATGTATGTCTGAAATATATTAACAATATATCTGTGAAGCTACTAACAATATATCCGTGAACCTACTAACAATGTATCTGTATTTATTAGTTTCCATTGCTGCTAAAACAAATTACAATGGAGTTGGTGGCTTAAAACAACACAAATTTATTATCTTACATTATTGATGTGGGGTCCCAAATCCAGGGCCTAGTGAGAATATGTTTCTTCTGGAGGTTGTAGAAAATAACCTGTTTCTTTGACTTTTCCAGCATCGAGAACAACTTCATTCCTTGATTCAGTGTGCCTTTGCACTTTCTGAGCCATCAACAGTCCAAGGGCTTGTAGAACTTGTGTCACATTGCATCACTTTGACCTTGAGTCTTTTGCTTCCCTCTTTCACTTACAAGGACCCTTGATATTATGCTGAATCAGAATAAATTCCTTATGTATTACCCAGGATAATCTCCTTATTTTAAATTCATCACAATTAGTAACCACAATTAGTAACCACAATTCCAACTGCAAACTTAAATCTCCCTTGCCATGTAACATACCATATGTATACGTTTCAGAGATTAATTAAAGCATGGACATCTTTGGGGGGCCCTTATTTTGCTTAGTGTGGTACTCTTTAACCTTAACTAAGTACCACTCTGAGTTTTAGACCTCTAAAATAAAGAACTGAATGTATCATCTGTAATTTTTTGTCTAAAATATGTATTCATTTCGTAAAAGTGTTACAAAACTTTGTCTTTGATCAATTTATTTGGATATTTATCTTTAGTTTGCCCATTGGTTTTGCAAAAGTTAAAATAATATAAATTTAAACACTTAACCAAACATAATAGCTCCAGTTTTAGAATTATTTTAATTTTAGAAACTAAGGGCAGAAAAGGATGCTTGTGAATATTAAACCAAGTAGGCTCTAAAATAAATTATAAGTGAATAAAATTTTAGAACCTAATTATTCAGCTTCCGTGGAAGATATATTAACAATGACAGCAGGATTTGACACTACAAGTTTTCTTCACTTCTTTGTGACCTTATTTATTGAACTTTCTAGGGTCAACAAAAAGAATTAGGTATTGGATTTGTGTGTATGAATTTTTAACTTGAAGGTGTCTGACTCCAACTCTGTCAAGACCTCCTGACCTTACTGCTTGAAGTGATTTGATTTAGTCAGCAAACTAGATGGTCATTGTTTCATGTATAAACAAAAGCCACTTTTTTGTCATTCAAACTAGATTTAACATTCACTGACATGATAGAAATGGAATTTTGACTGAATGCCATGGAATAATTAACAACATATTTCTGTTGTGTATCAACACAAGTATCAATCACTTTCATTGATACTGAGTCAAGAGAAAATGCAGCATGAGTTCCCAAAATGTCTTAGAAGTCCCATCTTGTTTATCTTCAAGCTCTCTGGGTGTATTTTCTTAATGGTTTGGAGGATGTATTCCAGAAGGGCTCAGTGCTTAGAGGCATTTAAGTCAATGACTTAGGATTAAAAAAGGAGTCTTTATATTAGACATAAATTTGGAATAAGAGTAATTACAGTGAAAGTTTTTTTAAAAATTCTTCTTTAATTTAAAAAAGCTTTCAAGCTCCAGGAGTTTGCATCCATCTTAAGGCTGTTTTATTGGTTATCACTGCTATCTCTGATATGACACTAAATTGATGTTTGAAGATCTTGCATCTTCCTGTGTCATGAGATTTTAGGTGCACTTGTTTAATTCACAGTGCACGGCTGACTACTGAATCCCAAACATCTGTTACCATATACAATTTGTGTACTTAATAAGCATTTGTTTACTGAGAAACAGCTCTTTATCTGTTTTGGAAAGGATGCCTTTAGTCATCAAATAAAACCTCCTATCTTATGTGCTTAATTGAAACTTTGGTTAAAACGTCTAGGATTTCTTTATATTGTGCACTAATTATGTATGGACGTTTACATTTTTTGGTTACCTTTAATTTCACTTTACTTAACTTTTATTTTTATTTTTTGTCATTGGGGCTTTAGACAGCATTAAAAACTGAATTGGATTTGAATCTCTGCTCCAAGTTTTTAAGGTATCTTATTTTTCACTTTCTTAGACATATATATTATAAATATGTACATATATTTTATATATATAGATGAAATAACTACTCTTACCTTTCTAAATTATAAGGACTAAAGAGCATAACAATAACATAGTGTTATATGTTATTCATAATAGGTACCCAAGAGCCCTTTTTGTTGTTTCATGTTTTGTTTTATTTCCTTTCCTTTTAGTTAAGAGGGTGGTAAATCTAGCTTACTTTTTCAAGCTGCATTCTCATGCTTTCAAAAATTGGTCATTGGCTTTTTGTGATAAAATGAAAAATTATTTTAAAAAAAGATTTGAGACTTTAAATATATACTATCCCTTGGGAGAAAGGAGAATCAAATGTGCAATCCCTGTAGGTCAACATAAATTTTCAGAATGGAAATTCTAAGTTATGATCTACAGTAATACATAAACTAATTTTTAAACCATATTAATGGCTTGTCTCATACTCAGTATTTCCATAGACTCATGGACTTTTCTCTTGAGAATTGGAATTTACTTCTCTTTAATTTGTGTCCATTTCATAAAGCACTGCTTTTCTTGAATTATATAGGTCAATAAATATGAAATGTCTGACTTTGAATCAAGACTTTAGCTTGTTCTATCTCTAACCAGAAGCAGTACAATTAATCAAAGTGTGCACCTGAACTATTCATATAGTCTTGCCATCTTAACAGTAGCTGGTGTATGCCAGCAGCAAGAAGCCTCGATGGCAAGTGATGATGAAATCATGAGAGGCATTTTCTCATGAAATGATTTTATGAGAATTAATATTAAATATTAACATGTTGTTTAGAATTAATATTTTTCTTTGCAAGAAATTGTCTAAAGCCTGGAAGAAATGGTAGTCAGTTGGTGCAAGGTCTAGTAAATATAGTGGATCACAGAGAGTTTCCAAGTATAACTTTGATAGTTCAAGCAGCATTGTTTTTTAAGACCTGTAATCTTGCAAGAAGATTGGCCTATTGCATATGATCAATCTCAGCTGTATAATCATAAACATCCTCATCATTTCATCCAGTTGGTTCCAGTAGACATTTGTTGTAATCAACTGACTAGGTTTCATGAAGCTATAGAAGATAATTCTACCAGTGGACTACCATACCCGACCAGCTGTTCTTGATGAATATTTAGTTTGGGACTGTGTTTTGCAACTTCATCTGTATCTAAACATTGTTCTGAACACTTGCAATTTTCAAAAATAATCCATTTTTAATCACATGTAACAGTGTTGTGTGGAAGTGTTTCACTTTTATTTTATGACACCAAAGAAAGGCACGTTTCCAGACAATTTCTCTTCTGATGCTCTTTTAATTCATGCAGCACCTATCTATCTAGCTTCTTTTGAGATACACAAAAAATCGAGAAATGTACAATTCATGTGGATAGAAACAAATGAAGCCTCCCCAGCAACACTGCTGATGGGTTTCAAATGGTCCAAGATTGTTGAAATGGTAACATCAAACCTTGGTGCTAGTTCACATGTAGGTGGAAATGGATTTGCTCCCACTACAGCTTTCAGCTCATCATTCTGCACCTTGGTCTCAGGTTGCCCACGTGGCTTACCCTCAAAGTTAAAATCTGCAGCAAAAAACTCCTCAAACCATTGACATACTTTGCATTCATTAGCCATATCCTTCCCAAACACTTCATTAATATTTTGAGCTGTCTGTACTGTGTTGGTTCCATGACAGAACTCATATTCAAAAATAAAGTGAATTTTAGACTTATCCATGGCTTCCCAGAAATTGCTTTAAAAAGTATTTGACAGATAATCACAAGCCAAAATGTGCATTTGAAAGAATAAGGATGTACCTTCACAGTAAAAATAAAAAAGTGTTAAAGTGAAATGTCAGCGATATCAACTATCAAACTTAGTGCTCAAGGGAATCGAACATTTCAGACTTAGTAAACAACACAGATTTGATCCTTGTAGGTCTATGTATACAGATTCTTTTACACTAAATGCAGATCCTTGATGCAAACCTGGCATATATGAAGGGCAGACTTTTTGTATATGTTGTTTCTGCAAAGTGGACTTGGATTTTGAAGTTCTCAGAGTAGGGGGCAGGGAGAGGAGATTCTAGAACCAACCTCCCATGTATACTAAAGGATGACAATGCTGTTAGATGAGCAGTCTTTTGCTAATACAGGCTCAGTGGGAGGGAGTATTTGAGAAATTAAAATAAAGAGATCATAAGAACACTGTACTTTCCTCATACTACTACACTCGAATGAGCACACCTTCAGTTTATGTCACTTGTTAAGGAAGGAAAGGTGGCATAAAAATCTCATGCACCTCAAGGAGTATAGGTAAAGAATTACTCAAATTTAAGACGTCTGTCCTCAAATACTAGTTGAAAGCCCACAATAATAACTTTAATATTTATTTATGAAGTTCAAACTCTTTAAGTTCAATAAACATTCATATTATTATATATTTCCAAGTACTAGTACTTCAGACTATTCTTTATCCTCTGAAAAGATAGTAATCTGATTGAAAATGTTGTATTATCCTTTCCAACAAGTGAGCAAATATTTTTTTTAACTAAAAGCCCTAAGTGTAAATAAATGTAAGGCATTATAAGAGTAATGATAAATATGATGTGGATGATGATGATAGCAGTGGTGGCGAGCATGATGAAAATAATTAGGAAGAAGATGATAATATAGATGGACCATTTCAAAAGTTTTGAGATACACAAAAATCAAGAAATGTAAAATTCATGTGGATGGAAACAAATGAAGCCTCCCCAGCAACAACAATAAGCTTAGCAAGTTGAAACTTGCACAGGTGAATCAGAAAACATCTGTCAACTATGTTTCTTGGAAGTAGAATAATGGACCATAATACAGTCTGTCTCACAACTTTCTAGTGACTCATGTAAAGAAGGGTATGAAATCTGAGGTGGAGCAGAATTGAACAGAAGAGCAAAGAGTCCTGGGCTCTGTTAAAGGTTTAGTATACCATGTAGACTAGGTGTTAGGCAGGGATAAGGAGGAAAGAAAACAGGGGTTTTGTCTAGGGGTGTCTATTGGAAACAGATGATGCTAAGAAATCTAACGGCAAGAAATTGACCAGAAGGGACTCCCAAGGAAGAACAGATGACATGTCAAAGGAGTTTCCAAGTACTGACCAGATGTTTAGTCTATGATAGTGGGTCTCCAAGCTTCGAGCTACCAGAAAGAGGTAGAAGAACCACAAAGTGGCAATTTGATCAAGGCCTCAATAGAGGGTCTTTGGAGCATGTGCACAGTTGAGGTAACAGTGTCTCTAAATGACTTCCCCTCATTAACATAGTAAAAATCCCACCCAAAGCTCCATGGCAGTTTATATATATCATGGCAACCCCAAGAAATTGCCTTATGAGGATGGGAAAAGGGGATGATTCGCCATTCCAAGAATTCTTCACCTTTTCCCCAAAAAACCATAAATATTATAACCTCCATTTAACATAAAACTAGAGAATTAGCATAAAAGGAGAAATCTTGTTAAGCTCCATGTCTCCTTCACCCATGGGGAATGACCCATTTCTTCTCTGGAATGTTCTATGCTTTAATAAACGTTGGCACTTTGCCTGCTTGCACCTGATTGCTCTGCTCATTTCCTCCATTGACTTGGTACCAGTAACCATTCTTCAGTACTGGGAACCAGAACCAGGGAACATGGGACTTGACATCTGGTCACCACACCCAACATAGGATAGATACAGATTGTAAAAAGAGAAATAATTCATAAATAAATAAAATAATTTAGTGCTTATAGTTTCGCTGTGGTAGGTAGTCACATGAAAAAAAGGTACCTGAGTAATAATAATTAAGGATATAACAGCCAAGGACAAATATCAATGAATGACCTTGTCTTGAAGGAATTAGAGGAAAGAAGATGCAGCTTCTGCTTGAGAAAGGTGACCTGAAATGCTGAAGGAAGGTATCCAGTCGTCAGGTTTTGCAAGGGAAAACTAAAATTTTAAGTGGATGATTAAATGTGAGGATAGGAAGAGAAAGAAATTAAGTGCATTCAACGTTCTTCACCTGAAAAGATGAAGGAATGGGTGCCATGAATAAAAATAAGATGACAAAGGGGAAGTTTTAGTAGAAGACAAAAAGCCATGATTCAGTCTTGTTTTGAAGGAATTTGAAGAAATAAGGAACTTCTGCTTGGAAGGTAAAATTAGGCAATGAAAAAAGAGGTGTCAGTCCTGAGCCAATAGGGAGGTCGGGTAACACTTAAGCGTGAAAATAAAGAGAAGAAAGATTTGGAAGTAAGGCACCCTGAGGGAGAGACTTTCAGAGAGATTTGCCTAAGATGTGTTAAGTTCAGGTAGAGATGTCAGGAGACTACAGTGAGAGGGAAGTAGAACTCCAACTTACAAAAGCAATTCATAAAATATAAATAAAACATTTGTGCCCTTATAATATTCTGAAATGTTTAAAAATTAAAAAATAAAACAGAATTCTAATTTACAGTTTGAGAGATGACTCAGAGCTGGAATTAAGGGATTCTGAGCCATCTGAGGAAAGATGATCATTCTGAGCCATCTGAGGAAAAATGATCATTCTGAGCCATCTGAGGAGCTTTCAGAGAAGCTAAAATTGGTTAGGAATAGAACAACAAGGAGTAAGACAAAAACTCTGGAAGCTTAGAGATGGCTCACATGGCAGTGCTGAGATATGGTGAAGTAGAGAAAACAGTAAAAGGAATCAGAGTAGTGATAGACTAGCTAGAGGAGGGTGGTAAAACAGAGCCATTGGCGGGAGAAGGATTTAAGGACGGTCAACACTGAAATGTTGTAGGAGACCAAGTCATATTTTAAGTGAATAAGTATGGTTGGACTGGGTGTACATGATAGCTGTGTACAAGCATTGCCCTTCCTACCTTGGGCCTCTGTTGAGCTGAATGATAAAGTTAATGTTTGTAAAAATCTTTTCATTTTTTGAATACATTTGTGGTTATTTCAGAAAAGAGAATCCAGAGCACATGTATTGCTTTTTATATTTATTTATTTATTTTTATTTTTATTTTTTGAGACAGAGTCTCACTCCATTGCCCTGGTAGAATGCTATGGTGTCATAACGCACAGCAACTTCAAACTCTTGGGCTTAACCAATCCTCTTGCCTCAGTCTACCGAGTGGCTGGGATTACAGGTGTACGCCACTACTCCCAGCTAGGATTTTTTCTCTATTTTGAGAAGAGACAGGGTCTAGCTCTTGCTCAGGCTGATCTTGAACTCCTGAGCTCCAGAAATCCACCTGCCTCGGCCTCCCAGAGTGCTAGGATTACATGCGTGAGCCACTGTGCCTGGCCCTTCTTTTTAATTTGTGTATCTTCATACGTACTTTCTCAAGTGCCTTGTACACAAATTTTATATTCTATTGTAACCACAGCTGTTCTTTGCACAAAAGATTTTGCTAACAAGAACTTTGATTTCTCAAGTGAACCCAAACACTTCTAATTAAATGTCTGTTTAATATCTTTCAGAGAAAAATGCCTAATGCTTCCATTAAAATTAGTACGTAGGACATGTCTAAAATAGTAACAATTGAGTTTGGTGACTTTAATCTTTGGATAAAAAGTTTCTTTTGGTAATTAACTATGAAAGTCTTGCAGAATTCTTGTGCTTTAATTTTCCCAGTACTATTTCTGATGATTTGTTAAACTTGGAGCGTGGTTAAGACAATTTTTTTTCATAGCTATAAAGAAAAGGTCAGAAATAAAGTTTATCTTAATTTGAAATGACTTGATTTTTGCTAATTTTTAATACTACAGTTGATTCTCTATTCACTTCAGTGTATATGTCTCATTTATTCAATTTAACTCTAAGGTTATTGTACATAAAGACCATATTTCTTTTCCTTTCTTATCAGCCATGTAGCGGCCCAATCACTTAAACATGAAACACAGTCATAAATTGAAAATCTGAATGTTTCCAAACATCTGAACATTTTAAAAGAACGTTCAACAGTTAATATAGCCCTCTATTTTTCTTAATTCTCTATCACTAAAGTATAATTCGCAGCTCACTTTATATGAGTTTTCTTTAACAATATGAATTTTTTAAAGAAAAACCTCAGAGAAGTCTATTTTTCTTAATTCTTAATTCTATTTTTCTTAATTCTCTATCACTAAAGTACAATTCACAGCTCATTTTATATGAGTTTTCTTTAACACTATGAGTTTTTTTAAAGAAAAACCTCAGCGATGTCTGTATTACATACATGGGTAAAAAGAAACTCGTTACCATGTTATCAACAAGATAGATATTTTGAACTCAAAACTATGGAAATTAGAAAAAAAGTGGAATGCGGTAAGCAAGAACAAAACTTGGTACACAGCAAATGCACCCCAAATGAAAAACAAGTAAAAGGTCAAGACATTGCAGACTAGGACTGGGATCTGGGAGCTCACTTTATTTCTTGTTTATTTTCCATAACTAGCAAATAACTCATTGTTTTTATGTCTGACAGTAACATTTGTGCATAAAGGTCATTTTCATTAACCTTAGGTTTATAATTTCCAGCCTCCTTGCCCAAAGGCTTTGCTGTTATTTACAATTTTTCTTAGTTCCGTGCAAAACCAAACAACCATCCGTGTAAGGCTAATATATGTTAAGTGCCTCAGGCATATTTCAATTAAGCATTAACATAGATTGGAAAATTTCCAAAACATTTAGTGAATATTACTTTCAATCATTTTCATTAAAATTAATAGCAAATGTTAAAAAGTAATATACCAGAGGGCTGGGGGAATTGAGTTCCTAGCTTTTAAAGGGCTACTTGTGCTAATATAGAAAGAATTTTCATACAACTTAACCACATATTACCTAGTCTTATTAAATTCTGCGTTTTGTGTGGGCAGAAGAATGGGAGTTATGCACAAAATTAAATTTGTTTTAACACTTTCAGATAGTGACTTCAAATTTTAATGAGTATTTACTAGATACCAAAAATACGGAACTGGCAATTGAGCAAACTTAACACCCCAAACCATGTGCACTAATCATTAACCACATGTTCCAGAAATACTTAAAGACATATTTTTAGAGACAAGTTTATAGAAATAAGAAAAAGAACTGTCCAAAGTAAAGATTATTATACCAATATAGAAGTATTAAAATCATTATAAGAGAAACAAATGTCTGAGAATTGCATTAATGTGAAATTTTTTTAAAAGTAGAATTAACGGGCAAAATGAAATTAAATACAATGCTGAAATATCAAAATAAAGTAAAAATAAAACAATGGTCAAAATTTTCTCTCAGAATAGTATTACATGGAATATGGCCTTTAAAATAAAATAAAAATCATTGAATCACCTAACTTAGTAACCTTTTATTTTCTTAGCAAAAGAAAGATCTCTGGCTATATAACAGTTCAAAATATTTTTGACATTAAAAAGAACATTTTATATACATGATATTTCATCAGTTTTAATCTATGAGACACACACATGTATATGTGTGTATATATTATATATGATATATATTATTTTTTATTTTTGGTAGTGATTTTACTCCTTTTTTTTTTTTAGATACTCACTTTGTTGCTTTTGGTAGAGTGCTGTGGTGTCATAGCTCACAGTAACCTCAAACTCCTGGGTTAAAGCCATCCTCTTGCCTCAGCCACCTAGGTAGCTGAGACTATCGGTGCCCACCACAACATTGGGCTATTTTTAGAGACAGGGTCTGGCTCTGGATCAGGCTGGTCTCTAACTCCTGAGTTCAAGCAATCCACTCACCTCGGCCTCCCAGAGTGCTAGATTATAGGCGTAAGCCACTGCACCCAACCAACATAGTGATTTTTCAATTTTGTAAGGATATTACACATGAACACTGATTTTCCTTCATTTTAAGTCAAGGCTGTATAAGCTTCACAGTGGAATATGATAAAGCTAAGGATTTTAAAAAAGAGCTTGCTCTGGGGCAGAAACAGAATTTTGGTTTTTGTTTGTTTTGTTTTGTTTTGTTTTGTTTTTGAGACTAAATCTCACTTTGTCACCCTGGGAATAATGTCATGTATCATCATAGCTCACAGCAACCTCAAACTCTTGAGCTCAAGTGATCCTCTTTCCTTAGCCACCCAAGTAGCTGGGACTACACAGCTAGTTCTATTTTTAGTGAAGACAGGGTCCAACTTTGCTCAGGCTGGTCCCCAGTTCCTTAGCTCAGGTGATCCACCCACTCTGGTCTCCTAGAATGCTAAGGTTACAGGCCAGCATCTGGCCAGCAGCAGCATTTTAGATGTTAATAACATTAAAAAAAATCTTTACTATTTCTTTACTACTTGGTTCTAAGTTCCTTTTAAATGTAAGACAAGGAAAAGGATATTACACAAAAGACACGTTAAAAAGCATAAACCAAAATTCTTTTCTGTGCAATAGCAACAGCCTTCCTAGTGTCTATTTACTAGATGCTCATGTTTGCAAAAAAGCCACTGACTACAATTACACTTCCACTGCAAGAGAGCACAATACCAAGACCAGGAGAACACTTAGCTCAAGCAAATTTCAGAGAGGAAATTGTAGCATGGTCCTAACACAAGTGTCACAGTTAAGACGAGTCATCATTGGCCAGGAGTCCACGATAGTGAATGTGATACCTCTTTTGTAGAATCAGAGGGGTGAACAAGACTGGACAGTTGCTTCGAAACTCAACCAGTGAAGGAGTGAGAGTTTAGTCCCTCAGACAGGTCTTTAGGAGAGTGTGGCTTAGCAAGAGCTATTTGAGCTACTAAAAATATGATACAAGAATAGATTCCAGGTTCATAGTTTCCATTGGTTACTATCACATAAGAATATTCAAGTTAGTCCCATGATACAAAAGGATGGACTCAGGCTGAAAACTTCATTCCCCATGCCTGGGGTAACTCCTTTCTCATCCCTCTTGCCCACTCTGGAACTTCAAGTCTAGGAGTGAGAGGGATATTGTTTTATTTCCACATATTTCATTCCCCCAGCTCTCAAATGTAGCCATTCTGTCTGTGGCTTTCATAGCTAGTTCTCTCTCTCCTTCTCTCTCTCTCTCTCTCACACACACTCACAAACACACAACTCTGTCTCTGTCTCTCTTTCACCATAAATTAAGCATCTAAAAAAAAGATTTGTATCTAATTTCATATCTTTGGCCTCTAGTATGTTGACTGACATATAATAGGTGCTCAAATACAGTTAATGAATAAATTAATAATTTATGCTTCGTAGACAAATAGAGAAAGCTGAAGGCTAACACAGAATAGTGTGAAAACTTTTTAAGGCAAAATGTCTCCCATATTGGAAATTAATTCTAAGTAATATCTAACAGAATCTGAAAATCTGCTAGATTCACTATGCTTCAAAGAATATTACAATAAACAGAAAAAGATACTAATTCATATGAGGATAAGTGGGGGACACTTAGATCTGGTATTTTACCACATTTGCAATATTCTATTAGTCCTTTATTAGGAGAGGTTGGCAAATTACACTTGGACTAAATGTAATTAGTTATAAAGACATATAAGTTACAGCTGGTAAATTGTTACAAAACTCTTCCATAATAGTTTGGTTGTTTGTTTTCAGTTAAATTATTTCCATAACTTCAAATTAAAAAATTATATTTTAGAACAATTTTTCTGATTATAAGCTTGATAAATGTTATTGAGATCGGATTGTAAACCTGATCTCTTGATGAACTCAACGGCAACTGAATCTGCTAGCATAATTCATATTCCCATAGATGACTAAATAGAGACTATTTTCAATTATATTGTTTTCCAAGAAATGTACCTAAGTTTTTATAGAAATGAAGAAATAATGTATCTCTGAATTATTAGGTGATGATTAATACATAAATAGCATATATAAGTTAAGTATCTTCTATCTATTGTTTCTTGATAACAGATCAAGTAAAATTATGTTTCTTCAGATTAATAGAAGGAGCTTGAATTATTTTTAATTTGCTTTTACACTTGTCTTTAATTTTATCTTTTAAGTCCTTGGTCACTATTTTTATTTTCCCCCACAAAGTCTCACTCTGTTGCCCAGGCTAGCGTGGCCTGGCCTATGCCTAGCTCACAGGCTCCTCCTGGGCTCACGCAATCCTCTTGCTTCAGCCTCCCTAGTAGCTGGGGCTACAGGCAAAGGCCACCACAGTGGGCTAATTTTTCCATTTTTCGTAGAGATGGGATCTCACTTTGCTCAGTCTGGACACGAACTCTTGACCTCAAGTGATCCTTCTGGCGTTCAGAGTGTTAGAATTACATGTATGAACCAACAGGCCCAGCTTAGTCAGTATTTCAATAAAGGTTTTTGCTGTGTTATGTTAGGCATTTTCCTGAAGAAGAGAACACTTATAGCATTTTTTTCTTGAAACTAGCATCAAGTTTTTAACTTCTTTCTAGTGACCTTTAAAGCATAATGTTAGTACATCATTATTAATCTATATGAGAATTGAACCTATAATCTTTAGACCAAGAATTGTATACTGAAAA
>NW_003852401.1:2937708-2942436 GCF_000181295.1 Otolemur garnettii
AAAAAAAAAAAAGAAAAAAGAAAAGTCATACTTATGATTCCTGTATTTGAGTAGAATATTCACCTCTTGGATTATCTGAGAACAGATATGGTTAACTCGTGTGAACATAGTTGTAGGTAGATACATCCCGTGATTAAAAAATTGTATGCAATTCAACTATTTTAAGGTGGATGATCCCCACAAGAAAATGTGACCCTCATATTACACAGGAGTGGTCTGTGGCTCTTTGCTTGAGTAATTATGGGGCATAAGCTCATGCAGCTAATTTTTTTTCATTTAAGATTTTAGTTTTACCTTTGATTCTTAGTAATTTTCGTCAACTAGGTAAATATCCATGGTCTTTGTATAACAGATTTGTGTATGGTTCACTTAGGAATATTTCAGATTAAGAAAGACTTAAATTTTGAACATATAAAATGGATAATATAACATTAGGTTCTTTATGCCTTTTTAAGTAAAATCTTGCTACTGCCTAAGTATGCAACTATAGAGTTTCAGGGCCCCTGGCTAACACCGTCTTCCTTCCCAGACCATCATTGCCAGCTGAGGATGTCTTAAGACAGAACTATAGACGAGGTCTATATTTTTGTGAAAACTGGAAAACTATCCTGAGTTAGATAGACTTGGTCACACTGAATCTTTTATCTCAACCTTTGGGTAGATTAACGAGGAAAATTCTTTCCCAAATTCTTGCAAATTCTGCCCCTGTATCTCCAACACTTAGCATTACAAGTTGTATAATTGATTCCATACTGCTGCTGGGCCACTCTTCTGTGCATCTCACCCTATTGAAACAAGGGCAACCCAAAATAATAGAAAACAAAGTGGTTATCCAAACAAGCAGTTGTCTTTCTCTTATTTCCAGATGCAAAATATGTAGGAGGTTCATTAGAATAACCTTGTTCAAGATCTTCAGAATAACCTTGTCTCAGGATCTGAGAATAGATACTATTATCATATACTAATCAAATCTTAGTTGTCTGGATTTCTCTTTTCACCTTGAAATAATATTTTTTCCTTTGGAAAAATTTAATCTCCCCATGGCAATAATGTAGTGAAAGCCATCAATTATAGCATCTTAATAAAAACATGCCCCAAGTAAAGTCATTCATAGTTTCTTTTTTAAAAAAAATAAAATTGGAGAATAATTCCTAAATTTGCAATCAGAGAATTAGATTACTCTTAACTCCATCCTCAATCAATGTCTGGAAAATAAAACTAATAGACAGCGAGAAGCAGAGATGAGAAATGATAAATAAGAGATCACATTTGAGTCTCTGGTTCTAGCATTTCTGTGGCTCATTAAGCTTGTTTAAATGAGAATTTTCCCTGTTGTCTAAGCTAATTTTTGTTGGGTTTCAGTCACTTGCTACTAAGACAATCCTGAAAAAGTAGAGATGGTTAGTTACCCACAGAATTAATTTTGTCAGGAATTTGAACATTCTTGCAAGTCAAATGGACTTGAGGTTGTACCCTTGAAATCTTTATTTTCTTTGAAGTAGCAATATACAATCTTAACCATGCTAATGGAAGAATGAGAAGACTATTTTTAACTTAATTAACAAATATAGAAATGTAGATTAGCAATCAAACCATAGAGAAAATAATATATTGCAATATTCAATGTGTGAAAAAGTGTAGGAAATGAACACATCTTCATACTCTTCATTGGAATTGTATATTTTAAGGAAAATTTTGTAAACACATTTCTATTAAAGCACTTAAAATCTGTGCATGGCTTTTGACCAACAATTCCACTTCTTATACACTTAACCTAATGAACAAGAGATGGATGCATAAAAGACCTGTCTAAAAGTCTGTGTATCATATCATTGTTTGTAAGAGTGATATAAACAATGCAAAGTTCTTAATAGGACCCATGATGTAAATTGTGTCACTTGTTCTGCATAGTAAATACTTAGGAATAATTGTGGCACATCCATAAATGAAATAAAGTGCACCTTTAAAAATAATGTTGTAGGCCAGGTGAAGTGGCTCATGCTTGTAATCCTAGTGTTCCAGGAGGTTGAGGAGGCCAGCTTGCCTAAACTCCTGAGTTAGAGACCAGCCTGAGTCAGAGAGAGACCTTGTCTCTAAAAATAGCCAGGCACTGTGGTGGATGCTTACAGTTCCTGCTACTTGGGAGGCTGAGACAAGAGAATTGCTTGAGCCCAGTTGCTTGAGGTTGCTGTGAGCTGTGATGGCATAGCACTCTATTGAGGGTGACAAAGTGAGACTGTCTCAAATAAATAAATAAATAGTTGTAGAGTAATATTAAATACTGTAAAAAACAAAATTTTAACAAATACAATTTAAAGATCTATTTGGTTTCCATTAGCTGTCTATGAATTGAGCAGCATCCTGTCCATGAAGTAGAAAGGCACTCCATTGGCAATGGCATTTACAGTCCCCCCAAACAGTACCTCACTCCCTCACATAACGTGCATTTAACCAAACCAGAGCAAAGTCTTCCTAATGTTTCAAATGAAAAAGACATGTGAGAAAACATTATTTCCAGTGTGATTTTGTTTTTGTTTAAATGGATATTTTATTTTATAAAAAGGCTATGTATTTCAGAAAGTTGGTAACAATAAACTCTGGGTAAAGGGTTAATGAGTAACTTTCACACTTAATTCATTTTCTCAATTTTTTAATGGCATTTTAATGAAAACAAAAACCAAAAAAATAGTTTCAACCAAAATCAATGGTGTTCTACAGAGAAATGATACATTTCTGATTGTATCAGATTGCAGAGTCATAGAAAGTTAGTATCATTTTGTGAATTATCTGCTTATTTGCTTTTGTGTTAGACTATGGGACATGACTTTGGTTCTTCCTTATCTTATGAAAAACATACTTGCAGTATGCAAATCATTATGCAAAAGATGTTAGAAAACTCAATATGGGCCAAACAGAAACTCTGTGTGTGACTGTGAGACGGTTGACTTAGGAGGACAAGCTACACCCCCCAGAATAACTAAGGAGAATCTGCCACAAAGTGTACCCTGAGATAAACCGAAAATCATCCACAGCCATATTCAGGATACAGTGTATCCTCAGTTTGGACAACTTTTACATCTAAATTAGAAAATTTCCATTGCATAGATCTTTGGAATCTGATGCTGAGATTTGCCTTAGGAGCAGGTAAGTCTCAGACGGAGGCTTAAGTTAAAGTCACATGTATGAGACCATTTATTAGCAATCTTTTAATACAATATTGGGCACAAGTCCTGGGCAAAAATCAGGCAAAAATAAAGTGATAACTTGTTTCTCATTCTTCGTTTCTATTGATGCAGATATTATTTATGTCTCTTGGGAATTCTACAGGGAGGAGTAGATGTGGCTTGTGGTAGAATTAATTAATTTTTGGTACCCTAGCAAATATCATGAAAACCTCATTTATACTTCCATTATAAATGTAGTAAGCCCAAGTCCACCAATTAAAAACAAAATTACTGAAAAAGAATTTCAAGTTTTTGGTTCTCTAACCTAGCCACTAGCATATTATTTATTGTATCACACGTACTCGGAACATTTCTTAGAAGTTAGTAAGCATGGCATAAATATTTGTTCAATAAATTGCATAAAAGAATGCAAAAAAGAATTCATTAGATTTGACAGCGAGAGATCATTAATGACTATTACCAGAACATTTTATCATAGTATGAGAGTAGAAATGCTGGGTTGATGTAGGGTAATGAAGATAAGAGAAATGAGGAATCTCTCAGATTTATAAAGTGTGCTTTGCTTTCTGAGTCCCAGGCAAGTTTATTTTAAGTTTTCCTCTTATTCTGCTGGCTTACTACTCCTCTGTTAGATGACAAGACTTCAGAGCTGTCACAAACATGCCTTCCTCAGGTTTCTCAGAGACAGAGACAGCCATTCTTACTGGTAATATCACCTAGATCGCCACACTATCTCTTTCCTTTTTCCAGTGTTTATCTCTCTTGCCAACCAGCAAGGAAATGTCTTTCTGTTATATTAAGATATTCAGTTCATTTTGTTGCAGGAAAACAAGGCCCGATGGAGAGAAAGATTCACTTCAACATTTGTGTTTGAAAGAGGAAGGGCTTTATTCAACCAGGAGGAGCTTCAGTGGACTTGTGTCTCAGATGGCCGAGCTCCCCAGTCAGTTCTGTCCCTGTCCTTCTGTAGGACTCACAGTAGGCAGACAAAGGAATTATTATATTGTCCCTCATTGGAGGATTCAAAGCATGTGCAGAATTTACAGAAGTGGAAGCCAGGGTTAGTTTCAAGGTTTCTGGAAGCTAAGTTTTTACAAATTCTTAGGAGCTGAGTTAGTATGGGGAGGACTTTGCAGGATTGTCCTTGAGTTTCTGCAAGAAGCCTTTTGTCTTTCTAGATCAGAACATACTTTTCTGTGTGTCTTCTCATTTTGAAAGGGGATACCAAGTTGAAAGGTCCAGTGACAGCATAAACATCCTCCTAGGCTATCTAGGTATTCTCTGGAAGCTGAGTTGGAATAATTTCAAATACAGGTCACACTTTACCTGAAATCCACTCCTCTCTGAAACCCCCAAGGCTGGGCTGCTGACACTGGCTCACCATGCAAGTCTTCTTCCCAACTTTTTTTTTTTTAATTAAATGATAGCTGTGTACATTAATGCAATCAAACTTTTAGCCAGAGTCTTCCTCGTTGATCATAGTAAAGATCTCCAGTGCTCTTTACTATGATCTGATTTTTTTTTAAAGAAACACAACTGTGGC
>NW_003852401.1:2942511-2951561 GCF_000181295.1 Otolemur garnettii
GTGATGCCATGGCACTCTACCAGGGGGATAGCTTGAGGCTCTGTCTCAAAAAAAAAAAAAAGAAACACAACATATCAAATATATTTATAAATAAACTTTATCCTGTTTATAGTGTTATAGTATTTTTTTTTTCCCTCATGGGACTCCTGGTCATTGAACACAATTTATTTTTCTTTTCTGTTAGGTGTCCTTGAGGATTCCATACCAATTGTGCAGTTGTTGTCTGCCTGGAACACATGGAGAGCCACTTCTAAGCTGTCACATTAAGTCTTTCTTTAATTAGTCATGAGCCTCAGTTTTGATTCACACAAGATTCCCTATTGAATTAAAAAAAAATAAAATATATCTGCTTAAAATTTACATCTTCTGCAAAGAATTTTAGCTAGCTTGTGGGAAAAGCCATATTTAGTAAACGAGTAAAAATATAAAAGAATAATCATATAAAGAGATTTCAATATAAGAAAACAAAGGTAATGTTCTTTGTTCATATTTATCTCTAATCTTTCAGGAAGCAAGAATAAAAGGAAAATTAGATAATTCAAGTTATTAAAAAGTGAAAATAACTCCTGAGGAGAAACAGATTTATAAATAAGTATAACTATAAACTTGGCTCGGTGCTCACAGCACAGTGGTTAGGGCACCAGCCACATACACCTGGGGTGGCAGGTTTGAACCTGGCCTGGGCCTGCTAAACAATAATGATGACTACAAAATAAATAAATAAATAAATAAATAAATAGCTGGGCGTTGTATGGGGCGCCTGTATTCCCAGCTATTTGGGAGGCTAAGAGAAGAGAATCACTTAAGCCCAAGAGTTTGAGGTTGCTGTAAGCTGTGACCCCACAGCACTCTACCCAGGGCAACATAGTGAGACTCTATCTCAAAAAAAAAAAAAAAAAAATTATAAACTCAATTGTAAATAGGATGCACTGAGTGACAGAAAATAAATATCCTCAATAAAATGTTAACACAGATGTGATAATTAATTGAAATGGTTAAGAAGCATGTTGTATTTGTGAAGTCTTTTGTTTCTAGAATTATTAAGCATTATAGTGAACTCACGTGATGTTTTGCCCAAAGTAACTAGCCAACAAATATTTTCTAGCTCCCTAACATGATATGATAAATTGACTAATTTAATTTGGTAATTGTTTTTTATGCTATGAAACAAGGTGAACAGCTTAAGTTGGAGATTCAGCATATGTGAAGGATTTTCAGTAATAAAAGGGAAGATTTATATATTCTTTTATTGACTAGGGATTAGTGGTACAGGTCATGAAAAAGGTTAAGACTTCTTCTGTTGTATTTTGAAGAATGTGATAACTGCAGGATTAAAATGAGCAAAAGAGGAAAATCAAAAATGGTGCCCATGATTTTGAATTTACCCGCTGAAGAATAGCAGTGCCACCTACTGAGACTGGAAAAACAGCGGGAGAAATCCCCAGTTCCTTTCTCAGACACGCTCTATTAGAGATGCCTGCTAGACACCCACATCTGACTTCATCTCTGCCCCATTCGATGGTGACTAGCACTTAATCACTTCAGCAACTTTTCTTTTCTTGACTTCTCCTTTCCTAATTATTGTTTCTTAGCATTTCATTCTCCTCACCACTGAAATGCTGCTTTTCTCCTGTTTTCCTATGTTATCACAACCACACAGGACTTCAACAACTGTCTATATGCTAATGACTACAAAATCTGCCCTTTTCTTTTTTCTTTTTTGAGACAGAGTCTCATTCTGTCACTCTGGGTAGAGTGCCATGTAGTCGTAGCTCACAGGAACCTCAAACCTGTGGGCTGAAGTTTGAGCCTCTGGCCTCAGCTTCCTTAGTAGCTGGGACTACCTGCTACGATCCCCAGCTACATCTTTAGAGACAGTGTCTCGCTCTTGCTCAGGCTGGTCTTGAACTCCTGAGATCAAGCAATCCACCCTTTGCTCTCCCAGAGTGCTGAAATTGAAGGTTTGAGACACTACACACAGTCCTAAAATCTGCCTTTTTAGCATACTTTCTCTTGAACCGTGAAGGCTCATTGATTCAAGTGAACCTCTTACCAGACATGCCTCAACTTCTAACCACCCACTTTTCCCATATACTTGCCTTTCTTCAGTGAACTATATTTGACTTCTGTTGAGGGTTAAATGTGTATCAGGCACTCTGCTAAATGCTTTACATTTATTTGATTATTTATTCCTTACAACAAGTTACAGAGGCAGGTATTATCCCACTTCACCTACGAAGAAATTGAAGCACTTAGCCACTTAAGTGGCACAGCTGCAGTCTAAATTCAGGTAGAATCCCTGGAATCTTCCAGAAGCATACAACCTTTTTTCTTCTCTGCCTCACATTGGAAGAAGAGATGTCTTGAGTCACACATGAAATACACAAACACTAAAGAAAGCTGATGAGCCAAAAAAAAAAAAAAAAAAAAAAAAGGTCTGTGCATAATTTTTGTGATATCCACCACAGATAAGCCAAAAAAGTCCTCATATAATCTGCTATGGCCCACAGGCTGCAGGTTGGACATCCCCAGGGCCCATACAGTGCCTCTGTTCTCACTTCCTGTTCAGGCAATTAAGTCAGAAACCTGGAGTCATGTTAGCCTTCTCCTTCTACTTATACATCCAATATGTTATCACATCTTTGTAATAGATCTTGTATCCATCTCCTTTGTTCTGCTCCCATTGTTAATGTCATACTTCCAATCTTCATTATTTGTAACCAGGACTATTGGCACAGCTTACCAAATGGTTGCTTGGTCTTCCATCTTTTATCTCCTCCCTGGGGCTGCTAACTGTGATCTTATAAAATGCAGAACTTCTCATATTGTTTTCCTACTCGAATCTACCAATGGCCTTCTCATTCATAGACACTGTGAGCTTACTGTTAGGAATTTGGACTCACTGAGGGGGGATTAAATCCTACTTTACTATTTATTTCACTCGTGTGTGAGTTATTGAACATTTCTAGCTTTAAGAACCACATCTTAAGATGGGTATATGGTAGTCCCTAAGTCACAAAGGAGCATTACATGAGAAAAGGCATTCAAAGTATTTTTAATATTCCACAACATGCCAGCAACACAGGAAAAGCATAATAGATATTGGTGATAATTTTATCTCACCATTGTTGTCCTCCTCATCATTATTTGGCAAATCTACACTCAGCCCGGCCAATCTGCTTCTCCAGCCTTAGTCACACTGCTCCATTCCTGCCACACACATGCCAGGCCAGTGATGTTTCTCATGTTTTACTTCTCTGTGCTTTGGCTCAGCTGCCCTTCCTGCCTGGCATCCTGTTTCTGAGCTTGGAGATCTGGCAAAATATTTCTCATATTTTAAGACTGAATTTAATAAACATCTTTTACAAAGTCTATCCTGATTCCTCCCTCTAACTCTACCTAGGCTGAGGATTTTGCTCCCTGGTGTCCTTCCCATACACCACAAACATCCTTCATAGTGTCTCTGGTGTTTGAAAGTAGTATTTGTCTATATATCTAATTCTTTCTTTTGGCCTCTGAATTCTTCAAGGTCAAAGAGTTTTATTGATCTTTGTGTTGCCAGCACAGAGCTCAACACCTAGAATACGACAGTCACTAAAGATGTGAGGAGCGCGTGGAGAAGAGCCCTGCCACTGCACATGAGGCCACCTGAGCCCGGCAGCCAAACTGTCTGACCACCAAAGCCTCACGAGCAAGCCCACTCCAGAACAACTGCCCTGGCACACTGAACCTCAGACCTCCAAGAAACAAAAAATGACCGCTTGGAGTTTAAAGTACTAAATATGGGGCATTTGTTTCATGACAATACATAACTGATATAAATTCACAAATAAAATAGCAAGAAAAGAAAGCAATTCAGTTTTAAGTCTAGATTTTCCATGAGAATAATATAAAAGGAGAGTTTGGAGTTTGTCTTTTTCCTTTTTCCATAAGAGGAAAAACAATATTTCGTGAAAGAAAAAAAAAAAAAAAAACAAAACATAAGATGAGGGGCTTTTTCACTCCAATTATAAAAGTTCCAGCTTCAGCTCATCATTCCCTCCACCTCCGTTTTCTTAACAGGCTATTGACAAGAGTCATCAGAGACTCGAAGGCATCCAGTTATTTTGTGATAGTGGAGAGCAACTGCGTGTGATGAGTGTCTGGGGCACAATGGAAGTCGGTATAGCTCCATGTACAATGTCAGGA
Organism: Otolemur garnettii; assembly: GCF_000181295.1. Taxonomy (NCBI): domain Eukaryota; kingdom Metazoa; phylum Chordata; class Mammalia; order Primates; family Galagidae; genus Otolemur; species Otolemur garnettii. The sequence goes on from NW_003852401.1 coordinate 2,946,700, forward strand.
ATTTTCACAACGCTTTCCAATTAACTTCCAGAGAGCCTGACTACAATATCACCAGCTGCTCACTCAATCAATTTCTACACATTTTCCTGAGCTAAATGGGGCTTGCATGACTGAATTTGCATAGGAGTTTTCTCCAGTTGCAATGTCATAACTAGCGGCTGAAGTATTTGGAAATGACTTTTTTCTGCTTTGTGGGACATTCGCTTTGATTTTATATCTTCCCCGTCTCATTCTCCAGCCTTGCTTTGCATCTGTAAGATTTGTAATTGGGATGGGAGTCAAAAAACCAGCAATGAGAATAATAAGGTGGAATTCACTTCTTTACATAATTTACTCATTTATTAATTCTTTTTTAAAAACAGATCCCGATTGATTGCTTTTTATCCATAGGGCAATATTGTAGGTGCTAGGGATACAACAAAATAAGAAGGAGCTCTCAAAATCACGGAAAGAAAATAGTATTTCAGAAAAGAGTCTGAAAATACAAAAGTAAACCACAGGTAATGATAAAGAGACTGTCATTTAGGGAGGATAGTGAGAGAAATCCTCTATAAAAAGGTGCAACTTTAGCTGATGCCTGCAGAACAAAAAAGAGCCAGTACTTGGAAAATTTGGGGAAGGAGATTTCAGAAAGATAGAAAAATAAAAGCAAATGGTGTTTGTGGGCAATAGCTCATGGGTACAGAACTGACAGGCAGCCAATGAGACGGCAGTGTTAGACAAGGAGCACGAGTGATAGAAGATAAGACCGGGGAGTTAATCAGAGAGCAGTGCAGGCAGAGCTCTAAAGATCACACTGAGAATTTGGATTTTACATGAACTGGGCATTCAGATGACTCTGTCTGGAGTGCAGAGACGAGATCAGAGCGCACAAGAGAAAAAGAGAAAAGAGCAACTCTTGCAGTGATACAGGGGAAAGATGTAAGACTTAGATGAGAGAAATGATAATGGAGATAGAAGGACGTGTGAAGATTATGCTGTATTTTGGAGGTGGAGCTGGCTGAATCATGTGACTGGATATTTTAGAGTTCCTGTGTGTACAAATTATGACGTCAAGACCTAGTTTTGTCTATAGCACTTCATGAGATTCAAACAAAAGTGATGCTTCCATCCAATGAAGGACATCACGGTCTTGCCAAGATTAACAGCCTAGGTTGCCTAATTTGCATATAGGTAAAACTACAGCCACACAGATAAGGTTTTAGAATGAGCCCATGAAAGGGAACTATTTAGATAATTGAGGTGTATAAAAATGGTGACAACATGGAAACTGAAACATTTCTGCCAACGAAAAAAATCCCTAAACCAGCATTCCTTCATAAGGAGTCCCTATTTCGTAAACATGGACAGGAAAAGTAGACTTAAATTTTGCAGATATATTTTTGGGAAATAAATAGGCTTTGTTCATATACATCATGCAAACTCAAATGAACTATTAATAATTCATGCTAAGTGACAGAAAAGACAACTAGGAGACCAGTTCATACAAAGTGTCAAAGTAAATAGTAATAACTATCAACTGAAAAGTTCCACAGGGTCAATTCATAACAGAAAACTAGGATGGAGGTATAAGACTACATAAAAGTACCAAAAAAAAAAATAAAAGGGTGCAATGAAAATACTAAAACATGCAATCAGAAAAACCTTTGAGAGAAGTATGATAGTTTGTGAGAAATTACAGCTCATCTCATATTGATATTTATATTGACTGAGAGTTATTCCAAGAAAAAGGTGTTCAAAATTTCTTTGAACAGGACCATGGTTTTCAGGACATGTACATGGAATAATGTAGACTTTAAAGGGAAATATTGATCTAAATATAACTTTACAACACCCACGGAGAATATAATGATCTCCTAGAAAGATCATGGGGCAATACTATCAGTAACTTTACCTTCTGGAACATCAGCTTGATATTCTTGATGAGCAATTTCAAAGTCTCAACAAATTACAACCATGAACTCTGACAATTAAGTCTGTAAACTTGCCCTTGTTCACTTACATTGTCCACACTGAGCAAACAACCTCAGCAAGTTTCATACAACCTGGTGTCTCATAGTGGTGTTGTGTTGACGTGTGGTGGTGTTTTGCTGAGTGGTATTCATTATTGCTGTTGAACGTTTTTGTGTGCCATCTCATGAATTTCAGAGCTTGAATTAGAGCAACAAACAAACATTAAATTTCTTCTTACATTTGGCAGGAGTGGAAGTGAAATTAGGGACATGTTTGTCCAGGTTTGTGGGGATAATGCCATGAAGAAAATGGCGGCACTCAAATGGGTTAAACATTTTTCTGAGGAGAGAAAAAAAAAATCTCAGATGAAAAGAATTTGGGTGGCCAGTAATGATCAGAACTGATGAAAATATTGCAAAAATTCATGAAATTGTGTGTCAAATTCACACACAATGGCTGATTGTGAGAAGCATAGTAGACAAAGTAAACATCAGAGAGAAAGAGGAAAACCTTAACAGGAAATCGTAGCCAACAGCTCATGGCTCTTGCATCACAACACTGCATTGGCTCACAAGGCACTGTCCATGAGGGAGTTTTTAGCCACCAAACAAATAACTATATTGGAACACCATCCATACTCACCTGATCTGGTCCCCAGTGACTTTTTTCTTTACCCAAAGATAAAGGAAATATTGAAAGAAGGAAACTTTGATGACATTTAGGACATTGCTTTGAGGGTGGACTAAGCACTGGTATCACGGCATAGCTTCCCAAGGGGAGGACTTCAAAGGGGACCACAGTGATATTCAGCAGTGATGGGTCTGTGACCTTGTCAGACATGGATGTTTAGAAAGTCCACATAAAATTTATTGTACCTCAGAAGATAGACAGGAGCTAGATCAGCAGGAGTTAGTGGATGGACACTAAGTGTACTTATAAGAGATAAGTGGATATTATGTGGATAATTAGAAAGTGGGGTGAGGTGATGGAAGTTTAAGCTTCAGCATATGAAGATTAAATTCGGAAAAGGCAAAAAGGGAGAAAACAGAAAGCATGTGAGCTTTGTACAGTGCTTATTAGGGCAAGTAAAAGCATTGCAAAAACTACAGACAAATCATTACATATGAAATTCAAAATTCCAAAAATCTACAAAATCAATCTCAGTTGTAATCTCAACAAATAATGAATGAAATAATATGGCATTTATCTACAGCTTCTGTAGACCAGCCAATGGGAAGAATTAAGACGATGTTAGAAATATTTATTTAGGGCCTTATAACTCCTCAAAGGAGATACATGTATGAAAAACATGGAAGAAAGCAACAACAAAAAAAATCATCAATGAATTTCACAAGTTATTATAAAGACATAACAATAAAACAGGCTCAAACAAGGGTCTTATGAATGGCCACAGGGCTGAACATAGTCTTGTCAAACAAAAAAGATATAGGAAATATTTAAAAAAAATGCATTGGGTAGAGTATGTGTGGATTATATGAATGAAATTATATTTGTTTGGTAGGAGTAAATGCCAAGAACACTTATTTCATCACTTGTATGTTTTGAGTTAACAGGATGCAGTGGAATGTTGTTAATATACTTAAAGAGTTGTTAAAGAATATACTTTGTTGACAAAGATTGTGATTATATTCATGTGGGTATGTTATAAAACATAGTAAATTAGAATGAATTAGAGAGAGGTGTGTATTATAGAGTATATCTGTGTATGGCTATACTTAAAGAATATATTTTGTTCATAATGATTGTGATTATATTTGTGTAAATATGTTATAAAGCATAGTATATTAGAGTGAATTAGAGAAAGGTGTGTGTTGTAGAGTGTGTGTGCATATGAATTATGACTTTTAAGTCCCAGCTTTATGGTATGCATTATTAGTTCCAACTAATCAAAAATGTCTATATTCAGAGAGGGACAGCATACTGTATCAGGACCAACACATTAAGGTCGCCTTATTTCTGTATACAGCCATGGTCCCTATAATGATGTTTCAGTTAATGATAGACCAAATATATGATGGTGGTCTCATGAGACTGTATTAGTAATACTGCATTTTTATTGTACTTTTTCTACATTTAAATATAGAAATATGTACCATTGTGTTACATTTGCTTATAGTATTCAGTATTTACATGTTTATAGCCTAACAGGAATAGGCTATAGCATATATCCTAGGTGGAGAATAGGCTGTATCATTGAAATTTGTATACATTCATTCTACAATGTTCAAACAAAGAAGGAATTACCTGAGGACACATTTTTCAGAATGTATTCCCATTGTTAAGTAACACATGATTGTACATGAAACTATAGCCACCATATAAGTGGATGTACTAACGGCAGATGTGAAAATATCTAAGTTCAACATATTAGTATTGTCTGATTTACAATGCATAAAGTGCACATCCAGATGGCTGGTGGTAACAGAATCAGAATTTAGAATAATTTTATGTAGGAGCATTATATATACACATATTTTTTTCACTAAGTACAAAAAATTCTGAGTTTTCATGACTCGAAACCCTTTTTATTTCCTCCCTGTTTCAGAGGAGCATAGTGTCCCTCTGCTCTCTTAACACAGGAACCCTGGGTCTCTGGCCAAAGGCTCTTGACACTCCTCTGTACCCCATCATAAAATGTTGAAAAGAAGATCTAGAACCCCATTATCCCAGGGACCAGTTTCTTTGCACTTTTTTCCAGTTCAGTTATCACATCAACTTTCCTGAATAGATACGTTAAGCCTATTTTACAGGTAAGAAATCTAAATTTTAAGTGAATTGAAAAAAAATTGATTAAGGGTCACATTATTATTAATTAGTAGATGAAACCAAGATGGAAACCTCAACCTCTCTACTCAAAATTCTATAATTTGCTTTTAAGAACTTTATGT
>NW_003852401.1:2951671-2953454 GCF_000181295.1 Otolemur garnettii
AAGCTATTATACAAAATTTGGATTCAGCTCAAAATCTAAGTATATAAGCCTTTCACGCCCTCTTTTCTGATTTCACACTGTCAAAAATTGGAAAGATGATCCAGTCTAATTTGTCTTTTCAGTAAAATGTGCAGAGTGCTTGGATCTGTATCACTATGGTAAACATGACTTTTGAATGGCCTGGGCCATAAAGTATCATATATATAGTTGACATATGTGTATGTAAATATACATATATAATAGTTCATGAATATATAGTCTTATATAGTCTATGTATACATATAATTTTAGAATATCAAATATGTTTTAAAGAGACTTTTCTGAACATGTAAAGAAATACTAAAATTAACCACCATACTTGTTTAACGTGGTTACTTGTGTGTTGTTTAATTTTGCTTTTAGAATATTGTGCAGTGGCATCATGATTCAGTGCCAAGGTTGTAAACTAAAGAGTGGCTTTAAATCTATGAAGAAAGAATTTCTAATGGAAAATTTCAGACAAATCTTTTATATGTCACATTATCCCCACTGCAACTATAGTTTGCACAGCCAACAATGTGAAATAATAACTCTTTTCAAGACAATTACAAGATTCTCTGTTTTCTTGGGTTCTTTTCTAATTTCAGTCTTCCCGAAATAAAATGCTGAAAATGTACCTGCATATTTTCCAGGAAATGCGGAGGAAGAAAGAGGGCCCTTCATTAACAGCTACCAGCAAGGGCAGTACAGATATCTCAAAGCATCAGGACAAGCATCTGATTAATAAAATTGAATCACTTATAAATCAGTGGTAAAGTGTCAGATTCTTGAATAGGTTGGAGGATTTATTCTAATGAAAGAATGGCAATAAAGAAGCATTTACAACTGAAATGGCGATGGAAGTAATTAAGAGCTCCTTTGAAAACAGGAGAATAAATGAAGGAGTTGGGTAAGGCTAGAGTGTTAATAGGACAGAGAGGGGGAAAAAAACCCAGCTGCAGACCATTTATCTTCTTGATTGGCTAACTTTATGGATTTTTTTAAGGCAGCATTCTGTTGAAAATACTATGGTAAACATAAATATTTCTCCAAATGGCATGATAATGACTCTGGAATCAGATGTCAAATATAAAAGCAAGACCACATTTGAAAGGCAATGGAAAACAAAATTTTTTTCACAGTGCCAGATTGAATATAACCATTGAAATTGCTCAATGCTACAATATAGAAACAAAATATACCAGATTATTTAGCAAGGAAACATCAAAGTTATAAAATTTGGAACATGTGAGGGCAGATTTTAAAGTTCCATTTGCTCACTCTTCAATATATAGTTATTTTAGATTAAATGTTACTATCCTTTCTGGCCCAAATCAGTTCTTGCTTTAGTACTGTTGCCACATTCCTTATTTGGGCTTATTAATTATGTGTTTTTAATTTGTATATAATTCATATTCCAAAATAGATGTAAACTTCCTAAGAGAAAAAAACAAATGCGGAAAATTTTTAGATTTTTGTTAACTATGGGACAAGCACCAGTTAGAAATCTCCTAGGCACCCCAAAACAGAGCTGAGCTTCCCTGAGCAGAAAGAAGAAAACCCACAAAGAAATGTTTTGGCTTATTTAAATAATTCATACATAGATTTTTTTAAAGATAATAGTTGATGTAGAGGTTAAAATATGTCTACAAAAACTCGATGTTTATTTCTCTTTTAACTGTTTACCTCTCCAAGTTCAATGTTCATCACTAGGATAGGTATGAGCTGGTTCTCAACTTACGTGTCAGGGCTATGGGCTTTACTG
>NW_003852401.1:2953481-2954440 GCF_000181295.1 Otolemur garnettii
CTTCTCATAGCTCTGTGATCACTTTTCCATCTCTGAACTAATTATTTTAGCCAGATGTATATAACAAAATTAGAAAGACTTAGTTCATAGTTACCATATCTGAGATAAGCCTGGAGATCATCTAGCCTCAAATAAAGTGTCGAGAATGATGAGACAGGGTGAACCCACAGAGAGCGATGCTAGGGTTAGGTACCAGAAAAAAAGTAAATGGATTCTGGGTCCATGAACAAATTTTTCTTCTGTAGAAAAGATACAATAATGCATTTTCTATGTATACTTACACACACACACTCAGTAGAACCTCCATAGTTGACTACTCCCCTACCTCGACCACCTCTTTAAATTCATCAAATTTTCAAGATTGGACATGCACCACATGTATATAACAGTACCATAGGACTACTTTCTTATGCTGGCCACCCCCAGATCTTGGCCAGTTTTTTACAGTCCCTTGGGACTGTAAAATATACATAGAACTTACAAAGGTTCTATGTATATATTTGAACTAAGTCATCTTGGAGAAGAATTCCAAAATGTACATGATATTGTGTATGATGGGGAAAACAGGTTGAGAAAGTAGGCTTAGGGTATTATAGCCAGGCTTGAAGCTAAGCTGAAGATTTGAGACATTATTCTCTTCTCAATTGACAACTATTAATGAGGATTTTGAACAGAAGAATAACACGTACATTAGGCACTTCCTCCTAATTCTTATTAACGTACATAGCAGTGGAGATAAAATGTAAATGTCACATTACTCTATGTGAGCAGTAGATTTTGTATGTGATTCTTTTTTTCAACCTTGTGGGGTGAGATAGAATAGTCACTTTAAAACAGGGGTCCTCAAACTTTTTAAACAGGGGGCCTGTTCACTGTCCCTCAGACTGTTGGAGGCCCGGACTGGGGGCCCGGGGACGAGTCAGCTGCTAAGCAGGACAGGCAGTGACAGTAAAAACACC
>NW_003852401.1:2955192-2969062 GCF_000181295.1 Otolemur garnettii
TATAAACGTCTTAACACAATAACTAAGAAAATGACATAAAGGCTATCTTAACCAGTTTGATGAAAATATTTCAAATTTGAAAACACCACACTGTACCACATGATTGCATTAATGTACACAGCTATCATTTAATAAATAATAAAAAAAGGATACTCAATCTCAAGAGAAATTATAGAATATGCTTAGTTCATGTGAATAGAGGAGTTAGACATTCTTTACTGTGTGTTCCCAAAGCATCCTCAAGAAATTCCAAATGTGGTACCCATCAGTTTTAACTCATACATCTCAGAACATAGTTTAAGGCAGAGGAGACCCAATTTTTGGCTTCTCTGGGTCACACTGGAAGAAGCAGCATTGTATTGGGCCACACATTAAGTACAGAAGCACTAATAAAACTGATGAGGAAAGGGGAAAAAACAAAAAAGATCTGCACATCATTTTCATAATATTTATCACCACAGATAAATAAAAAGTCTTCACATAATAATACTAATTATACAGTGGCCCATTCAGAGAGCCTTTTAAAATCCTGTAGCAGATCCCAAGTTTATGATAACCAATGTAGAAAAAAGTGCATATCTAAGTAATAAAATATCTTGTGGGTTTTTTTTTTTTGATATTTTTTATTATAAAAGTAAAACTAGTAGGATATTTGACATAAGATGTGAAAAACTAAGGCAGCAATGTCTGGTTTGATGCAAATGGTTGAAATTCTCTGTGAGTTCTCAGGTGTTCATCAGATATTTTGATTCTAATATCACTCTTAATGAGCTTTATTTTTGAACATCGTTGCTCACAAATGTAGGTGCTTCCAAAAAGTGAAAACATGAATAAGATGTGATTTTGAAGCAAAGGATATTTGTCTCTGGGAAGATAGGACCTGTAAAAGTTTTCTTTAAGTCCAATGTTCGATGTTGGATTGCAGCTCTCTGCATTCCATTTGAAAATTGGCAGGTGGCATATTTATGAAAATGGAGTCACAAATGCATCAAAATATTGATTATTTTCCTGAAATTCTTGAAATCTTTAAATTCTTGTATCAAATCACAAAACAATGCTACATATTTCTTGCTGTTCACAGGACTGTGTTTAGACAACATGTCAAATTGTTTGCTTTCATATGAGCTTGCCATAATTTCATTTTCATTTGGAATGCAGCTATAGTTTGATACATCGTATGGATAAGCTGGTTTTCACCCTTAAGACATATGTTTAATTCATTTAAATGAGTGGTTAAATCCACTAAACATGCTAAGTCTCTAGCCAGCTTTCATTGTCAAGTTCTGGCACAAATTTGTTTTTTGATACCATAAACAACTTGAACCATGTCACAAATCTTAAAATCTTTTCGACATGTGGCCTCAACTTAGCTATCTCACTTCCGAAAAGTAAATGATGTCACTATAGTCAGCACCAGTAATTTTAAGGAATTACTGGAATTGGTAATGATTCAATCCCTTGGCCCTTATGAAATTCAGTCTTGACATTTTGCATGATGTTATTCATTTTTAAAGTTATTGCACACAATTTTTTTTTTGATGTACCATTCAATGATACTTAATCAAAGGTGAGTTTTGAGTGGAAACTGCATCATCTTCTATTGATTTTAGAGAAGCAACCACTGCCGGGTCACCGTCAGTAACTATACCAAATATGTCGAAAATGGACAAAGAAAACCACTTTAACGTATTTTTTATGGCTTTGTATAAGTCTCTTGACTTAGTTGTGTCTTTCAATGGTACTAAAGAAGACATTTCTTCAGTGACATTATATTCAACATCAATAATTCTAATAAAAATGACAAGTTGATCCGTATCAGTAGCATCAATGCTGTCATCCATCTTCCAAAGTATAAAATTAGCAGCTTTACTCTCTAAGCTTCTTTCGACAGATTTTACAAGTTCTTCAATTAGCCTGGCTATAGTTTGATGAGAAAAACTTATTTTAGAAATATCCCCCTTTATTTCAATAAAAATTATATCTGTCATGCTTTCCATGTATTGTTTAATAAATGCACAATCAATAAGTGGTTTTGATGCTTTTGCTATTAAATATGCTACCACATAGCTAGCTTTTACAATGGAATCTGAGTTGTAACTTAAAAAAAAAATTGTTGAGAAGGCAGACTGTTTTCAAATTTGCTCTTTTGTCCTTAATGATACAGTCCTTCATACACATTGAATTTGGCAGCATATTTTTGATGTCTTTGAAAACTTGCACAAATTTGCTACAAATTAGACATAGTGCCTTACTATTTGCTTTGACAAAAACATAGTCATCTGTCCACTTTTCACGGAACAATCTCTTTTTATCTATAATTATTCTTTTGTGGGATTCTGTTCTCTTTTGAAATGTTATAGAGGCTACCCTGGGACTAAAAAGAATTAATGGATAAGAAACTGTATTTACTTTTATTATGAAAGTTAATTGATAGGAAAATAGAAAGCAAGGTTTGAGCCCTTACACATCTCAGCTACTGATGGAGGGTGAGGCAAAGGGTCAGCAGTGGACGATGCCATGACGTGGAAGTCCTCTTAATCAAATAAGAAAGCTTAACTGACTTCTAAATAACATAAAATTCCTAACACTGTAATGTAGGTTGAAATGATATTGATAATCACTGCCTCATTAAGTCACCAAAAGCACATATAATGTCTGCTAGTGTCAACTGGACTGTCTATGCTTGGAAGATGACCTGCTGCAAGCTGCCCGCCACCTACACTGAAGCCAGGCATGTCTACAGCTAGCAAGGGCATGTGTATGTTTCCTTTATGTGACACTGAGACACAACATTGATGTCTACTAAGTTCACACTTGAAAAAAAAAGAACTGATTTTCACCCCCATAATCATGAAAAAAATCATAATTTTTCAGGTAAATTTACAATTTTGTGTTGGCCACATTTATAGCCATTCTGAGCTGCACATTGGATAACCCTGGTTTAAGGTATATGAGACAGATAAATCAGGATTTCTTTTATAGAGAAACAAAAATTTAAAATAAAGCCCTGAAAATCTAAAAACAAACTTATCTTGGCATGATTAAGACAAAATCTTCATATATACTAGAGCTGTTTCTAAACTTTATCTCCCTAAAGGTTTTATTTTTAATTAATTAATTAATTTATTTATTTATTTGCAGTTTTTGGCCAGGGCTGGGTTTGAACCCACCACCTCCGGCATATGGGGCCAGTGCCCTACTCCTCTGAGCCACAGGCGCTGACCCTTATTTATTTATTATTTTGAGATAGAGTCTCACCTTATCATCCTCAGTAGAGTGCTGCCTTGTCACAGCTCATAGCAACCTCTAACTCCTGGGCCCAAGTGATTCTCCTATAGGAACCCACCACAAGGCCCAGCCATTTTTTTGTTGAAGTTTGGCCGGGGCCAGGTTCGAACCTGCCACCCTCAGCATATGGGACTGGTGCCCTACCCACTGAGCCACAGGCACCACCTCTCCCTAAAGGTTTTATAACATTGGCTCTGCCTACTAGGTTTTGAAGATCACCAGAAGCTTTAACTTGAGCTGATTAGTCCTCTCATTATTAGACAGGGATGCAGTCTGGAGGTCCATAGTTTTATTGTTTTTTTTGGGGGGGGGCTATGTTGCTGTTTTTTAATACTGGCAACCCAATTCCTTCATTTGATGATTATAATCAACAATTCTGTTGTATTATAGTGTATTCATTGTACATAACATAGTGTATCTCTTTTCTTTCTTATTTGTTTGCAATTTCTAGTGATCAATAAAAATTTATTGAATAATAGTCTGCTGGTTGCAAAAAATCTTTCAGTCTATAATGTCTTAGCTAATTTTCACTTTTTTCACTGGGAGGTAGGGGGGATTAATATAAATATTTTGTTTTCTTTCTTCTTCTTCTTTTTTTTTTTTTTGAGACAATGTCTCACTCTGTTGCCCCATGCTAGAGTGCCATGGCATCAGCCTAACTCACAGAAACTTCAAACTCCTGGGTTCAAGTGATCCTCCTGCCTTAGACTCCCAAGTAGCTGGACTACAGGTACCTTCCACAGTGCTTTCCTAATTTTTCTATTTTTTAGTAGAGATGAGGTCTTGTTCTTGCTCAGGCTGGTCTTGAACTCCTGAGCTGAAGAAATCTTCCTACCTAGGCATTACAGAGTAGTAGGATTAATTGTATGCATAAGCCAGCGTACCTGGCCAATATAAACAAAATTTTGCTGAGATCAAACCAAACTGGGCTCAGCTTGCCCTGTGTAGCAAAATCAAATACTGAAGTTAAGACATGAAGTGGGAGGAAAAGGCTTTATTTCAGGACACCAAGCAAAGAGGACAGGTAGCTATCACTTGAAACTCAGATACCCTGATGGCTTACAGATCAGGGATTTTAAAGGCAAGGAAGGAAATTTCAGGAAGGAATATTACAAAATAGTACACGAGGTTATACTTTGGTCTGACCCCAAAAGGCAGGATATTCTGAAGCAGGGTAGGATAAATGAATTCAGAGATTTTTAGATTCATAGTAAGGAATATGAAAATGTGTGACAGGCCTCTTAGGGGAAAATTTAGAAAAAAAGAATGATCAGAGCTTGGTTCCTTAGTCTCCCTTATCTATATTTTTCATCTGGTGGATGTTTCTAGAAACAACCCTCAAAAATATATGTCAAGTTTCTTCAGGGAACCAAGCACCTCCCATTTCTGGCTTGCCAGAAGGGGAACCTTGTTATTCTCCTTCACAATTTAAGGCTAGCTACATGCCTAAAACTTCCCCTGAAGTATCAAGATTTTCCCTTATGTCCATGCTTAGAGGGCACAGTGGGGTTCTAAGAGGGGTTCTGTGCTCTGTCTCAAGATTTCAATAAAATCCATGTATGACAGAGAATGACCTGAAAAGGGGGGTAAATATGTTTTCCATCTCTTTAACCTCCCCCCCTACCCCTTTTGAGTTTTTAAGAACTAAAATCTACATCCCTGCCTCAGGCCAGTGGTGGGGAGAAGCAAGGAAATATGTTCTGGCTTTTGTGCCACAGAAGAAATCTCAAGAGCATCTCTGGGCAGAGAACACAAGATTATTGTACCTGAAGATGAATAGTCCAGGCAGAGGTTACAAGACTGTCTTAGTCCAAAATGGGATTATGGGATTAACTAGAACCCTTAAAAAGCTCTGTGCTTATGTTCAGAGTGGGATCCTGCATTTTGGGACAGGAGTCTGCCATCCTCCCCATTTGCTGGAAAATAAACAAGCTTTTCTTTCTCTCTCCTTATTTTTCTGATCCACCTTCAAGGGAAAAGTGCTGAGATTTCAGTAACACATGTAAGTATATTCACTGTTTAATTACATAGAGCAATCTTGAAATCTGATTTTCAGTTCTGAGTTATATTTTGTTCTCTCTATTTCTTTTGAGTTCAACTGTGTTGAACTGGGTTTTCATTTAAGTTATATATAGTAAGTCAATTTTCAACCTATTGGTGATCCAATAGGTTCTTGCGAGATAGGGCCCCCCCATTCAGATCTGGACAAGGGCCTCCATTCTCCAGACCTAAACAATCAGACATTTTTCCTCCTAACTGCACTCTCTGAATACAAGCACAACAGGAGGAAAGCAGTTTTCCAATATTTCAGGTAAACTGGGCCTCTTCTATAGTAGACTTCCTACCATTTTTGCCCTGAGCTAGAAGGACTACATTCATTTGTTAATATACTTCTTCATTCACTAATCACCATTAAAGTCTACCAGTCCCAGCCAAATGTAATTCTCAAGATCTCCCTATTTACAAAACGTTATGTAACCCATGTGAAAATTTCTCATTTGGGTCTTTCCCTCTGCCAGAACCTCTGATGCTTTTTATTCCTTCTATATTCCTTTTTATCTAACAAATCTTATTTTACCACTGATCTGTTGTCCATTGATTCATTCTTTGAATCTCTGAGATCACGGACCTACTGCAGAAAGAAATTCTCTCAACACATGAAAACTATGGTTTTAAGTGAAATGATGTATAACAAAAGGAATTTTCTTTTTCTTGTGAACATTGTAACAAAAAAATGTTTTTAAAAAAGGATTTTATTTAAAGATCTGCTGTACGCCTTTCCACTTACAGTCAGTTTCCAAAAAATTATCAAGGACTTTAAATAAGGATTTATTGTGTCCTGTATTCTTTAACTTAATGAGGTTACTAGAAAGGTATTTATTTCTTTGTTTTTACATTTTATGGTGTATACTTACTTGATGTAAATTTTTATACACAGAAAAAAAATTGAAGTTGAAGAACTGTTTTTGCTAACCAAAATATAAATATTAATATTTGTTGAATGGAATTTAAGCTTTGGTTTCTTGAAATCTGAAATGGACCTAACAATAGTACTTTTGTTAGAGATTTTTGTTAAATTTTAAGATAACTTTTTCATAGCACTTTATGGATTTGGCATACAATAGATACTTCCTATAAGAAGTATTAATTTTATAGTACTTAAAGCAAAATAATCAAAAATTAAAGGATCATGAAAAGTATTTTGGAGGATGTTTTATTTTCTTCTTTTATATTTCCAAAGATGGTAACGAAACAGGATTAGATTTATTTCTGTAAGGTAAACCAATTATTGCATGGGAATAACCTATTTCAAATAAAGTACAAAATATCAAAATATGGCAGGAAAAGGGAGATAGAGTGTGTTATCTTAAGAATTTAATAAATTAGAATTTAATAAATAGAGAAAGTCTATTCTTTACTGGAATTCTTCACCTCGGAAGGCCTTAACTTATGAAGTTTTGTTTTACCTATCCTAAATGAGTGGTCTTACTTATTATTGCTTATATTCTGAAATGCAAAGTCTGGGCATTTTACCAGAAGGCCTAACTCTCCTTTGCTCTTGTCTGTTCTAGCCTTCTCTAATTTCATCTGTATAGTACAAAGAAAATGGTTATTCTCTGCCTATCTCCCTTTGATGATGATCAGAGTAGCTCTCAGGGTGCTGAAAAGAGTTCAAAACTTAGCTATACCATGGGCCCAAAACTAGCTCTCTATAAGAGCTAATCAAAACATCTGAGTCATTTCTTTTATATCAGCACTTCTCTACATGCTTTGTAAATGAATTTACTTCTAAATACTATAATTGCATTTATAACCACAATTTAACACATGTGGACATAGAGATACTAAGAGTTAAAGTACCATTTCCAGATGACACACATGCCAAACAGGCCCAGTCTGAAATGGAACCCAATAATTCTAACTCCAGAATCCACTAAGAGTGAAATAAGTTCTTCCTCAGAACTACTTAAAGGTACAGATCAGAATATTCTCCACTGCCTAATCAAGGCAATCACAATAGGTCATACTCTTGTCTGGTAGTATTTAGTTTTCTGTCTTAAACGTCCCTGGTTGTGGTAGGTATTGAGGAGGAGGATCAACATTTCAGGTAAAGGAACTCCTTTTATAAAACTATTTTAAATTTTTAAGAGTCCTGTAACGATTAAACCCTTACTCCATGAACAAATTTCAATAACCTCTACATGTTTTTTGTAGTACTCTACCTTAATTAGCTATTCAATCCTTTGAGTTGTTTCCTAGAAATGGTAGGTTTTCTGCAAGACCAAGAGTTGAAATTCTGAAGGCCTCTGGACAAACTTCCTAGCTAAGACTCACTATCTCCTTAATCTGCCCTAAGGTACAAGCCCTTTCCTAAAAAGCCCACTATCTCCATTATGGATTCAAGGAATCTTCTCCTACTTTCTAGAAAAGACATAGTTATTATTTATTTATTTAGAGACAGAGTCTTAAGCTGTCACCCTGAGTACAGTGTCATAGCATCATAGCTCACAGCAACCTCCAACTCCAGTTCAAGCAATTCTCTTGTCTCAGTTTTCCATTTTTAGTAGAGACAGAGTCTTGCTTTTGCTCAGGCTGGTCTCAAACTCATAAGCTCAAGCAATCCACCCATCTCAGCCTCCTAGGGTGCTAGGATTATAGGCCACCTTTTATATTTTAAAAATTCCTTTTTTTCTGTTAGCAATCCTCCTTGTCTCAATAATTAAATCATTGTGTGGTGAGAACTAGACCTTGGCTAAAACCTCCTTGTAGCTTTGACAACAATTTTTAGTTCTCCAACCAGGAACATATTGCTCATGATCTTGTGGCTGCAGAGTAGAGTGAGACCAAAAGCCTCCTTAGCAGTTGCTTGGCCATAGTTGCTGGAGGGTGGCTTTAGACTCTCCTGACAGCTAGGCTGTCACCTTCCACATTCATAATTGCCTCCTGATTGCCTCAAAAGAAAGGACCTCTGGATTTTGACATTTGCATCAGGATGAATGAAAGCTATTTGAAGTTAGCATACAGTGGGAGATGCCCCTTTCAATTTGGGGAGCTTTGAAAAAATTCTCATTTAGGGGATTGAGTAAGCCCCCAACAATTTGTGAGGGTGGGAAATGAAATTCTGAAGGCCTCTGATGTAACTGTTTTGATTTGGTACTCTTTGGTGTTATTAGTTAAACTGTAATGCATTGGTTTGGAACTTCTTGAATTTCTCTTCGAGTGCTTACCTGTGTTGTGTTTAATGTAAACTTGGAGTCTATTAAGCTCTCTACCTCTACTATCTCTTCTTCCTACTTGGAATTTGCTGTCAATGGTATTACAAATACAATCTGAGGTCTGCGAGGTAGAAAGACACCTCCATTGGTGATTCCTTTTGCAACAAGTCTTAGGTCTGATATCTTAAAGGATACCTTCACCCTAAAATCTGAGGATTATAAGACATCTCCATCCTAAGTCTAAGAGCTTGAAAGATGTCTTTGTCCACAAAGGCAGTTTGGGTGGGGTGCAGGGAGGGACTCCTGAAGTTGGAAAGAGAGGAACAAAAACGTAATGTAAAGAGTTAGATGGAAATTCCAAGGATCCCATGTCTGGAATTCTAAGGTAAAAGGTATTGAAACTTTGTGTATGGGTATGTTATTTAGATGTGTTTTGTGTATGTACATGTGTAATACATCTGCATGGTACCAAATTGGCTTATAAATAAAAAGAAATCTCATAAACAAAATACAGCCAAATGATTTTCAAGTTCATACGAATTTATTAATCTTTGTTGACTAAGCTGGTTTTTAAAAAAAATGTATTATTTGTAAAATAAAAATAAAAACATCTTCAAAATTGTCAGCATACATTTTTGTCCAGGTCTACTGGTCATTTTTATATTTGAAGGTGTGAGCATTTGACACAGAAGTTATAAAACTATAAACTCAGTCAAAACAAAATGTACATGTGATCTTTGATAAGTATAAGACTAATTTAATACTGTTAGTGTAATAAAATCTCTTGAGGTAGGGCAAAAACATACATATATTTAAGGTTCTTACTCAAGTAAAAACATAGATATGCCTAAACAAAAATTAGTGTCAGTAAATTTAATAAATAAAACTCTACATATATGATAGCATGGAAACAAAAACTATGGTCAAAGGTTTATGAAGGTATTTTGGGTTTGGTCTCTTCATCCTTATGGCAGATGCAGTTCCTTCTAGTGACCTTACTTTCTACATAAAGGTACACACAAGATATGTTTCTGACTCACTTTTCCTATTATCTGATGTCAACAGGATGGTAAGGGATTTAAAGCTGCTGCACAAGCTGTAGGTTCAAGAGCTTACATCAAATTGGAGGCTTCAGCTGTCCTTTAGTCTTGCTTACTCTGAATACTGTTGCACACTAGCCAACTATGTATACGTTGTGTTGCCACAGCAAAAGCCTTTGCCTAGGAAAATTTGAAAAAGCATCACTAAACTATTTAATTTTGTGTAGTAATTTACTTAATAATGAACACAACAGTTAATAGATTCCAAGGAGATGCCTAAAACAATTTTAATCATTGAAAGTATTACATGTACTCAAATTTCCTCTTGCATTGGAAAATGGTTTGTTACCAATTAGTTTTTAAAGTAGTTTGATCTTGATCTTTATGTTAAAACATGGTTATGACTTTGTGTTATTCTTTAAGATGCAAGGATTGATGTTCAAGTTTTTTTATGATCTATAGTTAGGTGATGTCATGTCAATATTATTTTGAGATGTTAGTGTTAAGTAGGTGGTTAGAATCCCGGTTCTCCCAAGAAAAAAGAGGCGAACTGGATGCTCTGCTTTGGAGTTCTGTGGAGCAGTTTCTCCACCTGGGAAGAAGGACAAGGGCAGGCCCTGTCATAGAGCTGCCCTATGTTAATCCTATCCTGGGCAATTGTCACACCTGGGAAAGGAGAAACTGTTAATCTGCAAAAGAAATGCAAGACGTCCCCAGCCATCAGTCCGGGCAGCCCAGGGACAACAGGATTTGGAAAGTAACTTGGAGTAATTTAAGGCTAATTACCATGCCATTAATTGTCCATCACAGTAGTTGCATGGTAATGTCTGAACCACAAGTAGGGTCCCACCTCAACAGTATAAAAGAGGCACCAGACCATAACCAAAGCCCTTTCTTCCACTACAAGGGGTATGTTTCTTGCCTACGGCAAACATGTCTTGCTCTGTAAACCTATCTTTCTCTTTCTCAATAAACCTTCGTTCATGCTTCCCTTGATTTGGTGGTTCCACTCATTCTTCAGCCAAGAGCACATTAAGAACTGGGACTGCAGACAACTCCCCAAACCCTTACATTTTGGTGCCATGGCTCAGATTATTCTTCCTAGGTGAGCCCGCTTGCCTATTCCATAAACAACGTCAGACTTGGATGATTCTGTTTCAGTAAGCCAGCTCATCTTTTCGTAAAATGCTCTTGTTTCAGATCTTCCCACCTTGCAGCCAGAGTTTGATCGTCATTCTCAGACTGCACAATTGGGTTCCTGGCTAATAAACTTGGATATGTGATCGAGTTTGGAGACACAGACCTTGTGGTCACTGAGAAGTCTTTCATTTTGTTTCACTTTAGGGAATAGGGCTCTCGCTATAATTCCTGTGCTTCTGGTATTTGCATTGGTTTTGATAAATGTACTTTACTCTTGGATCTGATGGCATTCTTATATTCCTTCCCATAATTAAGCCAGACAATGTTTCCTCCCTAGTTTTGTCCACACTAAGCCATCTAGATCCTGGCTCACTCTCTCAGAGTGAACTTGTACACTTGGTAATAAGACAAGTGCTCCCTTCTCACTGCCTACTTGTCAGGGTCCTTCCGAGGGTACAGAGCCCATGGACATGCTTGTACATGAGCAGATCTGTGTTACTGAAGGCACCATGTCTCTCCCACATGAGGAATGGTTAAATACTTCCTCTCCTGGTTTTCCCAGGCCTTTCTCCTTCACCTGCAAGCTGCTGCTTTTGCTCTGTCTGAGGAAGTTCCTTCCTTATGGCTAGCTACCCAATTGCTGATACTGTCAGTTTTACAAATGACCAGCCAGATTTTATTGTCCTGGTGCTTAAAAAAAAAAAGAGAGAGGTTTGAGGGGTCATGCATAGCCCCTCTTATTACAAATTAGAAAGGAGACATAGGGACCACTGCTTTGTCTGCATTGGCTGAGCTGTTGGGGATCCCCAGCTCTCCCTTTCCCCCAGTTTTTCCTACTTACTTTCATTCACTCAGACTGGGACAAGTTTGATGCAGATGCTTAGAAGAAGAAATGTTTAGTCACCTTCTGTATAACCACCTGGCCATAGTACAAGCTGGCAAGTGGAGAACAGCAACTGCCACCTGGGACTCTAGATCACCCCAACATCTCACATTGAGATCTCTTTTGCAAAAACAAAGGACCATGGTCTAAGTATCATATGTACAGACTTTATTTATGGGAAAAATCCTCAGTGGTGAAAGGCATTACAGAGCCAAGTAAGACCATGGTGTTAAGAGATCCTCCCCCGGTTCCCATCTGTTCCATGCCGTCCCCATGCTTGGGATGCCTGACGGGGACACTACAAAGGTGTAGCTGGTGCCATCTTTACCTCACCATGGGGAATAATGGCTAAGCTCCTACCTTTAGTGGAAGCAGTGAGGGAGTTCTGACCAATCTTGATTCATAGCCAGGAGAGTTTAGTAGAATTAAAATAAATAAAACATGATCTGAACATTAACATAAACACTCAAATTTGCCACTGGATTACACCTTTGAAATCCTAGATGTCTAGTGGGTTAGATAGCAGTTCCCGTGACTCACCTAGGGTAGAATAATAGTTCCTCAGAAGAGAGGTGGGATAGAGAACATTTTTAGTATGTATCCAGGCTGGTCTCAGTGCTGCCAGGAAAAAGATGGTCATTTATTCCAAAGTTTCTGCTATAAACCAGAGGGGCCTGGTTTATAGCAGAGCCTGAGGGGAACACCATAGCTCTCCTGGAATGCGCTCAAGGAGACAATAGAGAAACATTACTCTAGATCTTAACTCCTATGAGGGAAAGGTGGTATTCAAAGACTAGTTCTTAACCCAAGCAACACCAGATATTAGGAAAAAAGCTTCTGAAACTTATCTAGGACACTACCACCTCCGAGGATGACTTAGTGACTATCATTAATTCCGTTTTCTGTACAGAGCTTCTGAGTTCAAGTCTCTGGATGAGGAGTGGAAGAAAGAGTCTAAGCATGCCCAGTTAATGGCAGCACTGGCATACACATTGGGACTAACAACCAAAGTCTCCACCAATGGAAGGGACCTCTGGTGTCACATCTGCCAACAAGCATAGGACAAAGACTGCCCTGAGAAGGACAGGCTGCCCAAGTCCCCTTGTCACTGGTGCCATCAAACAAGTCACTGGACTGCACTGTGTCCTATCTGATCATTCCAGGAGGGGCGTCAGTCCCCAGAATGGAACACTGTACAACAATGAAGAAGCCCTCTCCTCTCAGTCCCCAGGCAGAGAATAATAAATGGACTGGAGTCAGTAAATTTTCTTCTTGACACTGGGGCTACTTGCTCTGTCCTCCTCACCTACTCTGAAACACTGAGCACTCAATCCTATATGGTCACCAGAGTCTCCTGGGTCCCCACCAAATGATTCTTTATACTTCCTTTGCTTTGTTTGTGGGAGGATGTGACCACAGAACATTCATTTCCAGTAATTCCTAACCATCTGCCTGTTTGAGGACACAATCCCACTATTCTTCTTAAGAAGAGATGATAGAGAAACCTAGGCTAGTGAGGCAGATCTATCCTCAACTCCCATCCCCAAGCCCATCAGTGGTTTACGGACGGTGGCAGTTTTTGTTGGGGATGGGGAATGACATGCCATCTACACTGTAGTAGTGACACTGTAATTTTCTCACTGGGTCCTTGGTCTCAGGAATTGAAGAATGAATTCACGGAGTGCAAGTACATGAAAGCAAGAGAACTTAGTAGAAGAAAGGAAAGAGGAAAGCAAAGCCTCTGGCACAGCGGAGAAGGTCTCAAGTGGGTTGCTGCTTTTGGCTCTTTGTCTAGGGGTTATTGAGCCTTAAGTGTTCTGGTTATTCGAGGCACCCTCTGTTGGTTCATTCAAATTAGAATGGCCCTTGATTATCGGCTCCACATTCCTGCTGGTGGGTTTCCTTTGCCCAGGACCCTGGGGGTCTTTCTTCTTGGTTTGTCCGACCCACCGTAGCTGTTGACTAATGGCTGCATAGGTTATGTGAGCATTCTGGAGGTTATGAAACTTCCTGCTGGAGATTTCCCAGGCATGTTGGCTGTGCCCAACTCCCTCTCCTAACCCTGCATCTCAGGGGCCCATTTCCCTGTCTCTGCCTAAAAGCCTATGACTCCTAACTGTGGGAATAGAGATAGTGGAGACCCAAGATTTGCAGAAAGTACATTTTCCAATTAGCCTGTTGCAGGAAGACGAGGCCCAAAGGAGAGAAAGAGCACCCAAACACCACGTTTATAAGAGGAAAGGTTTTATTTAATGGCCAGGAGCTTACGGCACAGAATATTTCCAAATGGCCACACTCTCCAA
>NW_003852401.1:2969464-2972383 GCF_000181295.1 Otolemur garnettii
CTCCTTGAGAAGACCTATCCTTCTAGACCTCACCCTTCTTGGGTATCCTCTCTCAGCCAAACTCACATCCCTAATCTAAGCTGTCTTTTTGCCAAAGACAAGAGAGTGACCATCTATACAGATTCTAAATATGCTTACTTGGTGTTACATGCCCATGCATCTATTTGGAGAGAGGGAGGATTCCTTACTAGTCAAGGGATTCAATTAAGTATGGGCAACATACTCATGTGCTTTTAGAGGCTGTTCTGAGATCAGCTGAGGTGATGATCATCCATTGTAAGGGACACCAAAAGGAAGCTGATCTAATAAACAGGTCAAGAACATGTGTTTGAAAATGTGGGAAAATTATTTCCTAACCCAATTGGGGCCCTAGTCCCTTGTACTGAAGAAGCCTCAAGGTCTCTAGGACCTCTATTGGCTCTCTAAAAATCTTTAAAGTTTCTTTATCTGCCTGATATACAGACGGTCTTAGAACAATTATTCTTTTTTCCCCTCCCTGTAAGACCAGGAATGTGACCACACCTGAAGAGAATCTTTAAGAAGATATTTATTAAATTTCAAAGGGAGGCTGGGTGTTGGTATGGTGGCTCATGCCTGTAATCCTAGCATGCACCTGTATCCTAGCTACTAAGGAGGCTGAGGCAGGAGGATTGCTTGAGCCTAGAAGTCTGAGGTTGCTATGAGCTGAGCTGGGGCAATGGCATTGTATCCCAGGTGACAGAGTGCGATGTACTCGCACTTTAAATAGATAGATAAATAAATAAAGAAATTCGAGAGGGAACTATCCATCCTCACTAATAATCCTTTACTGTCCCTTGACAGAATGCCTCTTTTCCCCTCCCATAACTCATTTTATCAAAAGGGCAAATAAACGTCTGCATCTCATCGGGGAGTTGAGTTGAATCTTTTGTTTTCTGAGGGTTTCTGTGTATGCATGTAAAAATAAATTTGATAATTTCTCTCTTATTAATCTGCTTCATTATGAGTTGATTTTTCACCAAATATTCGGAAACAAGGGGAAAGTTTTCCCTTTGTCCCAACAACAACATAAGACATTCAAAAGACAGAAATTATTTTGTGCTTTTGGATTTGTATTATCTAGAAGCAAAATTTAAAATTTCCTTTGGTGTCATTGCAAAATGTTGTTTTTATCTGAGACTTTTTGCCAAATTTATTAGTTCTGGATATTTATATTCATGCCAAAAAATTTCTTCCGTGACCAAAGAATTACACATATGATACTACATAAGCGAATATAAAAAGAAAATAAAGGATATTATGGGTTTTCTTGGATTGACAATATAAACAAAATTACAGTATAAGGCAAGTTATCTTGAGATATCTTAGAAAATGAGATAAATCTCATGTATGACCAAAATGTGAAATTACAAAGCTTGCGAGTATGACTCCCAAATTGCTAATTATTCTGGACTTATTGACCATTTATAATTCCCTGGGAATTCCATTTCTCCTTAAACCTTAAAAGTATTAGCTCTTCCATATACATTTCCTCTTCTAAGGTCAACCTACAAAAACTAGTTAAGTTATTGTCAACCTGCAACAAAACTAGCTTATAGTAGTGCACCAACTTAACAGGTAAAAAAATCAGATAATGAAAATGTTGAAGTTGTAAAAGAGGAAAGAGTGTGTAAAGCGAACAATCAACAAGATAACTACTGTCACTCTGGATATTGCTAATTCTTAGACTCAAGGGGGCATCAATTAATACCTGAAAATAAAATTTAAAACCCACTTAAAGTATATTATGTGGTAATGAAAAGACTTGTTATAGAGCCTGGAGTACCAGTAGTCTCATGACCCAAAACAAGATGACTGCCATTACTCTGATATTGCATCTCATGCAATTAATGGAAGTACTAATTAGTCCCTAGAAATGGCAAATCAGGTATACTTCAGCTTTTAAATAGCTGAATGAATTGGAAAAGACAGAGAAAAAGTGACATATTGCAGCATAAAGCTGTACAAAGCAGATTTAGACATAAAACAGATTCTTATTACAATTTCATAAAAAAGAGAAACAGCTTGAAATGAACTGTTTTAACAAGTTAAAAAAAATGTATCAAGTAACCTATGATCCTACATTTCTATGGTTTCCTTTTCCATGTAAATTTTGGTCTCTTTTTATGAAATGACATTTAATTTCTGCTATGTGATTTTGGCTTCAGTTTATAAGTTTTAATATAACACTCTATCATGGAGTAATTATATACTTAAAAGTATAGAAAAATATGGGAAGACATTTTCACAATGCATTATAAGCCCACTAGTTTATTATTTTTGTGAGGGTATATAAATCAAAGTGGGTCAACTATTCTAAAAATAATCACAAGGTTCAGGGGTTTATTAAAGTAGAAGTTTATTTCTCACTCACATCATGGTACAAAATAGGGAGAAATCAAGATATATATATTTTTATACAGAGAATAAAAAAAGACTCACTGTTTCATTCATACAGAAGACAAAGGAATAAAAAGACACCTACAATTTTTAGAATTAATCAACTTGGTCATTGGTGGTATCAATTAGTGAGATGGGTAAGATTAAAGGGAGCAAAGGATTTTTACTATTTTACTATCATCATGGCTAGCATCTTGGCAGACTCTTGCTCTGTGCTTTGCCTTCTTGCTTGGAAGAATCACAAGCAAGGCCGGTACAATGAAGTGATAGAAGACAGAAAACGATTCCACCCAAAAAACTTTTATTGCAGTAAACATGGAAGCTATACAAGCAAAAATACCTCCCAGAGAGAGAAACGTTCTGGTCTCCACAAGTGGAGAAAGAGGTTAAGGACACCCTGGTGGAATCCTTTTACTGGCTTGCTCCAGGGAGGGTACTGGGAGGTGTGGGATGTTACCAGATTACTGGCAGGTATTCATTTTCCTTCAATCCCTTTTCCTA
>NW_003852401.1:2973258-2976344 GCF_000181295.1 Otolemur garnettii
AAGACCAAATGTTTAATAGTGATGAAACAGGCCCCTATATTTTTAGGGTTTTATATTTTAATTTTATTAGTTTACATTTTTATTTGAATATTATTATTTGTTAATATTTTACCTTAAAATTCAGTGTATTTATTGTTAAAATCATTTTGAAAATTTGAGTTTGTGGGACCTAGGAATGGATTAATTCCTATGATTTTAAGGGAGAAAAGTTGCCTTGAAATTCAAACGATTTGGAAATTTGGAACTCAAACAGGATTTTGGAACAAATTAAGTTTGGATTCCTAGGTATCACTGTACAGAGAAAGTAATTGTCAAGAGAAAATGGTGAGGTCAGTACATGAATCTATGTTTTTGAATCTGTATCCAATATTACATAGCAGTTTTTAAAAGAAAATGGCCAAAGAAGCCATGTTAGTATGTAGTTCAGAAATGAAAAGCAAAATCATTTAACAAGATATCCAGTACAGTTTGACACATAGATGTGAAATATGCAATGGCAGGCCCAGTCAATAAAAGCTTCCCATACAGTCTTGCTCTGTTTTTCTTTCTCTGTCCTTGTATTACCAAGATTGTACTGAGAATCTAAGTGAAAAGGGCATGCATTCCAGAGGACGGCCAGGAGTAGTCTTGCCACATTCTCTCTTTGCCCACTTTAGATTGTGATGAAATAAATTTCAAAAATAACAAGACACTGAAAGTTGAAATTATTTTTAGAATTTTTGACCCAACTCATTTACATGCCCTGACAAAATATTAATCTTGTGGGATTATAAAATAGTACGATGATGTCTTACCATGTTTTGTAATTCTTTTAATTTCTTTTCTTTCTTTTTTTTTGAGACAGATATAGAAATTATGTATTTTAATTTCATAAAATAATGCCTAACATAGAATCATTACATATTAATGTAATATGACCCTCCATAGAGTGCCATAGCCTCGCAGCTCACAGCAACCTCCAACTCTTGGGCTTATGCGATTATTCTTGTCACAGCCTCCCAAGAAGCTGGGACCACAGGTGCCCGCCATAACACCTGGCTATTTTTTGTTGCAGTTGTCATTGTAGCTGGCCTGGGCCGGGTTTGAACCTGCCAGCCTTGATGTATATGGCCAGCGCAGTAACCACTGTGTTACAGGTGCCAAGCCTGTTCTTTTAATTTCATAAAATAATGACTAACATAGAGTCATTACATATTAAAACTTGTAAACTAAAGCCAAACTCACATAATACAAATTTAGTGTCTCAGTTTTACATGGAGTTAATAAGAGAGAAACATTAATAATAATCAAAAAATCATTATACTTAGTGTAAGGCATTTCAAGAAATTATTTTTGCAGATAATTTCTGCATTACAGGCTTTTCAGGAACTTTTTTTCACAGATCAACACAGCAATTTTTTATTCCCATGTTTCATGATGTTACCAGAACTTGGGCACTTATCCCTGAGGTCTCATTAGACAAACGAGGACAAGTGGTTTGAGGGAAGGAAAGGGAAATTTATTAATTTTCTGGCAAATAAGGAGGTTGGCAGATTCTTATCTTAAAGTACGAACAACCTGCCTCTGAGGAGAAATTGGGAGCTTTAAGAGAAAAAGTTTTCAGCTTCAGGCTACTGCTGTGCAACTATAGTTGATGGTTCCAATTCATTCTCTCTTTGGCTAAGACATTTTTGTGAATTTCAGGGACAATTCCTTTAAACCCTCTCATGGTACAAAGAATAAAGGGTACTCCCCTACCCCTCCCAACGACCTACCTGAGAAAGGACTAAACGTTTTAATTCCCAAAAGAGTGGGCAATGGTTTAAAAAGGCAGAAAACATTTTTACCCTTTTGTAGGCCATTCCCCCTATAATAAAAAAAAATAATAATAATGGTTCATTTGAGGGGATGCATTGGTCATCAAGTGCATAAACAATATTCCTCATTCTATAAATATGATAGAATCATTGAATTCTTCAGGAATAAGAACAAAGAGTTTCTTTAGTTAAGTAATTTACTGAGGGCATTACTACTATTTACAGTTCATAAGTGAACTGATTCTAAATTTGGAGTAAAAGAATTTTGTCTTACTTAAAGGTGAGTTCTTCTGCATTGCAATTTCTATCTACTAAACTTATTTTTGATATCTGCAGGTACATTGAATGTACCTGATAGCTGTCCCTCACACCAAATATGGAAACATTTATATACTGCGTACCAACACACAAAAATGTATTATGCATTCTATCCCAAATCGCTTATATAGTCCCAGTTTCTTCCATTTTGAATTATGAAGTTTTCACAACATTAACAATCTTTTACATAGATTGGTTTCACTCTATTTGTTTATCAACATATCACAAGTTTTGATACCTTATTTATTTTATATATTTTTAAAATTTCCACTATGTTTTCTTCCTTGGGCCATAGGTTATTTCATTCACACAATGTAGTCTATTATTATCCCAGTCTCTAGAAATTTTTTGAGAACTCCTCTATGGCCCCACATGTTAGCAATTTTTACAAATATTTTGTATGTTATTCAAGTATAAGTTCAGTCTCTATGTGCAGTGTTCTATAGATATTTATTGAAATAACGTTGTTTATTTTGCTGTTCGGGTAATACAGTTACTGATTTATTTTTGTTCATCTGATCTTTCCGTTATTAAGTAGGTGTTAAAATCCCTTGTCATAGTAATCTGATTTTTTCCTTGTAATTTTGCTACTTTTCCCTTTATATTTTGAATCTATTATAAAGTACATAAAAATTTCAAATTGCTTTATCTTCCTGGTAAATTAAAACATTTTTATGTCTTGTAGACTTTTTTATGAAGAGCATGTATCTGGATTTTTAAAGTTTTATCTGACTACTTTCTTTTATAATTGGAAAATTTACTTTATTTAGACATTGATCATTATCTCTTGGTTTGAATTTAAGCACACTATTAAATTTTGCATTTTTCCTTTCTTTTTGTAGCTTTCATTGAATTATTATATCTCTTGTTGTTGTTTACCCTTACATCTCAGAAAGCTGTATACAATCTTTTTGTTCTCTTCATTATTACCTCAGAAATTGCATCACAGTTCCTTAATGCAAGTCAAAATTT
>NW_003852401.1:2987054-2988379 GCF_000181295.1 Otolemur garnettii
AAAAAAAATATGGTAAAAATGTTTTCTGTCTCCCCATCTTTGGGAGAACTGAAACTCCCTGCCTCAGGTCAGTGGTCATGAGAGGCAGGGAATGTCTCTTATTCTTTCTACTACAGGAGATAGTTCAAGGGAATCATCTGAGCAGAGATCACAAAGTCTTCTTAGCTAAAGATTGGATAGGCAGAGGTCATTAGATCCTCTTAGCTGAAGATGGCATTAATCCACATGGAGGTCACAAGACTGTCTTAGTCAAAGATGGGATGAATCCAGGCAGAGGAGGTGAGATTGTCATGACTCAAGCTCTATGCTTTAAAAGCTCTGTGCAGTGGCAGAAATTTGGATTTCAGTACCATTGTTTATCATCTTCCTTCTTTGCCAGCAAAGTAATAAACTTTCCTTCTCCTCAAACCACTTGTCCCCCTTTTTCTGATGTGGCTTTTTCTGATGGGGGACAAGTGCTGGATTTTCAGTAATACAGGAGAATGGTCAGTTGGTGGAGCAGTCAGAACACAGTCATTTATCAATTAAGTTTACCACCTTGCATGAGTATAGTTCCTCATAGTAACCTCAATTACATAGTTACCTAGTAACTCAATTACAAAAGTAACATTAAAGACTACTGATCATAGATCATTATAACAGATGTAACAAGAATGAAAAAATATGAAATACTGCAGAATTTCCCAAAACAAAAGAGACAAGAAGTAAACAGTCAGAGAACACCAATAGACTTGCTTGCTGTAGACTTGCTACAGACTTCCAATGTGTAAAAAACAAAAAACCAAATATTACAATATCTGTTAAGTACAATCAAGTGAAGCACATTAAAATGAGGTATCTCTGCTATAAACCCACTGTTGTTGAAAACAAAATGAGATCTTTATTGCCTTGCTACTGGAATTAAAAATTGTTAAGACATTTCTGAAATACAGTGTGGTGATGTGAAAGGACTTAAAATGTATATGACCCTCTAGTTTTGAATATTCAATTTGCTATTTACAAGCTCTGTGACTAGGCAAATTACTTAATCCTGCTTTGCCTTCTTTATTCCTGTGTAAAATGAGGATTAAATGAATTGGCATAGGTAAAGTGCTGAGAATAATGCCCATTATCATCACTGTTATGTTTTCTACAATAATTTTGTTTTTTATGATAAGCATTCCTTTTTTCCTTTTTTTTTTTTTGAGATAGAGTCTCAAGCTGTCACCTTGGGTAGAGTGCCATGGCAACATCATACCTCACAGCAACATCCAACTCTTGGGCTCAAGCAATCCTCTTGCCTCAGTGTTTTATATTTTTAGTAGAGATGGAGTCTCACTCTGGCT
>NW_003852401.1:2989107-2990701 GCF_000181295.1 Otolemur garnettii
GGTATATGGGGCCGGTGCCCTACTCACTGAGCCACAGGCGCTGCCCTATAGAGGTTTTTCTTAATGGGTTAGACCTCATCAGTTATGTATGTTTTTAGTATTTATACAAAAGACTGTAGCGTCAAGGTCATGATTTGAATAGCTATGGATAGACTATGGGAAGTTTTTTGATTCATTGGGTCTCCTAAGGCTATTTCAAAACCCTAAGGGTAAGGTCAAGCAGACATTAGATTGTAATGAATTTTAGGGACAACAGGTTTATAGACGTTAACTGAGGCATGAAGGGAAAGGACCTAGGATTTTGTTTTATGTTGGTATTTCAGTTTGTTGGAAAGGTGGAATGTTGCTAGAATTTCTTTCTGCAGTGGATTCTTGATCTCAGAGACTCAAAGAATGAATCCACAGGCCACATAAGATCAATGACAATACAGAATTTATTAGACAGAAAGGGATATGGAAGGAATGAAGGGCAAGAGAACTTCTGGCAGTGGTGAGGGGGGGACCCACGTGGGAAACCTACCATGGGTCTTTTGTCTAGGAGTTTATACACTGCCTGTAAACAGGGAGATCATGAAAGTAAAAATCACAGGTGGCCTAGAGCTGGCAGACAGAAAACACCTTCCCTACATCAATTAGCAAATGAGTGTATTAACAAATGAATGTAGTCCCTCTAGCTCTGGGCAAAGCAGCAGGGTGTGTGCTCCACTGCAGGAAGGGCCCACCCATATGAAATACTGGACAAACTGGTTTTCTCCTACCTTGCTTGTATTCAGAGAGTGTAGTTAAGAGAAAGAAAGTCTGTTTGCTTAGGCCTGGAAAATAAAGGGTCCTTACCAGCCCTGAATGGGGGAACCCTGTATCAGAAACATGTGTGCCATAGGAAAAGGATTTTACCTAATTTTTATTTTCACTTGTCATTTGATGGAAGAAAAAGAGTCATTAGCTCAAAGTTTCTCACAGGGCATGAGGTTAACTATTTAATGTTTAAAATAGCAGTTAAATGCAATGGCTATAATTACAAATATTTCTGTAGAGAACACAAATATAGGCTTGTAGAATATAAAGTCTGCAGACTGAGACTTATAGAATATAAAGCTTGAGAATATAAAGACCAAGTACTTCCAGGTCTTTCTTTTCACAGATGAAGTAGTAAGTCCAGAGAAAGGAAGTGACTATGATTTTTCAAAGTCTCATAGATAGTAAGTGAAAGTATGAACTTGGCTAAAATTATAGAAAAATATCAATAATAGAAAAATTATCTAACTCCTAGTTTCTTGATAAGGGCTAAGATCAACCATAGTAGCCCCTTTGTGCTTGTTCTCCCTGCCCCCCTTTTACTGAAAGGCACCCTCCTGGGTCTCTTTTCAAATACCTGGAAGAAGCTGAGCAGACAGAAAGAAAATGTAAATATTTCTCTTTTAAAAAACTTTTTCTTTTTCTTTTGAGACCAAGTCTCAATCTATTGCCTTAGGGTAGAGTGCTATGTTGTCATAGTTCACAGCAACCTCAAACTCCTGGGCTCAAGAGATCCTCTCACTTCAGCCTCCTGGGACTGTAGCTGGGACTACAGGCATGCACCACCATGCCTGGCTAA
>NW_003852401.1:2991371-2993304 GCF_000181295.1 Otolemur garnettii
CCACCATGCCCAGCCTAAATCTTTCTCTTTTAAAATTGCTTCTATTTTTAATTTATTTTTTATTTTTTTGAGACAAAATATCACTCCATGACCCTGGGTAGAGAGGAAATGTTGTAGGAAAATGAGGCCTGATGGGGAGAAAAAGTTACCTGAACACTTGTGTTTGAAAGAAGAAGGGCTTTTTTAGTCATGGAGCTGTGAAAGAGCTAAAAGAGTCCAAAATAGCTGAGCTCCTGATCAGCTCTACTCCTATCCTTTTGTAAGCAAACAGGCAAAGGAATTACCATGTTGCCCCTCATTGGATATTTTAAAACACACGGGAAAAATGTGCATGGGAAGGTAGACCCAGGATTAATAGAAGTGGAAGCAAGTGTTAGTTTCAAGGTTCCAATAAGTTAAGTTTCCTCCACAGGGAGGACTTTGCAGGAGTGTCCTCAGGCTCCTATGAGAAGCCTTTTGTTCTTTCAGACTTTACTTTTCCTGGGTATCCTCTCTCACCGTGGTGTCATCATAGCTCATATCATAGCTTATAACCTTGAACTGTTACCAGACAAAGAGAGTCTAGTCTCCCATCACCATCAGCCAATATGCAAGATGGCGATAGCTTCACCAAACTTTGTCATAAGGCCTGGATCCTGGAGTACAGTGAGACTAGCCTCTCCAAGAGGGTTCTGTTCTTCCATTTCCAAAATCATAGTTTAATATATAACAGTTCAAAGCAGAGACCACATTGACCCATATTTTGAATAATAATCAGCATAACCCAGTGATCTATCACAACATTCCAGTTCAAAAGTTAATTCTAAATCAATCCACCTAAACTGCTCAAGATAGGCATCTTTAGGGTTGGAGCTAAATTTACAAAACAATAAGAATGAGAAACTGGAGATAAAGGTCACTTAGGACCTACTCTAACAAGACCAGCTGTGTCACGTGGGCCCTACCTGACTGATTCCATCTTATTTTCAACACATGAGCTCTCAGAACTCCTGGGCTCAAGTGAGTAGGTAGGACTGCAGGTGCCCCAGTTAGTTTTTCTATTGTTAGGAGAGACAAGGTTTCACTCTTGCTCAGGCTGCTTTCAAAAGTCCCAAGCTCAAGCAATTCTCCTGCCTCAGCCGTCCAGAGTGCTAAACTTACAGACATGAGCACCACCAGCTTAAAGCTGCTTTTAAGAATCTGTGAGGCTTCTTGAACGGACAGCAGAGAGTGTGAGCTACAGGCCTCAGTTTCTACCCAAGGGACAAAAATCAATGACAAGATCACAACCATCAGTGTCTGCCACTTGTGTAATCATCCACCTGCTACTAAGAAGAGGAGCACATACAGCAGTTTCACAGTACTCTGTTAATTTGGCTACACCCACAGATATTCTTCACTCCCTTTACAACTTCTAAATAAAAAGTCAGAGTACCTGCTTCACTCTGCCAACACTAATTCCCTCTCTTTCACGATGTTGGGCTTTAACATCTGAGAAAACCTTTTTTTTTCCTTTTTAATCCTAATCTTTATCTGAGAAATGTGTCTTTACCTGAGTGGTAAACTCCTCCTAAGTCTCTACCCCAACAGTTAGTGGCAAAGAGGCAGTTTGTATTTAAATTCCCTGGCTCCAATATAGAACCACTTCTACCAGAGGAGGCTATGTTTTTTTATAGCAATAGATTAGATGAAAATGCAAACAAATATAAAGTACACACAAATAAACAATTCACTGATAATACTGTCAAGTTTGTTTGGTTTTTAATTATTGTTTTCATTGGAGTATAATTTTGTTTGTTTCACACAGTGTCACTCTGTTGCCCTGGGTAGAGTGCCCTGGCATTGTAGCACACAGCAACCTCAAACTCTTGGGCTCAGGTGCTCCTCTTGCTTCAGCCTCCTTAGTAGCAGGGACTACAGGCGCTCACCACGACACCCAGCTATTTTTAGGGAC
>NW_003852401.1:2993950-2996844 GCF_000181295.1 Otolemur garnettii
CCTAAAGGCCCTATGTTCCTTCTACTTTTATCAATCAATAAAATCTATCCTCTTGCTTACTGGTGTGGTCCATGGACTCATTCTTCAAATCTTAAAGACCAAGGATCCCATAGGGAGAGAGATTCCGGCTATATTATGAGATATAAGTATTTTTATTTATTTTTTTTTAATTTTATATTTTGAGACAGAATCTCACTTTGCTGCCCTTGGTAGACTGCTGTGGCATCATAGCTCATAGCAACCTTAAACTCTTGGGCTCAAACGATTCTCTTATCTCAGCCTCCCAAGTAGCTGGGACTACAGGTGCCCGCTGCAACACCTGGCTATTTTTAGAGGAGGATCTTGCCCTTGCTCAGGCTGGTCTCCAACCCATGAGAGAAGGCAATCCACCTGCCTCGGCCTCCCAGAGTGCTAGGAGCGATATGTCTTTTTAAAAGCCTCTGTTCAGTTTCACACCCAGGACTATTCTTTTCAAGAACCTGGAAGTCATTTCTTTGAAATTTGATCACCAAGAAAGGTATCTTGGAGAACACAGGAGCCTAACATCAGTGCACACCTGGCTTCAAGTTGTGAAACTATTATCATAATGAAGATAGGAAAAAGTTTACTTTTCTTTGGGTAAAACCAATTAGCAAATACAGAGAGCCTAAAATCTTTCTTCCTGGCCTTTGTTTTTAGCAAAGTTGAGCTCAGACTGACTTCTTCCATCTCCCCTCTATTGCAAGAGCCACCAATAAAGTATTCCCAGCCTTTTTAATGATCTGATACAATTTGCTTCTATAGTGTCTTACCACCTCCTATTTCCACAAAATGTCTTGGTCCTGCTCATTCTTACCAAAATTATTAAAGCAACTTCGTTGGATCTTACCTTGATTTTTAGAATCATAATGTAGTTGTTGCCATTTAACCCTGCTTCTTCTTTGTTCTGTATCATCACACTTCCTTTTGCTTCTTACAAGTTCTATAAACCCTGCTGGGGTTGCTAATTGCAGAGGCTAAATAAAATATAATTTGCAAAGTTTTGCATCTGGAAAACCCCTGTCAAATTCTTTAACAGACTATTTTATTCTCTTTTTTATTTTCCTTTATTAAAGGTCTGCCCAACACAGGCCTTTCAAAGCCTTAATTTTCTTCTCTGACTCGCATAGGAAGAACAGTAATATGAAATTAGCGGGCCAACCTCCTGAAAGATCAGTCCAACTACTCTATGCACATAATTAGAACTAATTGAATTAGTTCCACTCCTAGCAAAGAAGTAAAATCAATATTATAATTAAAACTGCGTTTTTGTATAATTGGATTTTCAAATGAAATCTGAAAAGGGGGAGGAGTAAAGCGTGTTTCTTATGTGTACAAGTAATTAATATTTGCATTAAGTTTATATCTTTAAAATAATCCTGTAGGAATTTGTGGCAATGGCCTCAATTTCATTACGCAGGGCTTATTGCAGGAGTTCCTCATTCTAATTCTTAAAAAAAAAAAATCATCCTTACAGAAAAGGCTTCCTATCTGTTGCCACTGAGCTGTCTGGCCAACTGGCTTGTTTAGCTCTTCTCTCAGAACTTAGTTGATTTAGGAGAGTTGAATAAATTACCAGCTCCAGAGTCACTTCCCTATGTCAGAAAAATAGCAAGGTCCTGTGTTGGGAGAAGAGAGAATACACAGATATCAATAAATTAGATGTGGTCTCAAAAGTTCTCTTTAGTTAGGATCAGTACATAACATGCACACAAAAAGAACAAAACAAGACAGGGTAGATCATGTAGCAAACGAGCAACATAGAAGTTTAAATGTGCAGGTGTCATGAAGCAGAAACATTCTTACCAAAGAAAACCTAGTGCCGGTCTTATACAGGGTGCCCGTAAAGTTCATGTGCAATTTTAAATAGTTGTCTGTCCATGATATCTTTTGTCAACTTGATAACGCTGTTCCCTGGGGGTGTGTCAGTCAATCTGTCTGGGACACTGTTTTTTCACTCAATGAAAATGTTCAGCAAGATTAGGATCTTCTTTTCAATTCTGAAATTCAATGAGATTCAGAAGAGGGAGATCAGACTTTGGAATGATGTGCTCGTGGATGATTACATGAGGAATATGCCACAAGAGCTAGTTAGAAAAGAGATGACAGGAGGGACAATACAGGAGGGAAGGCTCAGGCTTACAATCTGTTTTGTTCACTTTGTGTCCTTGGCACTGGTCACAATACCTGACACACAGGAGGTAGTAATGCCTACCCACTTACGGAGCAAATGAATGGTTTAGAAGATGTTCCCATTGCTTTCAAGCGATCTAAATGATCACATTCTGTTTTCACTTAAGGATTTCCAAACAAAGAAACTAATCAAAAAGTCATTTTTGTGGGACTTTTCCACAAAAGTTCAAACTTAGAATTGATGAAAGTAAGCATTTAACATCTACCTCCCATTCCTCTTTTTAGTTTATAGGCCAACATCTTATTTTGAAGTGTCTTAAGACATGTAATTAATAAATGGCAAACTTGTGAACCAGGCTGTAAAATTCCCTTATTAATGTCAGCTTCTAATCCAGGAAGAATGCCTGAACTTCTTTTAAACTTGACCTCTAACATGGACTTGGTTTTCCTGTTTTGAGCTCTGCATTTCCACGGTAGTTTTTAAGCTCCTCAGAACAAATTCTCACTTAAATTACATACAGACCTTCTTCTGAGAAATTTGTCCAGTACCCAAGCATTTTCCTTTCTCCCTGGATCCTTAAAACTCTGGTGCTCATTGTACCTTGTTTTCTCCTCTGATGATGCTTTGGGTGTGCTCTGGCCTGTTTATCACCAGAATCAATTTTGGATGCTGAGGAAGGGCCACATTGTTTTGATTTCCCTTGAGCTTGCTGAAGTTCTAATGACAAAAATAGAAGTGCCCC
>NW_003852401.1:2997240-3004102 GCF_000181295.1 Otolemur garnettii
TTTTTTTTTTTTAATAAGTAATGTGTGCACTTGACAAACAATCATAAAGTATGCAAGTACCTGCAACAAAGACTACTTCTTCTTTCTGTTCATACCTGTATCTGGCAGCAGTACAGCGCCCCTCTCCAGAGTGAAAAACACCAATTCCTTCCAAGGTAATGTAGGAATATACAGACAATTATGCATATATCTGTTTTTTCTTGTTTCTTCCTTTTTTTCTTCTCTCTTTTTTTACTTTAACACAGTAACACATTCTTCTGTGTTTTTTTATTTCTCCCAGGTACTATAAATATGAAATAACTTTTATAAAGAGTTATCTCAATCTTTCTGGTGATAGCACACTATCTTATTTAATGGATATTGTATACTTTGTATAAATATCTCTTTTGTTTCCAGTATTTTGGCACTATGAGCATTACTATAATAAAGATTCTCACATTAACCTTTAATACACATATAAGATTAAATAGATCAATATTCCCAAAGGTGAAATTGCTGGGATCCATGTTTTGTGCATGTTAGTTTTATGAAATTATTGCTGAAATTGATCTTACAGTAGTCTAAAGAGTTTATAGTTCTTCAACAAATTATAGAAATTATTTATCAGTGTATAACTAAACATATTACCTCAATGTTATGCAAAGTCACATTCAGGAAAACAAAATTTCCACATGAATTTGAATTTTTTTCGTATTTTCTACTTTTTTCCTAGGTATTTGCTTATTTTTTTTACAAGTACTTATACCATGTAATTTTAATTACCATAGCATTTAAAATGTTTTAATATTAGCTATACGCTCCTCTAATAACACTTTTTTGCTGCTGAAACTTTTCTGGTGAGATCTCTTTCAATATTGTTTCCTTGTAAATATTCAAACCTTCCTAATATTCAAAGTACTCAGTTACTTTGCTGAGTAACTTAGGAAAAAGCAACATGTTTATACAGTAATAATAACTCTATTTAAGATCTGAATACATCTTTCAAGTCCACTTTTGTGACCCCAGAAGCATTTAGATATGTTTTAAATATAGGTTTTGCATATTTTTAAAGCTTATTCCTTGGAAATAAATTATTCATAGTTAAGATTTTTAAGATTTTTTTTTTTCTTTTCAATATATTTCTAGTGGAATATTTCTTTTAGATGTAAGGTTTCTTATTTTAGCATATTAATTTTACATCCAATCAACTTCTTGAAATCTTGAAATATATAATAATTGTTCTAAGATTCCTTGAGTTTTCCTAATATAATCATGCCAGATAAAAATGACAATTTTATTTCCTCCATCCAATTTTTATGTCTTCTATTTGTCTTTGTAAAATTCTTGGAATGATACTGAATAAATACCATTAAAGCACTCCATTGACTATGCTCATTTCCTTGTGGCAATGTTTTTAATTTTTCTCCATTAAGTATTATGCTCACTTTTGATTGGCATGTCCTCCTACCATTCTCCTATTTTCCTTTCTAAATTCTAGGGAGACTTGGTAATCTTTGGTAAAATATCCACTTTTTCATAGTTTATGGACAAACTCCAAACAAGAACTAGAATAAAATAAATGACTAGAAAAAAATGAATTTACTTTTAGATTTTCTTTATCATATGACACAGAGCTATTACATCCTTTGATGACGCATGCTATTTTCTGATTTACTTTATGGTTGTGACCAAAGGAGAAGTCATTTTTATTAATAAGAATTTAAACTTCTTTTTTTTTACATAAAACATTTAATCATGTGAATGTTATCAAATATGATAAAATATATGCACTTTATTTTAAGGATTAACTAAAACTCAGGAGAGAGGAGAAAGAATATGAAGGAATTAGAGTGTGATTAAGAGTTTAAAACATAGAATGAAGGATAAAAATCACATGATAATCTCATGTGCTTACATGGTCTTCTTAGGCCCTGTTCATAATATCTTATTGTCTGAGATATTAAGATATGGCCAGAACCTCAGTTTTAGGGTTTTTCTGAAGTCTTCTATCCGGAAGGGGTTTTTAGGGTTTTTCTGGAGTACCCAGTCCAGTTGGCACGGCCTTTGGATTGTTTTTTAGTTCACAATAATTTGGCAAGCCACACATATTGACTTAGCATCCACTTAATTAGCTATAGTCATTCATCAGTTTGCCTTTATTAATGCTTGTCGGGTCAGCAGTGTGTTCTCAGCTCTTGCTATGTTCCTGAAGAATGACCAGACACATTGGCAGCAAGGCAAGCAAGAAGCAAAGTTTGTTGAGCAATGTAAGATTTTTTATCACGGGCAGCAAATGTCTCTGATCATATCATGAGGCCCAGATTATGGTCTGAGGTCCTGTTTTATAATGTCTAGACTGGGCCCTCCTTGCTATAAGTGCTTCAAACATCACCATCAAACAACTTGTAGGACAGTCGGGAGTTACACAACCTGGGTCTTACTACACATGCAGAGCTCCCAGGAACCTCTTTGAAAGCCCAGTCACTGCAGGGTAAACTGCAATGCAAATTTAAGCCAATGACATGATAATTAACCTTAGGTTGTTCTGGGTCACCTCCCAGACCCTATTGCACCTGCTTTTTGGCCCACAGTGCTAGAGAAACTTCTTCATTCTTTTGCAATTGGGGCCCTGAATTCTGATTTGTAGATTGGTAGGGTATTCCTCCCCCAGATGTGGCAACTGCACTTGGCAGCAACAAGGTAGGGTGCAAGAGAACCAGAGGTCCCTCATCATCTAACACTTATCCATTTAAAAAAAATACGAGGAACACTTGTAAATAAGACTCTGAAATCTCCCCTTTTCTTGAACACTGAAAGTATCAAAATTTTATATTACAAAATAGATATTGTTATTAAATATTTACTTGTCAGACATAATTTTCAGGGTTTTATGTGTGTTATGTACTCTTCCCAACAGTTGGAAAGAAAAGTACTATTGCCCATATTTTTTACATAAGAAATAGGGAACTGAATACCTCATAACAAAATTGCATAGCTAGCAGGTGATATTGTCAGAATTCATAAGG
This sequence comes from Otolemur garnettii, assembly GCF_000181295.1. Lineage (NCBI taxonomy): Eukaryota > Metazoa > Chordata > Mammalia > Primates > Galagidae > Otolemur > Otolemur garnettii. Next base: position 3,000,246 of record NW_003852401.1, read on the forward strand.
TCAAAATCTGTTTCATGAAGTCTGCCAATTAACCACTGTAGGAACCAAGGTCTTTGGCTCCCTAAAGGTTTGCTGGAAGAAAAAAATCACTAATATGAGGCAGATTGATTAGAAGGACACAAGTCAACACATTTATTTAACTTCTAAACACAAGAGTCCTCAGAATGAAGACCCAGCCCCTCAATGGGATGAGTAGAGAGATTCTGTATGCCTTCTTGAGGTTTCAGAAGGAATGCCACCTCAGAGCATGGTCAAAACAGGTTTTAGGAGGAAGAAAGAGGCTTAGCTAGAAAAGGTGGTCCTCTTCTGTAGATGAAATCCCACAAGTAGCAGCACCTCCCACCCCCCCATCCCACCCCCAGGCAGACAGACGGAGGTCTGGCTGCATCAATGCAGATTTGCTGCTGGTGCAAATTTCCCCCATAAGAGACAGCTTTGCATGGTTACGTCTGTCTGCTGGGTATGGGACAGCCATTTATAAAAATATATATATTTAGAGTTTAAATATTATGATTTCCTTTACCATCAAACTCTACAATCTCATAATATGTCAGATATGTCATAGAATATATTTTAAAATAATTATGTGGTACTACATTTAATATTATTTGCAAATTTTTAACTTTTTCAAAAACTTACTAGCCTGTTTGGAAATGAAAATGCTAAAATCAATAAATTTTTCCAAATACTTAAAAAAAAATTGCTTGAATAGTATTAAATATTTCTGCTCATTAAAAGAGTAAAGCAAACTTTGAGTGACTCATGATCTATTTCAGTTTCACTCTTATCTAAAGAAATATACAGAATGAGTAAGAAGAAATGTTTTCATGTCTACAATTGCTATAAATTCCAAATATGTTTGAAATGTCACTGCACATTGCTTACTGAACTGGTGGTACCAAGTGAAGTCAGAATTATTAATGAGAGACCTTTGACAACAAATGCTAGGGACAGTGAACAATACCTTTCCGTGAGTACAAATGAATCCACATCACTGGGATCACAGATAAAATGTACTGGTAGGAAAAATAAAAATAAGGAAGATGATGGAAAAGAATTCATTGCTTAAGTACATCTGAAAGATAGAATTCTGGAAAGAAGAAAAAGATACAAAGCAGATAGGAAGAGAAATAGAAGTTGAGGAGACAAAGGACAATTGGAAACGAAAAGGAAAAGTAGGCAAAATGCAAAGGAATGGAGATGAATTCATGGAAAGAATTTAGAGGCTTATGAAACACCAAATAGAGGAGTGCGTGTAAAGACTCCTGTTTATTTTTATTTTTTTATTTTTACATCTACATGTGATTATTAGGTTTCCACTTTTTGCCTTCACAGAATTAAAAAGGCTTAAAATTTACCAACAATAACAATGTTTAAGATTAGGACTAGAAACAAAAACCTCGTAAAGAATGAATGAAGATAAATACATTCAGAAAAGAAATCAGACGATTGCTGCAATGAAGTATTAAGCAATAATAATAATAGTAATGCAAAGAAAGCAACAGTCACATTGTCAAATAAGAGTATGACTATTATAGAATGCTTTGACTCTGAGGTTCAATATAGAGTCATCAATTAACTTATTATTTTTTTCCCAAAGTCTCAAAAAATAGACAACTAATATTTATAAATAAAAATAAAAGATAATTTCAAAAAAAAACAGATCATGCCAACTCTCATAGACAATAGAAAAAGAGGAAATACTTCAAACTCATTCTGCTTCATCTGGATACACCTGAAATTAAAATTAGAAAAAATATATTATTACAAAGTGGAAATTACAAATATATTTCACTTATAAATGACGATGCAATATCCTAAACAATGGATTAACAAGTTGAATTAAAAATTAATGTTCAAGTAATATACTTAGGTTAAAATTAAATCCAATTTATGTGAGAATTAGTCACTGTTTTCTTTTCTTTTTTTGATTTTTGTTTCCCCCATCTGTATCTTCCCAGCATAAATTCTGGTTTTATTTTCTAGAGTCAGTAAGGTTTGCTATTTGGATTTCACCAGAAAATGCCTTCAGAACCTTTTCAGTTTATTAAGAATTTTGCTTTTGCTCTCAAGATCATTGCTACAACACCAGATACTGGCATGGATGTGGAAAGAAGGGAACACTTTTACACTGCTGGTGGGATTGCAAACTAATACAGCCTTTTTGGAAAAAGTATGGAGAAACCTCAAAGATCTAAAAGTAAACCTTCCAATTGATCCTGCAATCCTATTATCAGGTATCTACCCAGAAGAACGAAAATCACTTTACCACAAAGACATCTGCACCAGATTGCTTACTGTGGCTCAATTCATAATTGCCAAGTGTTGGACACAACCTAAGTGCCCATCAACTCATGAATGGATCAATAAACTGTGGCATATGATACCATGGAGTACTATTTGGCCATTAAAAAAGATGGAGACTTTATATCTTTTATATTTACCTGGAAGGAGTTGAAATACATTCTTCTTAGTAAAGTATCAGAAGAATGGAAAAATAAATGTCCAAAGTATTCCGTACTAATATGAGATCAGTATATAAATAATTGCACACTTGTAAGAACAATAGAACACAAATATAGCCTAGTATGGGGGTAGACAGAAACGGAAAGGGGAGGAGGGGGAGGGAAGGACGTTTGGCAGAAAAAGAGAGGGCAGGAAGTGGGATCTCACCTATTGTGCACATTGTGAGGGTGTATAGCACAGCCCCTAGGTGAGGGGCTCTTTTACAAATAGAACTTTACCCTGGAAGTGAGAACAATGTAACCTAAAACTTTGTACCCTCATATTAATTTGAAATAAAAAAATTAAAAATTAAAAAAAATTTTTAAAAGATCATTGCTAATATACTTAAAAGAATTATTAGATAACTTCAGCCTTACAAGGAAATATCTTTCTGGGGACAATCTTTGAGAACTTAGAAGTGATGTTTTGTTTTGTGTTGTTTTCCCCTAAACAAAATTAACTATACCAAAGCAAAACATGAATAGCAGAAATAGAAAATAGTTAACAAAGCACTGCTTTGAAAAAGAAATACAAATGATATGATTGGGTTTTTTTTTTCAAATCTAGAGATTTTAAAATACTACATTCTTCATCATCAATAAATTCTCAAACTATCAATGTAATCTCTGAAAACAATACCTCCTTTACTTTATTGCTGGTAACAATCTGGCATCCTCCTAACTCTGGCTTCCTTTATTGTCCTATTATATAGCAAAACTTTTTTTTCTGCCATACTTCTTCTTCTCCTGGGGCTTAAAGTTGAGGTAGGTGTCTAAATTGATCATTGCTACTTCCAAACCTTTTCCTCTCTCTTTTCCCTGAAATACCCATTGTGACTCTTATGTCAGAGGGCACCATCCATGAATCCACCCCTCCACCCATTTCTTACAATTACTTCTTTACTTTAGGGTGATTCATCTCACTCTATACAAATTCTTAGTTTCTGTTTCAAGCTCTAAAGTCAATTTTGTCTTAATTATTGATGATTGTATAACAGATGATCTTTCCCGGGCCCTGGCCTCACTATTCCCAGACTTCCAACGGGCAAATTTATCCTGGGCCAATCTCAGGCACACACCTAGACTCTGTCAGTAAGTAACAAAACTTCCTATAACCTCATTTGTAAACTTTCTTTTCTCTCACATCTCTCCTGGGGATTATTTCTGGATACTTTGATCCCCTAAGACATAAAATTGAATGATTCTCATACCTTTCCTCATGAGGATGGACAGCTGAAAATTTTTGGCCATTACTAAAACCGTTCCATTGTCCATACATGGGACTTCTTCGTCTCTCTCTCTCTCTCATTTTGTTTACTCACTTGACAAAACACCAACACTGGGAAAAAAATA
>NW_003852401.1:3004531-3029713 GCF_000181295.1 Otolemur garnettii
TTAAAAGAAAATCACTCATCTCTGCCACTTGGAAGCTATCACCCCATTTCTTTACTCACAGCTGTAGCAACATCCCTCAGAACAGTCATTTATTCTTTCTGCCTCATAGTCTTGGTCTTCCATTCTGCCACCAATTCTCATTTTTCTTCTAAAACTATTGCTAATATGTTTACCAACAGTATCACACAACCAAATCCAATGGTCAAATTGTGATTCTCATATCAATTGACCTGTCATCCACATAAGACACAACGAATGACTCCCTTCCTCTTATAATGCTCTCCTCCCATCTTTGACATCACATTTTCCCTTATTTTCTTTTTACTTCATTGTCTCTATTTTATTAAACTCTTTTATTGGTTTCATCTTCATCTTCTTGATCTCTTAATGTTGGACTTTGTTGGTTCCTTTGACCTTTTTTCTACCTACTCTGTTTTGGGTGATTTATTTGGCTTTGTGCTTTGAAAGATGGACAGCATTTTCATTCTAATATGGACCTCATCCTAAACTCAGGACAACTCTCCTGCAATGTGTAAAATGTGTCTAAACTTAACCAGTAGGAGCCAGAGCTCCTGATTTCTTCTCTCATATAAATGAAGTGTCGCAAAGTTATTGCAATCTTTGTTAGTCTGTTAATTTTATACCTGAAAAGCTCAGAGCAAAATAACTCTGCTCTCACCCTGACATTGTATTATTATTATTTTTTTTATCTTTGTTTCTAGTCTTCCTGTCAGAAAATTCTGTTGGCTCCATCTTTAAAATATATCTAGAATCTTCCCATTTCTCCCCAGCTCTGACTGTAATCATCCTGGTTCTATCTACAAATACCTTGCCCTAGAACTTTGTATTTGTCTCTCTGCTTCTATTGTATTTCCCTAGTATCTATTCTCAGCAAAGCATTCTGAGTAGACTTACTAATACATGTATCAGAAGAAGTCTCTCTTCTGCTAAATACCTTCCAATCACTTCAAGATTTTAATTAGAATGAAAGATAATGTCTTTAAAATAATCATCTGAAAACCCTTCAGGACTTGTCTTCACCTTTTATTACTTCTGTGATGTTCTCTTCAACTGCTTACTATCCCTCTCACTTTGCTTCTGACGTACTGATCTTCAAAAATGCAATTTTGCATTTGTTTTGACTTTCTACCTATGATGCTATTCCCCAGTCCATCCATGTGGTGAGCTTTCCTAGCTCCTGCAAGTCTTTGCTTACCTGCCATCTTCTGGAGAGTTCCTCTCTAACCACCCTATTTAAATTATACCCCACTCCCTAAGTAGGTCTCCTAGGCCTCCTACAGCTTTATTTAGGCAATAGCACTTTTCACCTTCTATCTTACTATATGGACTTACGAATTTTACATGATCTTTTTTACAGGAGTCCCATGAAGGCAGGGATTTCTGGCCATTTTATTTACTGCTAGATCTCTAGTACTGAGAAAAGCATCTGATATACAGACAGCATTCAATATATAATTTTAGCTGTTCTGTTAAGTAAATGAGTGACTGGTTAAGTAAATAAATACTTTTAATTGAAAATTGCCATAATTTAGACTATCATGCTATACTGATCCTTCATTTTAAATTTGTATTTCCTGGTACAATTGATGAAACATTAAGGACCACATTAGTTTTCTTTCTAGTTCCTAACTACTTGTGCTGTCTAAGGCTTTGGATATGACATCTTAGAGAATTAAAACTCCAGTTTAAGAATCACTCTTTTCCAGTCCTATTTGTTTAACAGGGATTCTTTTCAGCTGTGTATGCTTTCGTTTGATTTGTCAAAGATCAGATGATGATCTGAGGCTGGTTCTCTATTCATTTCTAGGTTCTCCATTCTGTTCTGTAGACTCATGTCTCCATTTTTATAACAGTATCATGCTTTTCTGATCACTGTAGACTTGTAGAATAGTCTAAAGTCTGGTAGTATAATGCCTCCAGATTTGTTTTGATTTTGTAGAATTGTGTTGGCTATTCAAGTTTTTTTTTTCTGATTCCATATGAATCAAAGAATTATTTTTTTCAAGTTCTTCAAAGTATGATGGTAGTGTTTTAATGGAAACAGCATTAAATTCCTAGATAACTTTGGATAGCATAGACATTTTAATGATATTGATTCCTCCCGGCCACAAGCATGCATGGTATGTTCCTCCATTAGTTAATGTTCTGCTATTTCTTTCCTCAGGGTTTCATAGTTCTCTCTGTAGAGATCTTTCACATCATTTATTAGGTGTATTCCCAGATGTTTCATTTCTTTAAAGCTACTGAAGAAGGTATTAAATCTTTGATTTGGTTCTCAGATTGACTGTTGTTCGTGTATATGATGGCTACTTATTTGTAGACATTGATTTTATCCCAAGGTGTTGCTGTATTTTTTGATCACTTCCAAGAGTATTGTGCTATAGTCTCAGGGGTTTTTTTTAAGTATAAGAACAAATTGGCAAAGACTGAAAGTTTGATCTCCTCTGTCCTCGTTTGAACACCCTTGATATCCTTCTCTTGCCTGATTGCATCAGCTAGTATTTTTTCAGCACTATGTTGAACAGTAGTGGGAAGAGTGGACATTATTGCCTAGTTCCATTACTAAGTGGAAATGCTTTCAGTTTTACTGCATTCAGTATGATATTGGCTGTGGATTTGTCACAATGGCTTTTATTGGTTTAAGAAATGTTCCATGTATGACTATTAAGTTTTCACATCAGAAAAGAATGTTGGATTTTGTCCAATGCTTTTCTGCATCTATTGACAGGATCATATGTTCTTTTTTTTTTTTTTGCTTCTATTTATGTGGTGAATTACATTTATGGATTTGCATATGTTGAACCAGCTTTGCATCCCAGAGATCCAGCACATCTGATAGTGATGTGTATTTTTCTTAATGTATAGCTGTGTTCTATGTGCTAGGATTTTATTGTGTATTTTTGCATTGATATTTATTAATGATATTGGTCTTTAGTTTTCTTTCCTTGTTGGATCCTTTCCTGGTATTGATATCAGGGTGATCCATCCCCAGGAAGGATCCGGGGATGATTCCTTCTTTGTCAGTAGAATTGGAATAGATTCTTCTAAATAACAACAGGCTCTTATTTGAAAGTTTGGTAGAATTCTACATAAAACTTTCTGGCAGAGAAGTTTTTTTGTTGGAAACCAAAGACTGAAACTGGACCTGCTTTTCTTTCCCAAGGACTTTTTGATCTGTCAAGATTCTTGGGAATGAAAAACACATGAAAAATGCTCATCATCCCTAATCATCAGAGAAATGCACTTTGAGCTACCACCTAACACCAGTGAGGTAACTCGCATCACAAGGTCCCAAAGCTGCAGATGCTGATGGGGGTGGGGTGAAGTGAGGGGTGCACTTATACACTGTTGGTAAGATTACAACTCTTTGGAAAGAAGTATGGAGAGTCTTCAAAGAACTAAAAGTCACCTCCCATTGGGTCTCATTACTAAGTATCTACTTGGAAGAAAAAAAATCATTTCACCATAAGAACATTTTTACTTCAACGTTTATAACAGTTCAGGTCACAGTTGCAAAGATGTGAAAACAACCCAAGTGCTCATCAATTCACAAATGAATTAATTTATGGCTGAATAGTATCTCGTGCTGTACATATACCAGAATTTATAAATCCATTCATGGGTGGATGGGCACTTTGCATCCTTTGTATTCACCTGGATAGATTTGGAGAACATTTTCCTAAGTAAAGTATCTCAAGAATGGAAAAGTAAGCATCTCGTGTATTCAGTCCGAATCTGAAAACGGTCGATTTTAGTCAATAATAAATATAACAATATGAAGTTTATAGCATCCCCTGTATTTAGGACCAGTCTGAAAACAGTAGATTTTAGTTAATAATAGGTATAACAACAACAGAAAGTTAGTACTAATAGTGAACAACTGTACGCTCACAGGACAGACAAAGAAAATTAAATTCAAGAAGTGGGGGGAGGGGATTGTAAGTTTCTGCCTATCAGGGACAATGTGGAGTATATGACATACTTGAGACTGTACCTTACAGTTGCAAATAATGTGACATAATCATGTGTACCCTCATATTAGCCAAAAATTAAAAAAAAAAATTTACTCTCTTTAGTATAGATACTGATTTAGCAGAAATTTCTTCGTCTGCTCACATCCTGACACTTGAGACGGGGTTTGACCTCAGCGACAGAACATGACGGTGCTGCTCGTAGACACACGCACACTCATACACACCCAGTGGTGTCCTTCTTTTAATTCATTTTGAAGGTCCGTGACCATTGTTTACTACTCCTTTTACACTTGCTAGGGCGCTTGAATGTAGGTTACTGTGATACCTGATGGTTACTATTGATTTTTTTTTTTTTTTTTGTCTCTTTCTTCTCTTTCTGCTTCAGATTTCTCAAATACAACTCTTTAAACACAGTTTCAGGGTTACAAAAGATCTAGAGGTTGGGCTATCTTTCTGTTTTTTACAAAACTGGGTGTTTCAGAATTCCCATTGAAGCCTTTTCTCTCACATAAGAAAATATAAGAACCAAAAGTAATAAATATCATAGGAGAGAAATAGGAGAAAAATGAAGACATGACTGGACAACCAGAAAACAGGCTCCCAAGTCAGGAAAAAATGTGATATGTACACAAGAGGTCCAGTCCACAGCCAGTAAATCACTGCAGCTGAGAGGAAAAGAACATCTTGAAGAGTTTCATTTTGATGGACAGAAGCTGGTTTCTTCTGATACCATCAAAAACTTCAGTGACTGGGTGGTACCTGTGGCTCAGTGCGTAGAGTGCTGGCCCCATATACTGAGGGTGGCGGTGTTCAAACCCTGCCCTGGCGAAACTGCAACAAAAAAATAACTGGGCATTGTGGTGGGCGCCTGTAGTTCTAGCTAGTCGGGAGGCTGAGGCAAGAGAATCACCTAAGCCCAGGAGTTGGAGGTTGTTGTGAGCTGTGACACCATGGTACTCTACCGAGGGTGACAAAGTAGGACTCTTGTCTCTAAAAAAAAAAAAAAAAAAAAAAAAAAAAAGGTTCAGTGATGGGGGAGAAAACATTGTTTTAAGAATATTTCCTGGACATTTTGATCTGTCTAGATTCTTACTTTCAGAAACCTAAGCAGTTCTGAGTCCCTCATCAGGATCCTAATGCTCCTGACATATTTCCTAAATCCTGGATTCTTCAACATTTTCCCTCTCATCAGCAATTCTTGGAGGAGCCCTGAGTCCTTTCCACAAGTTATATACACAAGTTTCATCTAGTTCTTAGTATTTCTAACATAATATGTATTTCCATAAACATTTAATTTTTAAATGACTTTACTATACTTTACCATTATGTGAAAGCCCTTTGCTCATAGAAAGTGGCTACTAAGGTTTGTTTATGATTTAGTAGTTGAGTATGTATATAATTTAGTTTGGGGAATCAAGGTTCATTTTAGTCTAAAGTTTTATCTTAAACCACACTGACTATTTCTTCAATGCAAAAGTGGCTAGAGAGTTGCTAGAGAGACTTAGTTATTTAGTAAGAAAATCTCCTTACAAGCTAATGGCTAAAATGCAGGTAGGAAAAGGATTTGTACACTTTCCTTGGCCTTAATAGAAATGAAATGGTGAACAGGACAGCAGTTTTAAATTACTAATTACTCTGTTGTATGATTTTGCCAACCTGATCTGAACATATTCTATCTTTAAAACAAACAAAAATAAAAATGAGAAAAACAACCATTTATTTACATAAAAGATGCATTGCAAGGATAAATTAAACTATTTCTATCCATAATATTACTGAGGTTTTGGACAAATGGTGCTATATAAATGCAAAGTGCTATTACTGTTACTTTCCTGGAGATTGAATATAGTGTACAGAATAACGAGGACTGGGGGGAAATGAAATGTGTATGTTTGTTTTATTTCTGAAGAAATATACATTGGAAATATGTAAGCTTAATCACACTTAGTTTTTCCTCCTCATAATTCAGAACACATTTATCTTTGTTCATCCACAAAGAAAAATAGTATTTCCAGCTCTTGCTCAGGATCTGGCTTCTCAGGCTCATGAAAATGCTTACGCTTTCCCGACAGAAGTCATTTGACAAATTGATCATCTGAGTTATCACAATCTTATGTGATCTTCCCACAATGCTGCACACCTCTTATCTGATTCCGATAGCTCAGGGACAACTTAACACATTGCATTTATCTTTATTGTGATTTAATTTTGAGCAGTCAGAAACTTGAGTGGATGGAGAAACTGCTCGAATTTAGAAATCAGGTTGTCCTGCTTGCAAATTGCTTTTGCTATTAAATACTTGGAAAGACACCCACCATGACGTTTTGACACCCAATCTGTTAAAATTCTCTTTCAGCTCAGATGCTGCATTCTTTGTCCTGATTCTTCTCTCAAGTGATGCCAGCTCTTAGAACAAATAACTCATCATGATATAAGAGTGTAAGAGTCAACTCAAAGTGGCAAATAGTTGCAGAAATAACCCCCTTTGATTCCTCAGGATAGTTTGTGCTCCCCACTGCAGGCTCTCACCTCAACTTGGACCCTTTCTCTACCTGAGGTAAGGAAGAATAAGAATTTTTGTGCATCACTATTGATAGGGATTTATCAGGCTAAAAGATGTCCTTAATATGAAATAAAACTAAGCATCAAAGAAGAACAAAGGATCTATGTATTGGAGGTGAAAGTATCGTCCAATAACAAGGGGTAGAAAATGAAGGAAGCTCAAACTCAAGAGATGACTTCCATTAGTGATACCATCATTGACTAGAATTGAGTAACTATCAATAAACTCGTTTTCTTTTATTTTTGTCCTCCGGAAGTCTTGGTATAATGGAAATGGACTAGATAATTTCTCAGGTAGTAGTATTTGATGCCTTGCTGATAATTTTTAAAAATGCATGTTTGTTGTGAGAAATTGTAAGCCATATACAATTTTAATGATCAACATAAACCATATTACTTTACTTCACTCAGAGATAAATGAGTTTATATCTTGCTCTTAAGTTTACATTAAAAAGTCATAAGTTAGGTTTGGTCCCTGTAGCTCAGTGGCTAGGGTACCAGTCATGTACACCAGAGCTGGCGAGTTTGAATCCAGCCCAGACCTGCCAAACAACAATGACAACTACAACCAAAAAATAGCCAGGCACTGTGGTAGGCACTTATAGTCCCAGCTACTTGGGAGACTAAGGCAAGAGAATCACTTAAGCCCAAGAGTTGGAGGTTGCTGTGAGCTGTGACACCACAGCACTCTACCCAGGGTGACATGGTGAGACTCTGTCTCAAAAAAAAAAAAAAAGTCATAAGTTTAAATGTGATAAGTGTGCACACCCCAAATTTAAAAGTTTCTAGCTTTAAAATAACATTTAATGCATATTTTATTATGAAATTATTGCAGGATTTAAAAAATTTTTTTCCAATTTTAAGAGTGTCTTAATAATACCTATGCAAAATATTTGACTTTTCAAAAAGTCAAAAACATGTAGTTTTAAAAACAGTTATATTTTGATTATTGTCTTAGAGAATTTTGTTGGCAAAGTGGGAGCTGATCATTCACATGGCACACACTGATTAGATGGGATTAGTTGTTCTTTGGTATCTCAACACAAGCTTCAAGATTCTGATTTTAGCACTTCAGAGAAGATGAAAACATAACACTTTTGAGGCTCTAAAGTGATTGAGAAATATGCAAGCTCACAATTATATTGAAAAGCCAAACTGCATTTTAGGTATAAATATGTTAGTATCTCCTTGTATGATACTGGGCACACCATTTTTCTAAGTTTCATTTTCCCATTTCTGAATTGAAGGACTGGGATTTGGTGATTATATATTTTCTTTAGTTCTGAAGTTCTATGAATACATGAGTCTTTGAAATAGACATGAATTTTCATCACCCATAAATGTGTGGTTACATTCTCTTAGGAAAACTCTGTCTACTCTCTTTTGACTCAAAAGTTTGTTGTTCTGCCAAGAAAGAGATCGATATTAAGCCCTGAAGAATGAACTAATTTCAGTGCTCAGAAAGTCCTTAAATTAAAATGAAAATACATTTTCCAATTTACCCTTATGTTGGTGTTAATAACCACCCAAACTCCTCATACCTGCAACTATTAAAAATTATGAAATTCAGTTGATCCAGGATCTATCTTTTAGTTAAAATAGGATTTTGAAAATACTGACTCATAGAGATTGTTAAAGTGGCATAAGAAAGATTTGTGAATATGTTTCTTTGGAGAGAGCTATTTCTCTTCTACGGGTCTCTACCCACCAAAGCTCTCACACTACACAATTCTAGCAGGTGCTGTACTTAGCTATATTATGCTCTTTCTGTTGTTCTTTTCCCTTTTCCAAAGGGTGCCTTAGAATGATTACAGTTATTACTTGATGGGGTGAGGCTGAATATGGAAAGACGAGATCATCGTATATGCTTGCATTTTCTGATATAACAATTTATTTGAAAAAAATGTATTTTAATGAACTCTTGAAAAGATTATGTATTCTCTTGAATAACTCTTCCCCAATCTACTAGTAATATACCTTTTTCTCAAGAGTAAATTACATTATAGGAAATGAAACTATGATAATCTTTCACAGTAGTGGGACTTACTAAAATAGCTTCCCAAATTGGTTCTGACTTGTGTGTGTTTTCATTATCTGATTTCCCCTGGTTGCTCATACTTTGACCCAACATGGGGACACCTTCAGTATCAAGTAGTTCCCTACACTAAACTATGCATGTTCTTCTTCGTTTAGATATGTGTTCTACTTTTAATAATTACATAAGTCATCCACTAAGAATAATAGTGATAATAGCAAATAGTGCTGAACCTATCAAAGCAAAAGAAGAAAGATTCCAGTGGGAACTGTTACTTTATGATTCTTTCAGAACTGAATATACTTGCTCATTTTCAAATATGAAGTTCAGGTACAAATTTCATTAGCACTAGCTTAGTTGCAGTCATGAATTGATAGAAACTGCAAAATATAAATTATGCTCTTGAGTTAAGCCAAGTGATTTAATATTACTTTGAAATTGGCTTATTATGTTCTGCAAAGAGTAAGATATATTGGGGTCAGATTTGGCATTAGCATAGCAAAGTTGTCTGGCAGGGTCTTTGGCTTTGTACTAAGGATCACAGGAAACAGGAGATAGACTAAGCGAAAATGATGAAACAGCTAGTTTTGACCTGCGATATGCCCATGAATTAATATTGAAAACCAAATAGAAGAATTATCTGCTATTTCTCAAAGGAAAACAACTGAGCAGGAGCATTAGTAATTTAGGGTGCTCAGGTCCAAAATTTTCTTTTAACAAACTATCTTAGGAGAAAGAAAAATAAAAGAATGTATTTTATCATGTAACTGGTGGATTTGATGATGTTTTTGGTCTTTTTTCTATAGTTTTTTTTTTTTTTTTAATGAGTTGGGGTTTCTCTCTCTCTCTTTCCCAGGGTGGTCTTTCTTTTTTTTTTTTTCTAAGACAGAGTCTCACTCTGTCACCCTGGGTAGAGGTCATGGGGTCCCAGATACAGCAACCTCAAACTCTTGGGCAAAAGAAATCACCTTGCCTCAGCCTCCTTAGTAGCTGGGACTAAAGGCACTCACCATGATGCCTGCCCCAGCTGTTTTTCTATTTTTAGTAGAGATGGGTCTCACTTTTGCTAAGGCTAGTCTTGAACTCCTGAGCTCAGGCAATCCACTTGCCTTGGCCTCCCAGATTACTAGTGAGCCACTATGCCTGGGCCTATATTTGGTCTTCTGAGACCCAGCTATCTACAGGAACACAAATAATATCCTTTCTTGACTCTTATTTTCCCTATATATCTGCAGACAAGTTTTCTTCATGTGGAGAATATAGTGTTCTCATTCCCAGGTTTATATTCTTCCTTCTTAAGAAAGCCATTGGATAGGTGAGAGGGATCACTTCTATTAAAAATAGCCTGTGGTATTGTGCACTACTGTGTTTCCCCAAAAATAAGATCTACCCCTAAAATAAGCCCTATCAGGATTTCTATGCAATTGTTAAACATAAGCCCTACCTGGATAATAAGACCTAGTGATGGGCATTGAAACACCATGCATTTCGGTGCAGAGAGGAAGACATCCCCTGAAAATAAGCCCTAGTGTGTTTTCTTGAGAAAAAACAAATATAAGACAGTATCTTATTTTGGGGGAAACAAGGTAGTATTTTTTTGGGGTGCATTTTTATTTTCTGACAGTAGACAGGCCACTGGTACATGGAAAGGAGGTAAAATTCTCCAAAGAAATAAAAAAAGAAAATGGGAAGTGGTTCTGGGCAAACAGAGGACTATTGTTATCTTGTCTATTACATTTGACCTTAGATTATTACATATAAATGTTATTATTGATCCATAATGTTCTTAGAGAAAAAAAATAATTTCTATAATCAAGCAATTTTAGGAAATATTTAGTTAAGATATTAAATATTTTCTTCTTATTGTTTACTGAGATTCAAACATGACAGATATCCAATTATAAAGGAAGAGGGAGACAGATTTCTAAGAGTAGGAAATGTCTAAGACCAAGGTTCACGACCTTTGCATTTTCTGGTTAATTAGTTGTCCCTCCCTTTCCAGGGGTTCTGCCTCCATGGATTCAATTCACTACTGATTGAAAATATTCAGGAAAAAAAATTCCACAAAGTTTCAAAAAGCAAAACTCGAATTTTCTGCACACAGAGCATTATGTTGAACCCATGTGAAGGAAATGATGTCTAGGCCCTTCATTAGGAACTGTAAGTACTTTAGAGATGGTTTAAAGTACAGAGGAGGACGTGTGTAGGTTACATGCGAATACCATGCCATTGTGTGTACTGGATCAAACATCCTCAGATACTGGTATCCACAGGGGATTCTGAGGCCAGTCCATTGTGATTACTGAGGGAGGACTGTGTAAACTCTCATTCCCAGCCCTCAGTCTGCATAGATTACAGGCTGCACTACTTCCAGAAGGTATGTAACACAGTGCTTCTCCCACCCTTCCACTCATCAGTGGAGCAGTGGGGTGTGTTACCTTCTCAACTGCAGCCTTGAACTCTCAGAGAGCTTAAAATCTGCTCCCTGAAGTATGGAGATGCTGAAGGTGGCTTCCTGGCCCACGTTTGAGAAAACGAAAGTGGCCTGGGCAACAGGATAGAGAAGACTATGTTGGGATGACTTGTACACTTGGGGTTTATAAAGGGCAAGGGACATATAAGTATGACCTACAGGCTGGAATGCCCAGTGGAGCAGTGTGTGTGCTGGCCAGGAGAGCCACCTCACTGTACACAGAGATACTACCGGTGGGAAGTAGAGCAAGATGACAGGGATTCCTGGAAACTATGAAAGATATCACTATGACCAAGTAGAACTCAGGGAGTTAGACTTTCATCAAGATTCCTACTGATTAAACAAATGCTCGTAAGACCAAGATTGTAACCTTCTGGCAGGCTCAAAGAATATGAATCACTGTTTTATTAAGTATTGTACTATAGTCTTACAATTCTTCCATCCATCTTTGACTCTTTAGAGGAGTCAGAACTTGAGGGAGAAGAAACATTAGAGAATGGTTAAATTGAAGGAAATAAATGTGTATTTTTCTTCCATCTAAAGCAGGCATTGGCTGGAGTTAGAATGATGATATAATGATTCATATCTTGGAATAGACAATCTAATTTGTGTATTAAAATTCTGCTTTTGACTGAAAGTACCTCTAGGGCAATTAAATCATTGCTTAGTAATAATTAATAGATAAGAATTGTGAGTCTGCTGAAGTTTTCATTTAGGAGCCCAGGTGAGGTTAATTTTATTGGATAAATTTTGAAGGGACAAACAATGCCATAATTGTACTTTGATTACATCATAAATGCTGTATTAAACAAAATTAAAGAAGTTTTTAGTTTTTAGATTGGTTTTCATTGCAGTATTTTTTCAGGGCTGTTCACATACTATTGTTTGGGAATTCCCAAGAAGGTATTAAATAGTACAGGGTATTTCCCCAAATTATTGACCATGGAACTATTTTTTTAGTGTATGCAGTATATCCACTTAAAATATAAAAGAATATAATATTGTACTGCACCAAGCTTGGGAAACTTTACAACATGGTAATATAGAAAGCATAAGTAGGGCAGCACTGGTGGCTCAGTGAGTAGGGTGCTAGCCCCACATATCAAGGGTGGTGAGTTTGAACCCAGCCCTGGTCAAACTGCAACAAAAAACATAGCCAGGCTTTGTGGTGGGCACCTGTAGTCCCAGCTGCTAGAGAGGCTGAGGAAAGAGAATCACCTAAGCCCAGGAATTGGAGGTTGCTGTGAGCTGTGATGCCACAGCACTCTACCTAGGGTGATAAAGTGAGACTCTGCCCCTCCAACTCCCCCCAAAAAGAAAAAAGAAAGCATAAGTAATAAGCAAAGCAGATTTGATATTTTAAAATGAAAGGGAGAGTAACCTTTTTTAGCATTCTCCTAAACTTGGTAGGATAAGAGAAGAATACACTAATGGGAAATTATGTCCTATTCAAAAGAGCCATCTGTTATATTGGAAGACAAAGAAACTCTGAAAATCAAAACAGTATCTATCTATCTAGCTAGCTATGGACATAAATATATCCTCAGAAATCCATGCAAATGAAAGCAAGTATAAAGGATGGACTAGAAATGACACAACTATGAGGCACTCTACACTACCATCTAATCTATTGTATGGAAGAAGCAGAAACTGCTTTTTGTGTACAGAGCATACAATGGCTAAGATTCAAATTCTAATAGTGATGTGAGGCTTCAGCCATCTGGACAGTCACTGGAATTCTTATCTAAATGTAAGGAATACTTAACTTGACTTTTTAAAATTCAGTCTCCTAGAGGCAAGTTAAAAAACTAATCAAACAGCTTGAATAAAACTAATTCTGTAGAACAGAGAAGAGCTATTAGTTAAAGTAAAACAGTGCAAAGTTTGAGGGAAGAAAACAGGGTCGTTTTTTAGCCTAGATGGTATGGTGAGGATAGACTACATGGTGCAGTCACACGTATACTTTAGATTTTAAGAAGACAGTTTAAAAAACATTGAAATAAATCACAGACATGATTCTGTGACACAAAAGTCTGAAATGACTCAAAATCAACAAAATATCCCCCCCCCCAAAAAAATTCAGACCTACCCTTCCAAAAAAGTCAACCAATTTCAATGCCCAAAGCAGTTTCCTGCCCCACCCAGCCACTTAGCAGCAGCACCCTGGCCTTCAGCAGTCCAAAAGAATATGTGTGAATTGTTACTTCGTAAGATACTTTAATATATAGGTCTCAAGGTCAGAAAGAAAATAAATGGTATGGGTTATTTTTGTTTGTTTCTATGTTATTTTTACTTTACTGACCATAATTTTAATGCCTTTGTGCCAAATGAAGAAGGGTTATGGCTCCCTTGAAAGCCCCTTGGAATTTATTTCAAAGGCTTGTGTTGGCCAAACATGCATATTGACCCATTCTTTGCCTTATTTCCTGTTTTAATTGAGTGTCAAAGGTTATGCGTTGCTATTAGAGTAAGACATGACTGGCAGCAGAGGTCAGGGACTCTCTGGCATTCTATTAGAGCCATAAAAACAAAACAGAATGATAATTTCACCTGCTCTAACCTCAATTTTTCCAGGATGGGACAGACATTGACCTTATTGTTTGTCAGCCATTGACTCTATAAACTTCAGCTACTCTAATTTTGCTTACTAAACAATAAGAGTGCTTTCACAGCGAGGATGAAAGATAAAACAATGGAAAATACTGAGATGACTCAAAGGAGAGACACATCCAGGTGACAGAAAAGATAAAATAACCTCTTCTTTATTCCTAGGTCACATCCCTCATTTGGCCAGTTTACAACAATAACAGTTTCCACCAACAACCTTCAATTTTATCTTCTTTTGTAGAATACCGTATAACTTCCTTTATGTGAACAAGTACAAGCAATAAATCTAATAAATTGCTCATACTACCTAAAACCGATCTGTGGTACTTTAAGGCTTTATGAATTTCTGTGAAAACAGTCTCTACCTTCTCCACCCTTTCATGTTTTGAGCTGGAATGTAGGTAAATATTTAAGGTCATTAATTAATATATTTTCTCACTTCTTTTCAAAGAAAGCAAAAATGACAGTAGCGAAGAAAGCATATTTTAAATGTGCTTCTTTTAATGGCATTTGCACACTGATTTCTTAACAATAATGAAACAGAGGTTAGAATCTGAACATAACTTTTCTTCAATTTCAATAAAAAATAAGAGTATGCGTTAGGTATGTACTTTTGACAAGTAATTAAATAAAGTTTTAAAACTAGAGCTTTTTGAGATTTGTTGGTAATTTCCCATAGCTTAAAGAGCAATCATTTAAATATTGATATTGAATATTGATTTTTAGTTTGAATGGTTTTATGAAAGATGATGACTACTTTCAAAGATCATCTGGAAATCTCATAAGTCATGCCTTTATCCTCAATTTAAGACAAGTAACATTTTATGCTGTTAATCTGACCATGGTTTTGAAGTTCTAATTGGGTATCATTATTAAACTTTGGGCTATCCAAATAATAATCTTTTATAACACAAACTTATATTTTTAGTCTTTTCATTACCAAGGTAGAAAGAAAGAGAACAAAAAAAAAAACTACATAAATCACTTGTGGAAATGATTAATGTTGGGTTAGGACTGAGAAACACCAATTCGTAACTTAATGAGACTCCATAGACGTCCTAAGTCACTCCTTAGATGTTGAATGCACATTTTTAAGGCATATTTTTTAAATAGCAGCATTAATAGTTACAGGAAAATTAGTGAATTTAAAATTCTTGATTTTTTATTAAATACCAAGTGAAATAAAGTGATTTGACACATACCTACTTTAAAAAGTAGACCATATTATTTGTAGATAAAAAGTAAAAGTTTCTTCTTTCACAAACTAATTTAGAATTTTTCTGCTTATTAATAAACTATACTCACATGATATCATGACAAAATATTTTAACCTGCATTTCTTTGACCAGAAGTCAACGTAAGGGCATCAAAAGCTCATCAACTACATTACATTTCCTTAAAACTCAGTGAACTTAGCTGAATTTCCTATCCACTTGATCAGCAATCTTTAAGACAGTCTGATTTTCTCCTTGGGTATCAATGGATTACTAAATAATTGGTCATGCTGACCTGAATTTGGAAAGTTTGTCCAAGGCAAAATTGTTCCTAGATGGGAAAGTTAGTTCAATTTCTTATTTTCTAATTCTAAGAAATTTTCCTGACATCAGGAACCTTCTTTTCACTCCTTCCATGAAAGGAGTTCCTGCACTATGGAATTATGATAAATGGCTTAAGTATTTCATAATTGCTTTTCAAAGCTGGAGGCATTTATTAACAAGTTCTTCTATCTCCATGAAGAAAGAGTGGTACGAATATTTCATGAGTTTTCCAGAAAAAGTAAATATCCTCTTCACTAGAGAATCCCATTGATAAGCATATTGCCCGACACATAGGAGCCTCCCTGAATGAATTGATTTTGTTACATCTGACATTGACTTGGGTCTTGGCAAAAAGAGTCTGAAAAACTTTAATTATAATAGTCCAGGAATATGTAATTCTAGGGCATAATATATACTTAGAATTAATTCACTGGAAATACAAGAGAGAAAGAGTAAGAAGGACTTTGTAGTACTGTCTTGAAACAAATTGATTTTTATTTTAGGAAGATTCCAAATTTTACAAATTTTATATCACTTAAAATGAATGGATAATGTCTCTTTCTCACATATATTTTTCTGAAGCCATATGTAAAAGAGACGTAAGAAAAATTCACACTCAATAAACTCTTAGTAATTAACTACTTCTCCACACACATGATATATCTCTCCCAAATTCCTCTGTTTAGGTAAATACACGTTTAGAAAGACAGTAATTACTCATCATTGACAAGGCTTCCTAAATAAGTAGTCAGTCATAAGAAAGGTGAATAAAAGGGGTAACATGATCTAGGTTTTAGGAATGTTTGGAGCAACAATGGGTCTAAAAAGAGGACAATCCTCTTTCATTCCTGCCGATGTCCGTATCCATGGAAACTCCCTTTTAATAGTATCCACATCACACTGGAAAAACAGGTATGCTACCTTTTGAAAGTGAGTGCATTAAAAGAATTCAGCCCTTTGCTAAGAAGGTCAGCCCTTGAAAGCCTTCAAGAGCTTTGGTAGCAGAGAAAGCTGGAGGGCTGTAAATCCTTCCTTTCGTTGCTAAGAAGCTTGGCTCCTGAGAATCACATCAGGGCTGTGTAACACAGAGAGTGGAATGTGAATCCTTTGTTCCCTGCCTATGATGTTACACTCTTGAGTACCTGTTTCCTTAGCTAAGAGAACATGCAGGAGAGGCCTATTACGTGATCCTAGAGATTAATTATGAATAGACAAAACTGAGAAAGGCAGGCAAAAAGATATGCAGTGTGTGAAGAAAGAAGACCCATTTGCAAGAATGCCAGATGGCAAATGCCATCACACTTGAAATATATGCACTGAAATAATATTCACACTGTAACACTTAAAATATTTTGTAGGCTCAGCATTTTTTTTACTATGATAAATATCTGTCCAGGAAAATGCCTTCATCTTATTCAATGGTCTCACTGAAAGCAAAGGAAAAAACATGAAAGGTCATTGTGCCTTTAAATCAAACTGACACAGCAGAACCATTCTTCTCTTACTATATAGCAACAGATACACTTCACACACTTAGTAAATAATTATCATTGTTCAATGAATAAGTACAGCATTTGGGGGATACATACATAAAGAAGTGCATCAATTTTTTTCTATTTACACAATTAGAAACAACAGAAATATATTATGTGATGAATTGTTACATTTGGGGAATCATGATGAATAACTGTCAATATTATGATACCTACAAAAACTGATATACTAATTTCTGTACATATTAAGGAAATCCATATAGGCATGGTGGACTATAATATCATCATTAGATGGGTAAATAATAAAAGTCATTGAGTTATTAATACTGTCAGCATTAATACTAATGTCATTTATTGAGTTACCATATGTTAAGGCACTATTGCAAGTATCATGCATTATTGTGCCATAATTCTCAGTACAATCTTAAGAGCTTGGTACTACTATGGATTCCATTCTACTTAGGACTCACAGAGAGTCTGCATAGTTATTTTAAGATCAAACATAAGGTCAATGATAGAGCTGAGCTAAGCACCTATGACACCATCAAGAATATTATTTAGAGATAGTAAAACCAGAATGTGTGTGTTCTATGAGTAATGGCTTGGACAGAAATCATGACAACCATTCTATTATGTAGCTGAAAAGACTGGTATTTGGAAACAATATGGACATTTTTTTCCCAGTGGCGTATGTTTAGTAAATGGCATAACAGGGAACCAAAATCAGCTTCCAACATTTGTTCTACTCTAATATAAATAGTTTCTTCTGTTCTTTTTATAAACAAGTACAATATTACACAAAGCTTTCTATCAACCCAAGTGATGATAGAGCAACAATAGCTAAAACACAGAAATATTAATTACCACTGCATTTACTCTCTCTAAGACTTTTTCCTTCCCAGCTGCCACTGCCAACATCAGCATTTTTCATGACTTAGAAACTTGTGGCCATTTTTACTCTCTCCTAAAAACCCGGTCGGTAACTTGTGATTCTTCTTTATTTTAATTTGTAATTTAAATCAGTTCTTTTTCTTTCAATTTCTAGTTTTCTGAAAATAGAACCCTATGTTTTGATAATTGTGAAAGCCTCTTACCTGTTTTCAGTGGGCATCCTCATTTCATCTAAACCTCAAAATTATGATTAATCTCTAATTCAGGACAAAGGAAATAGCATGGTAGGGTTCATCATATCATATATTTCAAAATAACTAGAAGGAAATATTTAAAATATTCCCAGAAAGAAATGTTAAAGGTTTGCGGTGATGGGTATTGTAAGTATTCTAATTTGGGTGTAGCACACTGTGTGCATGTATCAAAATACCACATGTATCCCACAAATATGTACAAATGCTGTGCATCAGTAAGAATATATACATCTTGAGGATTCTTGCTGTCCAACTGTCAAAAAACTGGATATAAAAATAACATTGTCTTGTCAATGGCAAAAACCCATCATCTGTAAAATGATTTAAGGAGGTTTATTCTGAGCCAAATTTGAGGACCATGACATGAAGCCCCACCCAAGAAGCCTTGAGCATGTGTACTCAAAGTGGTGGTGGTTGCAGTTTGGTTTTATACATTTTAGGGAGACAGGGATTACAGGTGAGGTCATAAATTAACACGTGGAAAACATACATACGTTGGTTTGGCCCCCAAAGATGGGACATCTGAAAGAGGGAGCTTATAGGTTATAGGTGGGTTTAAAGATTCTTTAATGGACAATTGGTTGAAAGAGTTAGATTCTATCTTAAATACCAGGAGTAGGTGAAAAGGAATGCTTAAGATAAAGGGTCTATTAATTAGAGACAGAGTATCAGACTCAAGTGGTTGGTTATGTGTATTGAGACCCGCAGGCAAGAGGAGGAGGGCATGATGAGGCATGTCTGACTCCCTTTGTCTTGGCTGGTAATTCAGTTTTAGGGATCTTGTTGGCCAAGAGAGGGTGCAGTCAGTCAGTCGCTGAAGGGGGAGCCTTAAGATTTTATTTTAGTTCACAGTCTGAAGATTAGGCAGTCCAGAACTTGAACTACAGCTCTGCACTTGCCATCTGAGTGACATTGAGCGAGTAAGTGTTTAAACTTTCTGTGACTTGTTCTAGCCTCTCGATAATAGGCATAATAATGATGGTGCTCACTCATAGGTTCTTAGGATATCTAAAAGGATTTTTACACCTAAAATGTTAAGAATGGTGTCTTGTCTATAATAAGTCCTTGGACATGTTATCTATTGTTATTATAAAATCTACTCATCTTGTTCATTTATACAATACTTAGGGAGATGTATGGTTAAATGCATATTGCAACCTGCTGATCTTAGGTATGAATTCTGACTGCCTCTTCCAGAGCTGTGTGACCTTGAAAAATTTGTTTGATTTCTCTAAGTCCCAGCTTCTTCGTAAAGTGGATTTTCATAATAATACCTGATGTGAAAATTAAATGGGATAGTAAATGTATAGCACTTATCAAAAGATGTGGCCTGAGATAAATGCTCAATTGTTGTTAACTATTTTATTATTTAATTGAAACCATTTGTTGGAGAGGTTGTTATAAGAAATAACCCTATGAAATATGCTATGAAAACATGACTGGGAAAAATTTTCAGTACATCTGGTATCCAGCAAGTTGACGTACACAAATACATTTTTTTCTTCACAAAATGTAATACCAAGACAAAATATTTTACTTTACTCTGTTTAAAAACATCTTTAGACATAACCAACTTTTGAAATAACTGTATTTCCTTATTTAATTTGCTTGTTATAACCCAAACAAACCAAAAGCCAAACAAATTAAGAATCTGAATTCAGCAAATGAATAGAAACTCCTAAAATACAATTATTTTTTAAATTTACTAGTGGCTCATGTGCTGCTTTCTACTTTTCTACTTTAACATGTTTTTTTCCCAAAACTATTTCCCTACGATAATGTGAGGGGACAAAATTTTACTCTTGTATTTCCCTTTAAGTACTATTCGATCCGAATACAATTTCTATTCACAAGTAGATTGGATTCCAAAAGTTCTTTAATAATTTAAATACATTTCTTAATGTATTTAACTAGAAGTTATAATATTTTTTCTCTCCATGTCAGAGTTTCAAATGCTGATTTCTCCCCCCATCCTCGCCCGGGCAAGTTCAAGAGACACATTTAACATATCTGATATGTTTGCAATGGAAACAGGGGGACAGTATGGAGGGGTTGCAGTGCTGATAACTGAGTGAGGGCCCCGTGTGCCCCTTTTCACTGGCTTTCTCTGAGTTGGTACCATTCTTCCCAATTGGTAGCAAAAGCCCTTTTCTAAAGATGGTTCATTATGGACATGTGGCAAGTTCCTCAACTCAAATGGGAAGGAAAAAAAATTCATTAAAAGAATTAGACAGAAATGAAACAAGGTATGAAGTGAGGACTCATTCTTATTTACTTTTAATGAAAGAAAATAGTATACATTGAAAAGCTTCAAAGTCAGTCCCAAGAAAAGCTTGTTTTCTCTAGCTAAGGGGGAAATTTGACTCACACTGTTAATTTAAACAAACAGTTTATTTTTATTTCTTGTGATAAGCTTGATTAATTATTCTATTCATTTTTGACAACATAGCCACTGTCGAGTCTTTTCTTTTATATGACTTTGGCCAGATCTAGGGAAAAACGATTGCCATCCAATGTCATTTTTTCTGTCATTGTATCTGGTATGTTCCTTATTCAAAGCCAAAAATTTGTATTCACAGTAATGGGTACTATTACGGCGGATGGTTTTCTTTGGTTTTGATCTTTATCATTAAATGAGCATTTAAACTTTCTTACTCTGTGGAAAAAAATAAATAAGCCCCTCAGTTGCCTTCCTCTTAATGGAATGGATAAATTCCAGTAAGACTAGTTGAAATATTTCCCACTGGTTCTCATTATAAATCAGAAACTTATTTCCATGCTAGGATAGAAATGCAGCCCATTCAATTCAGTTCAAATGAGCAAATACTTCCTGAGCACTTACCTTACACGATACTGTGTTGAACACCGCATGGCATACACAGAGGAGGAAAACCTTGGAACTGTTCTCAGGTAATTAACCATCACCTTAACAAGGATATTTAGTATGCAAACATAGCTGATCACGAGAACTACAAGGGTCTTAAAATACATATAAACAATGTATTAAGAAATTGCAGATAAAAGTGATGCCATATCTTGTTAAAAGACCTTATAGCTTTTTGAGTACTGAGGAGGGCAGAGGGATTCTAGACAGAGTAAAACTGGCAGGCACAGACAGAAGGAAGGAGTAAGTGGACCTTTTCTCAGACTAATGTCACTTTGGACAAAGCATGGGATATGTATAAAGCAATACCAGGACGGAGAGATTTGCAGATATTTTAGTCTTAAATCATCAGTGAAGATAACTGTATATGATTAAGTTGGTATTTGGGACCAAAGAAGGCTTTTGAGCAAAAGAATAACTGGGATCATTAAAATTATATAAAATGGTTCAGATAAAGGACAACTCAAAAAGGATTTTATTATTACAACCTTTTGAATTTTTTTTTCCACCAGAAAAGGTTATGTTCTGGGGTCCCCTCCTGACACTCCTGGTAAATAATCACTAAAAGATGGCCGCAGCATGGTTTCTTTGAATGTGGAAAAGGAACAAGAACATAGCAGAATGCAATGTTCCTGTGGGGACAAATAAAGTAAAATTACTGAAAAATTCTTCATAAATCCATATTTTATCTGAGATATAATCTAAGTAAAAAAAGGATGGTATAGATTTATACAGGTACTTTCCCCCCATTTATGTAAAAACAACCTCTCCTCCCTAAAAAGAAAAACCTGAAAAACGTAGCTTATATGGATATAGAAGAGTCATGGAAGGTTTCACAGGAAACTCTCATATTCATTATATTTCAGAAGAAGCAGGCTGAGGTTCTTAGGTAGGAGGGAGAAAGGTTGAATTACTAATCTGTCTTATCAAATTTGGGGGGAAATAGAGCATAATTGATTTGAGGAGGAAGAAGAGGTCGAGGAGAAAGGGGAAAGAGAAGAAATGTAGAGTAGGCAAGTGACTACTGAGGAACTCTCCTGGCCCGGACCTTAAGGGCATTGGCAGAAGGTTAACATGGTGGCTCACGGAACTTTGCTCCTGGAGACCTTTACTCGAACAAGGAAGAATATGGTGATTTATTTAGCCTTTCCCATAAATATATTCAGTTCATCAGTAAGGACAATGGTAAAAGTGTTTAGCATGTGAGGGAGTAGTTCTTAACATCTAAAATACAATATTAATATAATAAATCAAAAAGATGTCAAGAATCTCGGGTAGAATTATTAAAACTGTGTCCAACACATGAAATTTACTTTACCTCGTTTTAAACTCACAGTAACACTTTGTGGCACGGGGGAAGCAGTTATTATCTGCCTAATGAGAAAAATGAATTCCCAGATTTGACTGGCTTTTAAAACATTAAGCCATGAGCAGATAGGAAGGATGGTTAGGTTTCAAGAAAATTTATTTTTGAGGAAAGAAAGTGGAAACGTAAATGCCGGCAATAGTGAATAGGTAAAGGTCTTTTAGGTGTATCAGAGTGAACTAATGCACACAACTCAGGAAGCAGCTTTTTAAGCAATAGTAACACAAGGAAATGTAAAAAAAAAAAAAAAAAGGCAATATTTTGACATCCTTAGGAAGTGAGAATACATCATTTTAATGCACACAGTACATGTTAGCCAGTGAGGATTAACGGGGTTGTACAATTATTTTTTTCCTATGTAATATGTGAATCAGATTAATTTATAGCATTCAAGTACTAGGTTACCAAGTTGGATGTTCTACTCTGTGAGGCTAAAGCAACTGGAAGCCTTTACCTTCCAAGTTATCTCATTGTTCCTGCCACTTTTAAATGCCCGGCTCCAGTTATAAGAAAAGAATCTGTTACCATTACCTAGCCATTAATAATTTGTAGAATCCGTAATGGCAATAGTGCAGGGTTCTCTTCTGGAATCCCAAAAGTTATCTGGAGCATCAGCTCAGGGGTATTATAGGACATAATAATAATGAAGTGAGGTGTCACCATAACACGGACCTCTCCCACATACTTTCTCTGTCCTCTGCTCAAATCCCTATTCCACAGATAATCATTGCATTCTTATCCAGCTAGCTTCCCCTTTGTAGACAGAGGGGCGTATAGTACGAGGGGAAGGTCATAAACTGGCATATAATACACATTCTGGAACAGGCATTTTTTCCTATGCTTTCCAGTGTTCCTTGATATGCCAAGTTTTTCCCCAAAGAAATCTGGAATTATCTTTCCTAACAAGAGCAAATGTTTCAACAGAATTCAGGAAAATGTAATCTCTTTCTACCAAAGTGTTCAAGGACCTACACTTCTGACCAAGATGAAATAATACAGATAGGATATACTCTCCCTCATGAAACAACCTAAATCAAAGGGACAAAATACGTGAAACACGGTTTTCAAGAAATCAAACACCAGGAAAAATAAAGAATATTGATCCATGCAAGATGTAAGTGAACAGCAGAGGTGGGCTCTACGATGGCTTCAGCTGAGGGCCTGGAGAATTTTGAGGCTGGTGCACAGGAAGGAGGAACCCAGGAGAAGCTTCCAAGGACTCCCTGAGTTAAGGAGGGAGCACTAAGAGTTGGGAGGATTCGGGAGGCAAGATTTTAGAGGATGGAAAACTCCACACACAAAATCTATAGATCTATAGACAGTCACCATCAAGTTTTGAACATAGTACTGGCCAGGTCCTGAATGTAAAGAAACTATATGAAACCAGAGAAAGAAACTATCCCCCAAAATTGGAGGGAACATTATCCAGCAAACGGGCCCAGAGTCATTCCTGTTTTTACCAGCCAAGCTGGAGGGCCACATTAGTCACTGGGTATTGGCAGAGATGTCAGAAGGAGATTACCTTAGAAGAGAAAAATCGGTACTTTTGAAGATGCCTAAGGAATTTTAACAGCAAGATCCAAAAGGATCAAATTATTTCCAAATAATTTAACTGACCTGCAGAGAAAAAGCTCAAGATTTATAGGAATACAAAATATCTAATAGAACCTAAAGGAGACAGTTTTGTCTAACAATTTAAAAATCTCATATATTTAACGATGTACCTACCATTTCTTCACCATATACTGTTTCTTTCTTTATTTACTTATTTCTTTATTTTTTGAGACAGAGTCTCACTTTGTCACCCTTGGTAGAATGCCGTGGCATCACAGATCACAGCAACCTCAAACTCTTGGGCTTAAGAGATTCTCTTGCCTCAACCTCCCAAGTAGCTGAGACTATAGGAACCAGCCACAATGCCCAGTTTTTTTTTTTTTTTTAATTGTAGTTGTCATTGTTGTTTAGCTAGCTCAGGCTGGGTTCGAACCTGCTAGCTTGGGTGTGTGTGGCTAGCGCCCTACCCACTGAGCACGGGCGCCATCTGTTCATTTAATTTTTAAGCTTCATATTCCTTTATTGAGAATTTTTATGTTATGTTTAATGTCATTATCTTTGACCAACTCACATATTTTATTAAAAATTGTTTGTTGAGATGTAATTGACATACAAAAGGTTATATATATTGTGTATGCACAACTCGATGAGTTTAGAGATAAAGTAGTGAACCCTCCCTACCATCTATGCCATGAAGGTATCCATCAACTCTAAAAGTTCCTCTCATCGATTTGTCATTATTATTATTACTATCATTGTTTGTGATATGACCAGAAGATCTACCCTCCCGGCTAGCTGTTGAGTACACAAGACAGTGCTGATAACTATAGGCTTTATGTTCCAGGACTCCTACATTTGCATAATGGAAACTCTGTACTATTCGACTGATACCTCTCTGTTTCTTCTTCTTGCCCTTGGGAGCCACCACTCTCCTTTCTTTTTGTGTGAATTTGACTGTTTAAGAATCCTCATCTGAGTGGGATCAGTCAGGATTTGTCTTCCTGTGTCTGGCTTATTTCACTTAGCATAATATCTCCAGATTCATCCATGTTGTTGTGAATGGCAGGATTTCCTTCCTTTTTAAGGCTGAATAATATTCCATTGTATAATACACATGTATAGTTCACAGGATACAAAAAGGAAAGGTTCTGTAGGTTTATTCTTAACCTGAATTTGCACGCAATCTGTTGCAGGTACATTTACCTATTACCTGTAATAGCCACTGTTGGTAAGTGAGAGTTGTACCTAAGTCAGATGGTCCCAATTTGGGGACTGGCTGTACTATATTTTCTTTCTCCATTCATCCAACAGCAGACATTATGTTGTATTGGCTACTGTGAATAATGCTGCAGTGAAAATGGCAGCTATCTCTTTGATTTCAGTTCTTTAGGTATATATTCCAGAAGTGGAACTGGATCACATGCTAGTCCTATTTTTAAAACTTAGAGGATCTTCCATGCTATTTTCTGTAGTAATTGGACCAAATTACATTCCCATCAATGTGTACAAGGCTTCCTTTTTCTCCACATC
>NW_003852401.1:3029745-3046117 GCF_000181295.1 Otolemur garnettii
GTTGTTTTGATTTATAATTCTCTGACAATTAGTGATGTCAAACACCTTTTCATGTAGTCATCGGTCATTTAAATATCTTGTCTTGAGAAATGTGTGCTCAGTTCCTTTGCCAATTTTAAAATCAGGTTATTTATTTGTTGTGACTGAGTGTAAGAGTTTCGTATATTTTTGTAGACTAACACTTTACAAGATAAATGGTTTGCAAATATTTTCTCCCATTCCACATGTTACTTTTCTCTTTTCTTTTTTTGTTTTGTTTTGTTTTGCTTTTTGAAACAGAATCTCACCTTGTCACCCTGTGTAGATTGCCATAGCATCATAGTTCACAGCAACCTCAAACTGTTGGGTTCAAGTCATGCTGGTGCCTCACCCTCTCAAGTAGCTGGGACTACAGATGTTGGCTGCTACAACTAGCTATTTTGTAGAACTCAGGCTGGTCTCTCACTCCTAGAGAGCTCAAGCAATCAGCCTCACAAAGTCTGGAGTTCTTTGCCAACCTGAGCAGACACAAGACCCTACTTCTACCAAATACAGAAGAAAAACAAAAATACTGTAAATCAAAGTAAAACAAGCAAAAAAACCTTAAAGGACACAATTGGGGGGAAATAACAGGGCAGAAAAACTAGCCAAAATGAATGCCTTATTATTAAAGAAGGAAACAATAAGAATTATAATTACACAAGAAAAAAATAAGAAAAATTTAGGGGGGGAAAGTTAAAAAAATTTTTAAAAGAAAAAAACTATATATATCTTGCTGGATATTGCCTGGGCAATAGGTGATCTTCTGGGATATGAGATGCTAATCCCCATGCTGATACAGCTGTATAAGGTGGAGGATGAAGTCTCTGCTTGTGGAGGAGATGATATCCATCTTCCTTACTTCTTTCCCTCAAACCCCACAGACGTGAATGCCTGAAGTGCTTCTCAGCCCACTTAATAGACACACCTTGACATTTCCAAACCATGTCCCTTGGCTATGCAGTGGCTTTCCCAGGAAAGTGTGTTGCTCAAATCTTCCTAGGAGTGGCTGCCCCGCTTATCAGGCACACCAGAACCGGCCTCACCCTGGAACCTTGCAGTCACCTTCGCCCAGTGGCAGTGCTCAACCTGAAGCAGCACAATGAGAGCTCTGCTCCACCTGGGTGGCTCAGTCCTGGCCGCGGGTGCTGTTCAAAGTCACTCACCCACTTGCCCAAGCTCTCCCAAGTGTTCAGGTCTATAGAAAGCCTATACGGAAGGCCTTCACTGTCTGCAAACTGTGTGGTCCACAGCTGAGGACCACAGCTGGACTCCGACCAAACACAAGTACTTGCTGCTGCTTCACAGCTTTCAGCCTTGCCTTGGCTTCCTGAAATGTCCGACTGCTTCCTTGTGCCCCCAAAGGTATGTTTCTAGGCAGACGTCAGAGGTGCCTGGAGTCTTTTCTCCCAGTATCGCCACGCAGGGCTCTAAAGACACTGTCTCTAGTCCACCATCTTGCTCTGCCCCGTATCTAACATTTCTCTACAAGATCATCTAATACACAGTCTGTGTTCACTTTTTCTGGATTATTTTTAACAATATCTAGAGACATCTTTCTTGATGTCTCTGAAGTGTCTTCTAATGTTCGTAACAGTTCCTTCTCCATTTTTATGATATTTAAGTGAGTGAGTCATGGATTACTGTCCTTTTAAAGTCTCCTCAATACCTCTGAAATCATATAACAAGAAAATTTGATCCTACATAAATTATGGGCAAAGAGTAGCCTTACAAAACATTGAATGTATGTTAGGACTCAGCTAAGAGTTGTGCATATAATTATTGAGATGTATTGAATTGGAGTCTAAAAAATCAATGATAGCTTTTCCTTACACTTAAAGTGTGGATACTCCTCTTTCTATCTCTATCTAAATTGACATGAGACCAGGCCGACTTATGTTTTAGTGTGTTCAGTTCAAAGGGCTTTTGCTACACCTGTTTTCCATTCAATGCCATTATTCTCAGGAGGCCTGAGAGCATCCTGTATCTCTAATATAGATGTACATACACACACACACACACACACACACACACACATTCCCACACAACACACACAAGCAAAACGAAATCCTCAACCACTACAGATTACATTTTTACTTCACTAAAGCTCATAATTAATGGACTCTGTCCATCTGTGAGAAAGTATTTAATTTCCATTTAATTTATTTTTTCTCTTGGTCAGCACTTTGAAGTTTCAGTGCATGTAATAACAAATGCTATTATCGACTGACTGAGAGACGAAGAATACACTGTGGTTTGTATCTATCAACCAGTTTGTTTTATCCCAAGGGAAATTGAAGGCACTAATGTTTCTCAACCAGCTGGTAGAGACTGTTATTTAAATTCAAATGAAACAAAAACAAGTTTGCTATATATTGTAAGTCTGATTGTTGAAGCTAGTGCAGTCTGATCTCCGATTACCACTTCGATGGGTGTCTTTCAAAAAGCAAAGATGTAGTTAATGTGGTAGCCTAGATTTTTCTAATAATGAAGCATATCTGCTTTGTCAAAGACTGACTCACTAATTCTTTACGTCCTAAATAATGCAAGCCATGATCTTCTTTATTACCTAATATCATTCAGACATTGGAAAGATGGTTATAAAGAACAATTAAAGATATCGTTTTCGGGCATGCTAGGCCAGTTCACAATATGCACAATATGAAATGTCATGGATGAGAAAGTCATTATCAGACTATTCTTCACTAGTTTATATTAATTTTTTTCTTCTCATTGTATCACATAAAATACAAAGCCTTTGGTGGTGGTGATGTAAGTCTTGTTCAATAACAAGAAATTCTAATTCTATAAAATTCCTTGATACCACATTAACCTTGCATCAGATAAACAAATACATTGGAAACTGTGGCTAATACAGATGAATATGAGTATATTGTATCGTATTTGAATAGAAATGAAAAAAATTAAGTACAGAAGCAGCCTGAGTAACAGATAACCTTGCCACATAAAAGTGCTATTCTTTTGATACATCTGTTTCATTAGCAAGTATTTGTTGAGGGAAAATCTGTTGGTTTATGTATAGAGAAATGTTATGCCACTTTAAACAATCCTGCTTTACTAATACTGCCTTGTTAATTTGAAACTTTTATGTTATTCACTATTTTGGAAGACATTTTTCCCATTGAGTAGATAAAAGTTAAATAACCACATTTCTGTTCTGATTCAAAGACCACACCAGCTGTTTAGAAGACCATCTTTAATTTCATTACAACTTTCCCAAAGTAATTTTTCTTTATTCATGTAAATTTAGAGAGTTAATCTAAATATTAGAGAAATGTAAATGGTAGGCTGAATAATTGTGTTCAAACATGGCCAGAACCTGTGACTATTACTTAATATTTAAACAAAAATAAGAACAACAAAAAACTCTTTAAAGATGCCATTAAATTCAGCATCTGAAGATGGGAGAATTATCCTTGATTACCTAGGTGGGCCTAGTGGTATAAATGGTCGTTACAAAGAGGAAGGCAGGAGATGTCCGAGAAGGTGATGTGATGGCAAAAGTAAAGATTGGTGTGATAGACTTTGAAGACGGAGGGTAAGCCAAGGAATGAGGACAGTCACTGGAAGCTGAAAAAGGCAAAGAAACAGATGTCCCCCCTCAGAGACATGCGAGGGAACTGAATGCCTTAGGTTTGGCTCAGTTAAAATGATTTTGGACTTGTGACATCCAAAATTGTAAGAAAATAAATTTATGTGGTTTTAAACACCAATTTTGTGGTAACTTCTTGCAGCAACAATTGGAAACTAAGAAAATGCAGTTTAAAGCTTGTAATAGACTGCACACCATGGAATATTATTCAGCCATTAAGGAAGATGGGACTTTATGTCTTTTACATTTACCTGGATGGAGTTGAAATACATTCTTCTCAGTAAAGTTATTGCCAGAATGGAATAATAAATATCCAATGTACTCCATACTAATATGAAATCAATATATAATAAATAATTACATGCTCATAAGAGCAAAAAAAAAAACACTAATATAGTCCATTTCACGGGTAGAGGGAAGCGAGAGGGGAGGTGGGGAGGAGGTTTGACAGAAGGACGGAGGGCATGAGTTGGGATCTCAGCTAATGTGCACATGGTGAGAGTGTGTAACATGCCCCCTGGGTGAGGGGCTCTTCTACAAACGGAACTTCACCCTGGCAGTGAGAACAATGTAACCTAAAAATTGTGCCCTCATATTAATTTGAAAAAATAAAAACAAAAAAACAACAGCAAAAAGCAAAAACAAAAAAAAAAATAACGCTTGTGATAAAATTTATGAGGCATGTGTGCCCCTTGGGAGTTGTCACAGTTACATCACGTCTCAGGCAGGGAAAAGGTTTTGAAGTCATAAGTATCTAGTTTAGAATCAAGGACTCTCACTTACTAGGACTACGATCTTAGGGAAGTTATTAAACTTTCTGAGACTCATTTTCCATATTTACAAATAAGAAAAATAATAGGATTACCTCTTAAATAATTATACAAATGAGAAAATACATGTAAGAACATCTACTATATTACCCAAATCCATAAAAAATGATTACAACCAAGTTTTTTCTATTATTATATTTTAGCACATATTCATCTCTGTTGCACCATTCAATATAAATATTGGTGTAGAAAAATCAGCGCAGAACCAGTTAATACAAGTTTATTCTCTTTATCATTGATGATTAAACCAAGTAGGGTAGTCAAAAGAGTAGGTGACATCAGGAGCCAAGAAGTCACAGGCATTGGAGGGATGACAAAAACCAGAGTGAGTCATTGAAAAGAAAGAAATATGGAAAGAAAATGAGCATTTGTTTAGTATCTTCTCTGTACCGCATTGGACTCTTTATACATGTTTGATTATCACAATGGTACTATAGGAAAGATATTAATATCTCCATTTTGTAAGCGAGAAAAATGAGGCACACAAAATTACATTCATGGTCACAAACTTGGTAAGTGGCAGAGTAAAAGTATGAACTAAAATATGGCTAACGTTATAGCCATACATTTCAACATACCAGTAACAGTAAAAGTCTGGCATCAAGTGAGCTACATGCCTTACTCAGGATAAGAATTTATTTCTGACTAGAGAACTTGAGTACTCAACTGGAATCTGTCTCTAGAACACTTGACTGTGACCTCCAAGAACACAAGAATTAGATCTTTTATCTTTATATATGCAATGAAATCTTCATGCACAGCTTATAATACAAATTCTTTATTTGTTAAAATATTCCTCTAGTACATCCATGGATAAAGCAAGTTGTCCTTATCGTATTTGTTTAATCAATTTATAAAAATTTGTTGGGAATATTCCAGTTTTGATTATGTTCTTTGCCAAAAATAATCCATATTGCAATTATGGGGTATCTAAGTGGAAGAATGAATTTAACTCACTTATCTGTCAAAACATGGCTGTTTGGAAGAGAATGGATTCTAAAGTGAGTCAGAGGCTCCCCTATGAGGCATGTCTTCAACCTTCCCTGGGACAAAACTTTATCCATGGTCTGTTGCCTACTCTCCAAGTAGCCTGATTCTCTATTGGTACCAGTAGTTTTTAACATTCCCACGACCTTGTGAGTTATAGTTAAAGCAGTTGACCATATTTAGATTATGGAATTGAAAAGACTATATATTTTTTCCATGTAGTTCTTTAAGCATTTTCTTGGAAAAAACACTTAAAAAAAAAAAAAAAGATGACTGTTTATCCAGCTAAAATTTAAAATTTACCTATATCATACACATCCCAGTGATTTATCAATCATAATTCTAACATCTTCTAGCGTTTGTATGATTCTATTGATATATGCTTCATTATTCTCTCTGGATTTTACTGACAATGATTTTCATGAGGCTTAAAATCAGAGCATCTACCTTCAGACCTTGAGGTGAACAAGTGAAGCATAGAAGTATATATTTCTTTCTGGTATAAAAAGGCCATTTTTTCCCCAAGTCTCCTGGTAAAGAAAACTTAGGGTCAAGATTGATCTTTGCTTCTATCTTTAATTATGATATTTACTTTATTAGTTCTATAATTTTCTTGAAACTCCATCTTGACTTCATTCTCTTGCCACATTTTTGATGGACTCTTTCATTGCTGACAATAACAATGACACTTACATGTATTTGTTGGACCCTTAATATAGATTGAAAACTTTTCTATGTGATATACATGTATTAAAACATTTAATACTCACAATGTCTAATAATGTAGGTACTGTTATTATCATTGTTTAATCTATAAGCAAAGTAATCAGAAACTTGAGGCTGTCCATGACCCTATAGTTGGATAGAAGGAAAGTATTAGAATAATTTTCTGATGTGTTTTTTTAATTTGATTTTTATCTTTTCTACATCCAATTTCATTGATTCTTACGTTAAAATGTCACTGGACCATTCTTCTCATCCTGAAGAATCAGTAACTCCTACTTAACGTCTACTCCGTCAGTTCCAGTCATTACTTTGTCTTTAAGGTTCTGCTCTGTTTTGTACTCTCCCCTCCGGCCTCCTCAATGTCTTAGTCCTTTCCCCCTATCTCTCATTTCCAATACAAATATGTTCTCACAGTTTTTCACTCTGAACCCTGGGGGGCAGAGAATAGCAAAATTTCAAAAGTTTGGGATCTTGGAAAGATACAAATGGAGTCGTATCTGCGTGTTATGTTGCATTACTATTTCGATCTGAAGAAACGCCTTTAAATAAACATTAATATTTTTGCTATCTATGTAAAGACTCACACTAATTGGAATATATGAAGATTATTAAAATGCTTTCATCAGTGTAGGTCCTATTTTACCAATAAGCAATTAACAAAAACTTTCAGGTTTCAGAACTCGGTAGATTTCAGGACTAATTATTAGAAATTACAGAATTGTGCCATGTTCATTATATAAAAGTCACCATGTTATCTAAAAAGTAACCCTATTCCCACACTCCCATATATAAATATTATTATAGACAGCTTATAGAATGTATTATACACAGCTTAAGCCACACCCTGGACTCCCCCTATGAGTCCTATGCAGAACTACAGCCCCAAGCATTTCTTTCTTCAGCACTTAAAAGCTAATCCACACATTTGAACATTAGATGAGTCTGTACTTCATATGTATTCATTTTTCCCAATTAGACCCTGAGCAAATAAGGACTAGACTTCATGTCTTATTTTACATCACCTTATAACAAGGTGGGGGTCACATAAGAGTTTAAATTGCTGTCTGAACATTTTTTAAGTGCTCCAGGAGATTACTGGATTCACCATGTTTAGCAAGGTGAATCAAGCCTATGTGGAATATTGACAGAGATATGAAAGTTACTTGAGTGACAAGTTATGTTTTCTTTCCTCATAATGAGCTCTGACCATTTTCTTTATTTATATAGAAATGATAAATTCATTGTTGATATTTTAGGAAGACTATTGTAATACTCCATCACTTAATGATGGAAGTATGTTCTGAGAAATGTGTCCTAGGTGATTTCCTTGTTATGTGAACATCACAGAGTGCATTTCCACAAATTTAGATGATACAGCCCACTACATACCTAGGCTATGTGGGATAGCCTGTTACTCCTAGGCTCTAAACCCATACAGTACGTTACTGCACTGAATACTGTAGGCCATTGTAATGCACGTTGTGTATCTAAACATAGCTAAACATAGAGAAAGTTCAGTAAAAATATAGTTTATAATATTACTGAACCACTATCATATATGTGGACTACTGATGACCAAAACGTCATTCTGTGTTACGTGACTGTTTATCTATCACTAAGGTCACCAGATGGCTAAGGGGAGGACTTTGAAGGTGACTATGGTGATATTCAACAATAAGGTATGCACCACTTTTTCTAGGGCGAGTTTGTGAACTTAAGTGTAAGACCTTGTATTTTACCTAATTTAGATCAGGAAGGTGGATTTCTTGAGGCTTTTTAAGAACTGAGGAAAATGAATCACCTTGCTCCTTAGCATGTGATGAATGAGTCCTTTTACCACAGATTACTCTAAAGAACTAACCTGGTGTGGAGCGTTCCAGAGCATTCACATTAATGAAAGAGAATTTTTCCCAGAGAATACTGACCTTCCATATAATAAATTTCCAGGATGTTGAGTATTCAGCCAGTTTCATGTGATTGCTCAGTAGGAAATAGGAAGCCAAGAGAAGTTAAAGTCCAAACCTGGAGACTGCTTCGGCCCTGGATAATGCACAGACCTGACGACGATGTTCTGACAGGATTTTAGTAGTAAAAAGCAAAAGAAAAACTAACAGAGGGAGGCAATCAAAGGGATTTGGTAGCCAGTCGCTGATGGTGGTCCTTCATGTTGGAAAATTAAATCAAAAAGTGTCTGATTTAACTGTTAATATAAGAGCTTTTACAAGGCTAAATTTCATACAGTAAACTATCTGAATCTCCTGCTGAAACATGAAAACCGTATGATGTATACTCTGGCTCTGAAACAGGTGTTTGATGCTGAAGAGGTTGGAAGGCTCTCAGGTGCGCTCTTTGATGTGAAAGAGATGAATTCAGCTGATATGTCATATAACTTCTTACATTTTCTCTTCTTGATACCAACTAACATTTTATCATTTACTCCCCAATTCTGTTTTTTAAATCTATTTTTAAAACAGTCTGATCATATATGTGCGGTTTTACAAGAGATTTGTTATTCGCCTTGTAAAATATTCAGCTTCTTCGTCTCTAAAATGGGATAATAATTGCACCTTGCAGGGAACGTTTAAAGATTAAATATGATAATACAGGTAAAGAGCTTTTATGAAGTAACTTTGTAAAACTTAACTAGAATGAAGATGATGCTGTCAGTGGTGCTGAGGGCTCCACTGGTGAGGAAAATAGGGAGCAAAGAGAGTAAGAAGATGAAGAACTAGGAACCATCAGCAGGAGCGGGAGAATAAAAGGAAAAAAAAAAAGCACGCAACACTGCCTCAGTTCTTTCCTTCTGAAATTCAAAGCATTTTTACTTTCATGAAACCATGTACTACAGACATCTAAATGCCAGCTATACCAAATATCCATATATATGTGCACGACTAACTATATAAAGCAATAGGATTTAAAATTTATGAGCATGGGCTTTGAAACTGCAAAAACATCAGTTTAAATCCTCACTGCAAAACTTACCAGTTTTATGACCTGGCATAAATTACTTAAGTGTTCTGACTTTTAGCTACATTGGTAAAAAGAAGGCTATTAATAACTTGTGCTTTGCGGGTTGTCAGAAGCTTGAATAAAATGAAGACTGGGCACAGGATTAGCATAATGCTTCTGATATGGTATGTGTTTAATAAAAAGTGGTTATTGCATTTATATTTATTGAATAGTATTATATTCTCTTGAAATAAAATTTTACTGACACAAAAGGATTAAAAACTCTGATGTTACTAAAGTGGACCATGAAGATGCCTTCTCTACGTATGTAATCTTACAGGAGTCACCTACTAGACTTCAGGCTATTAATTCATGAGTATATGCCTTGTGTGTGTACATGTGTGCCTTCCCATGTGCAAAAATGAGAGTGAGAGGAAAGGGTAAGGGTGAAAGAGTTGGATGCGAAAATACTGAGCATACTGGCCGAGCACAGCAACTTATGCCTATAATCCTAGGACACTGGGAGGCCGAGGGAGGTAGATAGCTGGAGCTCAGGAATTCAAGACCAGCCTGAGCAAGACTCAGACCCCATCTCTACTAAAAATAGGAAAAAAAAAAAAAACCTAAAAAGATGGTTTGTTCATGGTGGGTGCCTGTAGTCCCAGCTACTCTGAGGCTGAGGCAGGAGGATCATTTAAGCCCAAGCATTTGAGGTTGCTGTGAGCTATGATGATACCACAGTACTCTTTCTACCCAGGGCCACACTGTCTCAAAAAAAAAAAATGTATATATATATATATGTGTGTGTGTGTGTGCATATATATATATATATAATGTTCTCTTGCTTGTTGATTAACTGATCAATGAGAAGTTCGCTATTTTGTCTCCCTGTGATCTTCATGGTTTTGTATGTACATAATTGGTGAAAACAATCTGACTCTCATTTTTTAGTAATATACTGCTATGACTTCCATACTGAGCTACGAAATGATTTTTTTTCCTTCTTGAATGTGAATGTGCAATCATTCCTACATAGAAAGGAAACGTTCCGAGAGTAATCAAAAAGGCTCAATTCTAATAATGAGCAGAATGGAAGTGATCTGCTACCAGTAATATTTGAGGAACAGCAGGAAATATTAATTTGTGAATATTTTGGCAAACTTCTAACTAGGACAGAAAACTTTCAGAAAATTTGTAGGTATAATAAAGTAACCCATGTGCTGAACTATTGTGCTGATTTCTACCAATTTATTTTTAATTTATAGGCATTTTAAAATTATATCCAGAGCCTCTTTTTTATACTGTCTAGCATGAAAAATATTGTTAAGATTAAATGAGCAGCATTTTTTCTCCTTTCTATGCAAACCACAGATGCTATGTTTGATTTTATTTCTAACAGTGAGATTGAAATTCCATTTTAATATGCAGAACTGTAGCCCAGGGAGTAATAAAATACAGAGTGTTTTCATTAGATGATGGCCCTGTACCTCTAGTTAACAGGAAAGCTGATTCATCAAACGGCAACCATCAAGACAGCATTAACTAAAGCCTGGAATGAAAAACACGAGATTGGGGTGAAAATTACCTGTTTTGCATCATGTAATTGTAAGTTTGGAGAAATTCCTAGTTTGTGGCATAAAATTGTTTCCAGGGATGCAGGAGTGTTTTCTGTAAATTTGCTGCAGATGGTCCAGAAATTGAACAGTTTCTGCATTTCAAAGAGATCTTAAATTTTATATTAGTTGCCACTAATTTAAAGGAATGAAAGGTGAATGCCTTCATGCTCTCTGTTCCCCTTCAGAAAAAGAAATGATCAGAACTAATTCTGTGTTTGAATTCATCTCTCAAATATTTACATGCACAAAATAAAGAGTTGGAATTTGGGGCCATCTTATTCTAGAGGAATTCACAGGTAAGGGATTCTATCTGTCAGAGTGTTCCCATGGACTATAGGCAATAAATTGACAAGATTTCTTCTGATTACATAATTGATCATGAGAAAAAGGAATAGCTTTTCTTCTCCTATTAAATTCTGATGCACTCTACCATAAAAGCAAAACAAGTAAGAACGACAATAAAACTCACGACAAAAAAACTCAAGCTTTCCGATACATGTAGTCATTATAGTTTATCATAAAACGTTAAAACTAGAAGAAACTATACAGATCATCTAATTCACTGGTTTTAAACTGTTCCATAGAGTTGCCTTAGGGGCTGCTTGATGTGGGAAGAGGAGAACTGAGAGAAGAGCTTCTTTGCATGCACCCCACCCTTCGCTCCCCTTTTAACTTCAATCAGATCACCTTCATTTTACTTGCTTACTCTAATCAATTCTAATGAAGGATTGATTTTCTTGGAACATTTGAACTGTTTAAGAATATTTGAAGTGCCTTAACATAGCCATATTACCAATTATCTAAAACTTTGCTACCAAGTGGCAAAGCCAAGACTAGAATTCTGACGCTTAACGGTACTTTAAATTTGTCTTTTGTTTTAAACTATGTTATGATATCGATTTATTACAATGGGATCAGTATTTGTGTTCCCATATAGTACACCTGTTCTGCACATTAATAAGTTGATGCTATGTTTGATTTTATTTCTAACTTAAAAGTGTCCATCTAAAGAACCTTTATATAACATTAATGGCATAGTCCCTGAATATAACGGCTTATTTAATATACTGCAATTTTTTGTGGAAAAAACATTAACAATATGAGGACCAAATTTTATATGGTGGGTAGAACTCAACTTTTCAAATATAAGATTGGATGATTAAAAACCAAATATGAGAACTCAAGGTAACAGAGAAGAAAAGTAAAAACAACCAAATAATAAAGCCTATTTGTTTAGTAGTCATTTTAATTGACAATATTTACCAAATATTATCCAGATCAAGTGATTTAACTGAATGTTTAATTGGGTACAGAAAAATCATATTTGTGCATATGAGAAATACATTCAATTTGAAAAATCAGTGAATAAATCAAGACAACAGAACAACTTGTTTACAGAATTGTTATTGTACTTCCAAATAAGGTTTGAAAAAGGCCTTTGGGAACAGTGGTCCTATGGAGATGGTACATTTGAATAACTCAGGAAAAGATGGGGATCGAGGCAGGTGGTCGCTTTAAAGGAAGAACATAGTCTGAAAATGGAGGGTGTTCTGGAATTCAGGAAAGTGGATGAACTGAGCTGTGGTGTAGTGCTTTATTCTGATCACCGTCAGTACACAAAGATCCTGTGCCATCTAGAATGAAATCCTTAGATCCTCAGCCTTAAAAGCTCAGGAAAAACCTCCCAAGTCAGAACTATGATGGTTGAGAATACGTTATTAGGACATCTCTGTGAGTTGTCAACAAAAGCATTTGATTGTTGGCGACAGTTGTTTCCAGGCAGTTGTTTATGTAGCAGGAAGATCAAGGCAACTCAGTAAATTGTAGAGCAGTCACATTCATTTTTGTATTTCTAAAGCAAAGAATCCCCTGAAAAATTTTTTTAAAAAAAATATGTATAGAAGAACCTCTGTATAACAAACTGGTCAACATAAAAAAAATAGACTACTGTTCTGATGTGTACATGTGGGACATGTCAGTCTGTTAAGTTAGGTCAGTTTAAGGAAGGGATCAATGTAGGCAGATGGGCAGCTATGGAGTTCTCTGTATATATGATGGAGGACAACCTGAAAATTGATGGATATTAGAATTTTTGTCTATTTATGCCATATGCTCATTGAGGAAAAATGTTAAAATATGGCATTTCTTATACATTCAGAGTTATAGTATAATTTATTCCAGTTACAAAGAAATTAATTGTTTCTCTTATTTCATCTTTTCCCCTTAACAAAGTTGAGGTTGGTGTTAGACTACGAACACATTTTCCTGCTTGATATTATATTGATTAATTATTACGTGTCTGGAACTTGTTGCTTTCGTTTAAAGAGTGTTGTATTTGTTTTAGACTTAGATAGTTAACTTACAGATCAGTGTGATCTTTTAAAACTGGTTCTAAGTGTCAATAGGGCAAATCAAAGGCAGGGATAATTGTAGGGTCAGTTTAATCAAACTCTTAAGACATGGCTTCCCTGAGGTCTCCTATGGAGAGGGGTGTCCAACCTTTTTTCTTCTCTTCCACACATCAGAAAGGGTTGTCTTGAGTCACACGTTAAATGCACAAACACCAAGGAAAGCTGATGAGCCACAAAAAGTCATGCATACTTTCCCTGATATCCCACACCACAGATGAGCAAAATAGGCCTCCGACAATCTTCATGTGCTGTGGACCACAGGTAGGACAGGCCTGGAACTCTAGACTATTGCTGAGTTTTCACTTTGGCTGGTTGGGATTCAAATATATCCCAAATCTTCCTTAGTCATTCAGTCTAGAGCAACTTGGTACTTCTCTCCTTGGATGGTGTTCTACACCTGCACTTATGGTATCTCCTCCAACATATGCAAATGGAAGTCTTCTAAAAAAGACTCTGTAAACACCTATGCACATCTTTAAAGCTTTTTTTTTTTTTCCTGTGCATTTCTCCAAATTTCAGTGCCTCAGATTTCTCGGGCTCTGAGGCCTGTCTCTTCAACGTAGTGAAATTGTTCTTCTTTGCCCAGGTTCCCCTTTGCATGTCCTAAGATCTGGACTGTATCTCCAGGTGGAATGCCAGTTTAATTGTAGAGACCACATCCATTATTTTCTTCCCTCAGGCATCATAATCTTGTGTTTTGTTCAATGTATGTAAAATTTTTTTTATGTGTTAATATAGTTTTCTAAATATTTTAGTGGTAAGAAGTGCCAGTCTGGTACTAGTTACTTTATCATGGCCAAAGCATAGATCCACAGTACATTTTTAAACTTGTATTCTGATTTATATTTTTAGGCACCAGGAGGACCTAAATCTTTTTAACTTGGATATAGTACCTCTTGTTTACAGACTAACATTCCTTGTGTACAATTTGGAAAGGTCAGAATTTATTAAGTTTATTTCTTATTATTTTTTTACATCAGTATTCCCAACACATTAATCCTATCTACAGGATTTCATGATTGATTCTGCTACTTTATTTTTTTTCTCATGGAAACTATAATTTAGTTTTAGTAAAGAGGAAAAAAAAACTCTATTTAAATAATAAAAAGTATTGCATTCATTTTCAATAAAAGAGCATTTACTAGTGGTATTTATTAAAACGTAACTGTGATATTGTAAAGTATACATTTAGTCCCTATTTCCTAACACATAGCTCCTAAAACCCTTGGAAACAGTGAAGTGATAAAAGTGTGTTCTTCATGTCAATGAGATGACTGGTGGCTGGCAACTTCTAGGTAGCTTCAGTATAGGATGGGGGCTAATTAGCAGGAAGGTCAAGGCATGATTAGAGGTTATGACTTTTAGGTCTTCAACCCCCGACTTGAACACCAATGGCCAATTATTTAATCAATTGTGACTACATACTGAAACTTCTATAAAAACCCAAAGGACTGGGTTAGAAAGATGCTTCCAGATAGCTGAATTCATGGAGGTTCCTGGAAGAGGCTATACCAAGAGGACAAGGAATCTCTGAATCACTTCTCCAATACTTTGCCCTGTGCATCTCTTCCATCT
The DNA here is from genome assembly GCF_000181295.1 of Otolemur garnettii. NCBI lineage: Eukaryota > Metazoa > Chordata > Mammalia > Primates > Galagidae > Otolemur > Otolemur garnettii. The sequence continues at coordinate 3,044,474 of NW_003852401.1, forward strand.
GGCTGCTCATCAGTATCTTTTGTAGTATCCTTTATAATAAACTACTAAAGGTGTTTCTCTGAGCTCTTTAAGCCCTTCTAGCAAATTAATCAAACCTCCCCCAAAAGGGTCTTGGGAACACAGATTTATAGTCAGTTGGCCAAAAGCACATGTAAAACAAAGACTTGTGATTGGCCTTGGAAGTGGGAACATTCTTACATGACTGAGCCCTTAACCCGTGGGATCTGACACTATCTTCAGGTGGATAAGGTCAGAGCAGAATTGAAACCGAGGATACCCAGCTGGGATTCACTGCAGGGCGTGCTGTAGAATCAGCTGCAGAACTGACCGGCTTGCTTAGGGGGTGGGGAAAAACCTCCACACACTGAGTCACAGAAGTGCTCTGTGTTGTGAGGGTACAGAATGAGAAACTGAGTTCCTTTTTTTTCTGTATCTGCACTAACCCCTTTGGCATTAGACTCTCCTAAAACGTGGTCAAGACGTGATGGAATCTGATCGCATTTATATGGCTTCTTATTTTTAGGCAGCATCATATTTCCATTGTGACACAAAAAGGTGCAATATTGCTGCAAATATCAATTTAGAATAAAATGTGTATTCATGTCCATACTCTGATAAATAGGCCTTTATTGTTTCATATAGTCTCATGAATTCCACGGGAATAAAAAGCCATTTTAACCACGGCCATATTGCAATTTGCAATTTGTTTTTAGAATTTTCAGACTTACAGCGTCCAGCTTCAGCATTTCCCTGCAGCTATTTATAAGTGATTATTGCATAATTATTCCCAGAGGATAAGGCAATTTAGGATAGTAACAGCTAAACGACATCATTTCAAGAGAGTTTGAAGTGAAGAAACAAGGGCCCTGTCCTCTCTTTCTTGGTGAATTTGCTTAGAATGTTAACTCTTATTATTTTCAATTTCAAAAAAGTAATAACTAATTCTGCCAAATTTTGATTCACTGAGCCGCGGTAGACATGTGACTTTGAACAAATTATTTCTTCTCCATTTTCTCTCACTCTCCACTTGTATAAAATAAATATAATTATAGTACCTTGTTCTCCCTGTTGGCATAAAGACTAAGGATAAAGTCCTTGATATGTAGTTGTATTGTAACAAATGGAATTATTAATCTTCCAAAAGGCAAGTCTATTTATTCAATGAAAGAGTGAAGGATCTTGTGAAAGAATGGGGTGCATTGTGCTCTTGGGAAAAATAAGCCCAAACTGTCAGGGGCTCAGTGGAATATTTTCTGGTTTTATGTCGCTGGGTAAGTATGTATGGCTTCATAAAGATTTGGGAATGAAAAAGAAGGAAAGCCGCCCATGCCTAAAAGCCCCTCTTTCAGTCTCAAAGTGAGGTGATGTCAGCACAGGATTCATTTCCTAAAAGGTCTATTCACCGTCTACCTCCATGATTAACATAGTCTTTCTAAATTTGTTACTTTTTCTTTTTTGCCAACTATTACATGTGGCTGAGCAAAAAATGAGTACAGAACTAATATGTATTAAACAATTGCCAGGTGGTTGGTGGTAGGCGCTTTATACACCTTGTCATTCAACTCTCACAACAAAACTGTGAGGAAGTAATTTTTTTAAATTCTAGATTGATCTGGAGGCACATGCAATTCGCTTGCACAGTTT
>NW_003852401.1:3046348-3048772 GCF_000181295.1 Otolemur garnettii
GGCGCCGAGCCCATAGTTTGCTTTTGTAGGATTAAAGTCCGAGCTGTGGTGTGTCCTTCACCTGGCAAGTGCTCAGTGTAACCATCCAGTGTGCCCGTTGGGCGGGTATTTACCCATCTTCTTTCCTCCTTCAATCTACGTGAATGTCATTGAGTTTTTCTCTCCTTTGAGAATGTTGGTGTTGATCTACTAGTTCCAGTGTAGCTCTGAGAACATGTGGTGTTTGTTTTTCCATTCTTGTGATACTGGCTTTGGAGAGTGGTCTCTCATTGTGAAGAAGTAATTTGTGACCTCATGCTACCAATGTGGGGCTGGAGCTTAGGGAAATTATGTCATTCAAGGTCTCATAGTTCACACATGGCTAAAGATTTAAATTCAGGTCACAGCCACTCAGGGAATCACTTTCATTTTCTGTCTTCAAAAGTCAATTATTTATCTGCTCCTATTCTTACTACCATGTCCTATTCAAGATTAAATACTTTAGACCAAACCCACACCTAGTACATAAGAGATGAAATTATATGTTTGTTGAATGAATGAATGAACATTTATCAAACTCTCAAAACCTTTGCAAAAAATGTATTAACCCTTAAGATTGTTTTTTTCTGAGCAAATAGGGAGTAAGGGAGTATCAGGCAGTCTTTCCAGCAAGGTGATAAAATGTAAATTCTTTTATATACTTTACTGTTCCTAAAATGCTATAGGTAATACACAGGGCAATTTCATCATTGGTGGCCAAATAAATGTATTGCCTTCCCTCCAATACTGAGTACTTAGAACTCAGAGATATTTTTACTTATATTTATCCTTGAAAAAAAATTTTAGGGGTGGCACCTGTAGCTCACAAGGGTAGGGCACCAGCCCCATATGCCGGAGGTGGTGGGTTCAAACCCGGCCCCCCACCCAAAAAAAAAGAAAAAGAATTTTAGACAATGGACTTTGTTAACACTTATGCTGAAGAAATTATTGCTAGAAGAATTGCAAACCAAACTCTGGATTCAAAAGCAATTTGCAATCGAACATCATGTGGTCGCAACATGCCAACCATAAGCAGTTAATTTTAAACAAGTTTAAATATGTAAAGACGAGAGGATGTTGAGATTAAATTTTAGGAGTCCAAACAAAGCGATAGTTAAGTTCATTGTCACTTATGAAAATTTTCTCAGAAAGACAGAAAATGAAAATATTTCTTACCGCATTTCCATTCCTCCTCTCCACCAGCAAAAGGAACGGTTCAAAGCGTCAGCCCTCTCATTGTTATCACAAAGGAAAAAAACAGTAACTTGCGCCTACACAGAGAGCCTGGTTATAACAGAATGCAAATTCTTAGCAATTTTGCCTTCACCACTGTCTCATCCCACAGATGATTAGCATCTGCTGATGTGTATGTACAAGGTGACTTCTTTGCAATGAGGGAGAGCGAAGAGCTCATTACACCCTGAATTAGCAACTCCAGCAAAGACTGTGGCAGAAGGGACAATATTTTGAAATTAGATATCCAAGTTTCACCTGGAGTTATATTTGATAATATATGCCAAATGCTGTTTTTTTCCCTGACAGATAATATCAAATATCCTATTAAATTCACAAAGTAAATTTTTATCTTCCATCAGTGGAATTTCATGAAAGAATACAGTTGGATTCTGCATCCTGACTGTTCAGATTCGGTTTCCAGTCCACTGCAGACTTCCTGTTTTGACCTTGAGCAAATTCTTTAACGTTTCTGTCCCTCGGTTTTTGTATCTGTCACATAGGTATAATAATTTGTGCTTAGACATGGCTACGAAGATTAAATGAAATACACAGAGCTCTTTATATGAAACATAACATGAGTGGCTGTTCAATAATTAGATATTATTATATACTCTGGATGTTAGCGTCCCAAACTAGATGTACTGCTGCTTTCTGAGAAACTATAAATACATTTCACTCCACATTTTAGAGCAAATAGAATTGAGGACTGCCCTTTCTACTACTGGTTCCTTTGAAAGGAGAGAACTTCTTTAGCAGATGACATAAGGGTGAGATCTTTCTTCTCACTGATGGCAGTTTGGGAGAAGACGATGTTGGTGTGTCTTAGTCACCTAGTCACATTTTGCTAATAGATAAGGTAATTACATTTCAAAAAATTGAACTCAGGTCTACATATCCTTCCTAATTTTATTTCTCAGGAGTGGTATTTGCTCATGCATTTCCCACTACCCTATACTAAATGCATCTGAGATCTTCTACCTTCAGTGAGGTTCACTGTTTTCTCTGTTCCAATGTTTTCACCTGTACCTGATGGATCCTTCCTCATGAGCCCAAGTGGTTTTGATCAGGGGTGAGTGGGAAGAAGGCGGGAGTAGGAGAGTCCATGGTGGCTGGCTCCATGTCTAGGACTACAGATGACTACAAATCTTGTGTTTATGGCATTTGAAAAAT
>NW_003852401.1:3048816-3089237 GCF_000181295.1 Otolemur garnettii
GGGGGGGAAGCGAGGGGTGAATTGTATCTGACAGTATTGTGTAATGAAGACAGAAAAATGTTGTTAGATTTGTCCATTATGTGAAAGCACTTGCTCTGGACTGTTATTGCTAGTGGCTCACAAATGACATTAGAGCTGGATATGAATTTTACAGGTATATCTCAATATTTAAATAAGATATTAACTGATTTCCTCCAAACCTCTTGTGAGATTTTGCAAAAGATCCATGTCTTCTTAATCACTTCTTCAATATTCTTAGCATTTTTTTTTTATATAGGTCTTTCCTTCATTTACCATGTTCTAGGTAATTGAAGGGTGGCATTATTAGGGGAAAGAACAGACTAAAAAGAATGGGAAAATGGCATTTCCTATCATCAGCTCCCTAGGCATGTAAGGGAATTTGAAGAAGACAAATAAATATTTTTAAATGGTTGAGCTAGAATGGAACCTCAATTGCTTTTTCCCTTTGTTTATTGCCAAGCCCCAGTTGTTTATGCCAGTCCAAACCAGGGGTCCTAGAACTTTTAAACAGGGGGCCAGTTCACTGTCCCTCAGACCGTTGGAGGGCCGGACTGTAGGCCCCGGGATGAGTCGGCTGCTAAGCAGGACAGGCAGCAGTGGCAAAAACACCCAGCGGGCTGGATAAATGTCCTAGGTGGGCTGCATGTGGCCCATGGGCCGTAGTTTGAGGATGCCTGAATTATACAATTGCTTGTTTTAGATACCCGCAATTGATCACTAGAGACAGTGTAATGATGGCTACCAACGTCCAATTCTTTTTTAATTCTAGCCATGCCTGGAGTACGCAACTTCCAATTCTTAATCTACACATTTCTGAGTTCAAATTCAGCCTCTGCCATTTACTTTTGAGTAACCTTAAGGAAATTATTTTTGCTATGTCTTATTTTTCTTTTACTGAAAAATGATCATAAATATTATTCCAGCATACCTATAAATTGTTATAAGAATTAATTAGATTAACATCTTAAAATACAAACACAATGCCAATGCTCAAAAATATTAACTATTTATATTACTCAAAACCACCATATGACTCAAACCCCATAAAGCTTGGTCATCTTTATTTGCATCAACCAATTTCCAAACTCTTGCTTTTTTTGCTCAGACTTTGAATTCCTTCTTCTAACCATTCTCACTTGGTCTTTACATACTTTTCTCCTGGTACCTCAATATCTTCCTCTTTCTCTCTCTCTCACAAACACACACATCCCCCTTGACTTTTCCTGTCTTTTAAGGCTTAACTCTTTGATTTCATGTGTTAACTCAATGTTCAAATATCAAGTAGGTCAAAATCTGATCTAGATTTTTCATTCACCAAAGTTGCCTGTTGTATTTTTAAATTTTATTTATTTTGTTTTATTACTTAGACATAATAACTCACACAGAGTATTAAAGAAAAGAAAACAAAAACAAATGAAGAAAAATTTGTCTGTTTTCAACTGACTAGACAAGGAAAATATGGATTTATAACTTTTCTTCATATCTCTACATCCAATCTCTATTTTGCTAAATGGTTTAGATAGTTAGCGATCATCAAATTGAAGAATCGTAGCAGTCATCTCCTTACTAAAACAACAGAGTATAGTTATAAATGAGGCTTCTCATTCTTTCACTTTTCTTCATCAATCATAGGAATTCAAGATATGGGTGTTCTTTTGAAATGTGAAATAAAATTTGAGCATACATAACCTTAAAAATAGAATCCTAAAATCTCTTCCCTTTTAACATATGTCCAATTCTTCAGCCCATAAATTATAGGCTATGTTTCCTATGAATTTTCACAGACAGAAGGTAGAAGATAAATCAAATTAGGACCACAGATTTCCTTACTCTGATTTGCAAGATAACGCCTATATGGCATTGTAGATGTAAGGAAAGGTTGCTGAGTCAGGGATTGAGATTTCAGCCCCAATCCAGTCCTCAAGTTCCTAATGCTTTTAGCTCATCACTTAGCCTTTATGAGCTTCAACATTGTTAACAAAAGACCATGAAATCTTTGGAGAAAAAAGGAAATCTTTATTTTCTTCAAGTGAAAGTGTGCTGTCTAAAGAACAAACGTAAGTTCTGCCATTAATAGGGAAAGTTCTCTTAGTTCTCAATCAAGTCTGTTTACCCAAATGAAAGAGTCAAATTTGTTTAGCTGAGTTCTCAGGGGTAGTTCCCAATCCCCAGACCAGAAGTCTCTATCAGATGTTTCTCTCACAAGGTACTGTGGGTGTGATTGTACAAAGGAAGTATAATGCCATTGGTCCAAAATATCAACTATTTATATTATTCAAAATCATCAAACCCACAAAGATTGGTAATCTTTATTTGCATCAATCCATTCCAAAGGATTGTACAAAGGAAGGCTTTGTGGCATTTTTACAACTCCTTTCTGAGAACAAGTAGTAAGCGATGGCTGCAGTCATGGCTGCCTGGTTCTGTGTTATCTTTGAGCATCTCAGTTTGCCACGGGAAGTCTATTTCGCCGATCAGCCTGGGGCACACTTTCACAGCACCATCCCCTACATAATAGGGTTGGAGAAATTATTTCTTGGGGGATTTCTAACTTGTCTGTCCAGTAAAACATGATATTTAGAATTACTCATATATCTGTGAATCTTAACTGATAACACTTCCATACGTATAGATTTACCTGTATGCATGTGTATACACACACACACACACACACACACACACACGTATATAAAATCTGATTTCGCAAACCTAAGTGGAAGTGATATATACGGATCCCTTCCTTTTACATTTCTGTATGAAACAATGGTGGCATACCCCGTGCCACATCCTTTATCACCATGGGATAAATTTTCCCTCAAAGAATTTTAAACTTAAAAAAAAAAAAAGAATTTTAAACTTTTCTTTGATTTGCAGTCAGATTTTAAAAAAAGTTTCTTAATTTTGTTTTTTTAGACTCATTTCCAGTCTTCTCTATTAAGAATAAAGAGTCTTCATTAAAAATATGATAACTGTAGTTTTACACAGGAGATATAATTTACATTGTGATTATTATTTGGTTGCTTATTAATATTTTCAATATATGGTGACAGTAAACTTTTGACAAAACATCAAAAATGTGTACATAGTATAAGAACATACCTATTTCTTAAATGATCTCACAGTTACTAAACACTGGACATTTATTTTGATAATATGTAGAATAATTTTCAAGTCATCCCAAGCTCTACTACACACAGATTAAAAAATGCAATCTTAAAAGAATAATCTATTTTTTCTTCTTGAATGTAGAGCAAATGAAGAAAACTACAAAGTTAAACAAATACAACCTTTTTCTAGGCTTTGTTCAAGGCGGAAGTATTAGATGCAATACAACTATCCTGAAAGGTCAGAAGAAGGTAGTGGCTTCCGGAGATTTAGATGAGTGAAGAGTGATGAGAGGAGAGGCTGTGTGCCTTGGGTCTATATAAGCCAAAACGTACAACCCCCAGAAAAGTGCACCTATCAGGAATGCAAAATGAAATGCTCTACACATAGAGTTAAGAAAACAACAGCCACCCAAGGATGGGAGCCGGGGCAGGGAGGGCAGGAGTGAAAAAAGGAAAAAGAAAGAACAACTAACTATTACTGCTCAAACCACGCAGGACTTGGAAAGAGCAGAAGAAGCAGCTAAATCAAACACTTAGCTGGAAAGGAGAAGCTGAAAGCAAACAAAAGAGAATCCAATTACTTTATGTTTGTTTTTGTAAATGGTTTTTCTGTAAGAGGAACAAAAACTATTTTGACTTGTTTTCCTCTGTACTCTACTGCTGAGAGCAGCCAGTACCTCATGAGTAAGTCCAAGCAACTGCTGCTACTTCTGCTAATGCTAATTAACCTCCTGCTACAAATATCAACAAACCCACATCTAAGCTTTGTCTGAACATCATTCCCCACCCCCTTATAATTCGAATTGCAATAGTCACCATTCTTTGCTACTTATCAAACAAAATCACATCAGCAATAGAAAAACAATATGACAGCCAAGGTCACACTGTTATTTTCCAGACAGAAAAGAAAGAACGGCTTAAAATGGCTTCAAGAAGTCAAAATATACTTTCGGTAAGGAAAGATAGATGGGGGATTCATTGTTGGATATGGGAGTTGAAAGTTCTGGAGATAATTTGGACTTGCTTAGAATTCTATCTTATATCAAGATGGGAACTGGAAATTCATACATCTGGATTATTTCAAAGGCAATGTATGCAGTTTTTAAAAGTATGACAAGAGCTCTCTCATGCTCCAGTATTTTTGCACAAAGGCTCTTTAAGTCTTCATTCATTTCAAAAAATATCTAACTGTATAAGCCAAAGATACACAAAGACTTTTCATTCTTTCCTCTCCTTTACTCTTCAAAGTTGAAACAAGATTAGCACCTGCCATAGTTGCTCAAAGCCAAGGATGCTTGGTAGAAATAGTTCTAACGTGTAAACTCCACTGCCGCACTTGAGTTTCTTATCAAACTTGCGTTCCCTATTATGTTCCTTTTATTCTCCTTTAAACTTTCAATCTCATCTTCTTAGGACCTAGAGGTGTTAGTCCAGGAATCTAAGAACCATCCCAGTGAACCAAGAAAGAGTGGGTTTCCTGTTGGGGGAACATGTTTTGCATCACTACCCTGACTGTGATTTTCTTCAGCTGGTTGAGATTTATACATAGAACTTGAAGCTTTTTTCCAAGATAAATATGTGACATAAATCATGTAACTTTTTTGGCAAATACTCATTAGAGATTTCAGTATTTCCCCCTTTCTATACACCTTTCTCCCAGATGATCTGCTTCTGGTCATAGAATGTACTATTATCATTCACGATGGAACAGTGTAGTGTGGTTGATGGTTAGGCAGAACCTGCTGACTGAACAGTATAAGTTAAAATACATAATATAGATGGCATCACTCCCGTGAAGACCCAGCCTTGCTGTCAAACTGTCAATTCTCCCCAGTTGATATAACTCAGGAATATATCAAACAGCACTAGTTTCTCAAGAAAATAGGTGATTTTGTCTGTTTAATTCCCTACTATCTCTACAACTTTTTGAATCTTTGAGTCCAGTTTCATTATCTAAAAAATGAGAATAATGGTGTTCACTTTGCTGAACATTTGAGGAAGACATGGAAACTCAATAATAGGAAATTTATCAAATGGCTTTGCAAATTCTAAAAATCACAAAAGGTATTTCAATTACTATTATCAATTTTAATCTTGTAAAGGAATCGCAAATTATAGGCTCAGTCCAGAGCGGGTCAAGCATCTTTTAAGTGAGTGTGGAAAAGTTAGAACTTTCTTTCCACTGGTCTTTGTCAAAATTCTACCCACTTCTTAAAATCTATCTTTTAATGTTTTCTTCTGAAAAGTTTTCTGGTTCCTTCAAAGGTACACATGGTCTTCTTCCACCAAATTCCCATGATGGTCTCCTCTTTTATTTGTGCCTTCCTCCTTACCTGGCTAAATTGTAAACCCCCTAAGAGCAGATTTCTTTTTATTGAAATGTTGTCTATATTGCAGTCATTCAAGGGAAGTCTAATACCACATATTATTAGACAGCAAGCATTATTATAAATGTTTAGTAATAATGACAGAAACTCAGAAAACAGTACTTTGGTGATTTAAAGGCTATTACGAATTTATAGAACAAAATGAACTCCTATTATTTGTCAATTGATTTATTCACTGTTCAACAAATATTCACCAATCTCTTCTAATGTAAAGAGAATGTTTTAAGAGCTGTTAGTTACACTGACTTCTTATAATCCTAGCATTTTGGGGGACAGAGATAGGTGGATTGCTTGAGCTCAGGAGGTGGAGACTAGCCTAAGCAGACCCATCTGTACACAAAAATAGAAAGAGTATTCTAAAGGTTGTCTATTTTCTTTAACTGTTGTGACCTTAGCTGTGCAGAAGCTTTTTGGCTTACTTAAGTCCCATTTCTTTATTTTTTTTCTTGTCGCAATTGTCAGTGGAGTCTTCTTCGTAAAATATTTCCCCAGCCCAATATCATCAAGAGTTTTTCCTACATTTTCTTCTGAGATTTTTATGGTTTTGTGTCTAAGATTTAAATGTTCTATCCATTGTGATTTAATTTGTGTAAGTGGTGAGAGGTGCAGGTCCAGTTTCAGTATTTTACATGTGGTTATCCAGAATGGGAAAAGATATCTGCATGTTATGAATCTGACCAAGTGTTGATAATTAGAATCTACACTAAAATCAATCAACAAATAAAGAGCAAACAATCCCATCTATCACTGGGAAAAAGATGTGAACAGACCCTTCTCTGAAGAAGACAGATGAATGGCCCCCAAACATGAAAAAATGCTCATCATTCCTAATAATCAGAGAAATGCAAATCAAACCACCCTGAGATATCACCTAACTCCAGTGAGAATAGCCCACATCACAAAGTCCCAAAGCTGAAGATGCTGGCATGGATGTGGAGAGAATGGAACACTTTTACTATTGGTGGGACTGTGCAAACTAATACAGAAGCATGGAGAATCCTCAAAGAACTCAAAATAGACCTTCCATTTGATCCTGCAATCCCATTACTAGACATATACCCAGAAGAAAAAAATCATTTTATCATAAGGACATTTTCTCTAGATTGTTTATTGCAGCTCAGTTTACAATCACCAAGATGTGGAATCAACCCAAGTGCCCATCAATCCATGAATGGATTAATAAACTGCAGTATATGTATACTATGAAATACTATTCAACCATAAAAAAGATGGAGGCTTTACATCTTTTGTATTAAGCTGGATAGAGCTGGAGAACATTGTCTTTAGCAAAGTAACACAAGAACAGAAAACCAAGTATCTAATATATTTGATTCTAATATGAAGCCAGTAGATTAAGTAATACCTGTCCACACAAGAGAAAAACTCAATTTAATTCATGTTGGAGAGAGGAGGAAAAGGGGAGGAGAGGGATTGGTGTGCTCTCAAAAGGCACAAAGTAAGGGTACACTGTGTACCCTTACTTTGGGCACAACTGGGTGAGGGGCATAACTACAACAGGGACCTTACCTAACAAACTGAAATAGTATAATCTAAGATTGATAGGTTACAATTGTAACCTAATTGTAATTGTTTGTGCCTTCATATTAATCTGAAATAAAAAATAAATGAAATAAATGGTAGAACTGCCACATTTAGTTCAAGTGGCAGAAAGCCCATGAGTGAGTGAATCTGACTCATAGCTTTGTTCACCTGGTCCACCAGCAACTACATTTTCTAGGCAGTTTTTGATCCAGTTCTCTTGGAGGATATTGAAAAACTTTCTCTGGTCTACTATACCTGCCACTACATTTATCTCCCCTCTCACTTGGGCTTTGCAATTATATGAGTCAATATGTCCCCTTGAGGCGTAAGCAAGTTGAGATGGCATTTTCTATCTCCTGCATGTGAAAGTGTTCTAATACAAATGTTCATCTCTTTTAAAAATAAAAATGAAAATAGAAAAAGTACCTGGATGTAGCGGCAGCCTCCTGTGGTACCAGCTAGTCAGGAGGCTGAAGTAAGAGGATGCTTAAGCCTAGGAGTTTGAGGTTGCTGTGAGCTATGACACTACAGCACTCTAGCCTGAGGGGCAAGAATTATACTTTGTCTCAAAACAAACAAACAAACAAACAAACAACAACAACAAAACACAACCCAAGAACTGTTACTTAAAATTCTCCAAACTGCCAATATAAGGTAGGTGAAACATACTATATTCTAATTCTAATTATATAGAATTATATATTTCTAATTCATGAAATGAAAAAGAAATATGGAATTTTACATTAGTTATGTTTGAAGGTTTTCTTTTGTGTTATCTCTTGGGTAATTGCACAAAACCATGGTTCCAGAAGAAATGAGGTCACACAAAATATCAGACCAGACCTTTATTTCTACAATTATGAACCTGAAAAAGAGCTGGGCCAGACCCCTCCTTTTCCCAGGAGAAGAGCTCAGGTAATTGTCTAACATGGTCAGTAGCCCAAGTGTGTGGTTATCATTGATCTCTCTCTTACTCAGAAGTTCTGCAAGTATAGGCAGCAGCTGTTGTACATATCCGGACCATAAAACTACATTTGTACAGCACATAGCAATTGTCAAGTGCTTGCCCTTATGTTTAAACCTACACTTTCTTCAAAAGGAACTTGGTGCCGCAAACATGTATGTGGCTCATTGGAAAGAAACAAAAGCAAGTCAAATAGGGATTTTGTACAATAACATTGTATATACCAATGCTTTCATTTAAAAAGACATCTCTAAGATAAAAGAGACATTTCTAATTATTTCTAAGAAAGCAAGAACTTGAGCTGTAAGAATTGAATATTTTTTGCTGTTTTGAAATTCTTTATCATTTTCTTGCAGATCCACCATCATTAAAATAATATATTCATTCTATTATTTTTTTCAGGATAAAAGAATCTGATTTCATTTCAGTCCAAAATATATTAAAAAAAACGTATTATAAATAAGAATGTATTTGAAGATTTTAGTAGTCAAAGTTTAAAATCTTGACTATGTTTTTTGTGATTTTACAAGATTTGTTCTTCTCAAGAACAAATTATATTATAGCAAAATTGACATAAAAATCCATGTAATTCTTTCAAGTGCTTTGATAACTTGTATTGTTACAGTTCTCCACACGGAGAACGAAAAGAAGCCTGGAGACTTACTTTCTCCTTCCTTGGTTGGTTCTGCTTTTCCAGAGTCCCTGTGGTCTGATGCTAATTATTTTGGGGTTGTTTATATTCTAGGGCCTATAAATGGAAGATCTTTACAGGGAGTAGATTTGCAGCAATTAAGAAGTAGATTTTTGAAAGCTCACTCATTCCACGTCTGTTTGCATTTCCACCCTCCTCCGTGGGATAAAAATCAGAGGGTGTAATTATGGACTTCAGCTCCAGCAGGCCAGGCCAGGCCTTCCTCTACTTCAGAGTAAGTTCTTCCCCCAGTGAACTCCAGTTCCTTATCTATAAAATCAGTACTTACTTTCCAAATTTGGTAGGAGGACTAACATCTATAGTAATGTATGAGTACAAGAGCATCTCAGGGTTAGCATATGATAGGCACATTACTGATTGTAATATTTTTCCTTTGTTATTTCTACCCTTCTACCAGTTTTCAAAGAATGAAACAGAGGATTAAGCTAGAGGAAGCCAGTGCAGATCCACTGTGTGGTATAGAGATCCTGCTCTACAAATGCTTGCTTTGGAGCTATATTAACCAGTTCTACAACAGCCAATGAGGTAATCACTCCACACTCCAGTGAATTCTTTAAGCTTTTCTGTAACATCAAAACAATGCTATTCAAGGAGTAGAGGGATGCATAGATGAATAACAGAGTATTAATTCTTTGCATAAAAGTTCAAGAAATCCAGAGCTACATTCCTTTTTCATGTCTTTAAAATTTGAACTGAGGCTTTAGTGTATGGGAGGTGAGAACAGAGGATGGAAAAGTAGAATCTAAAGGTTCATGGCAGAAAAGGCTGATGCTGCCCAAGCAGGCCGCGTGGCCTTGCAGGTCTGCGATGTACAATGGGCCTGGCTGCTGGAGGCTCCTTAGGATCTGTTCTTTTTAGTGTGTCCTTTTCTGACCCCAATTTTCAGGAACAGACAAACAAATTTATGGCAAGGAAAAAACAAAACAACATTTTACAGTTCCAAGGGGGTACTTCATTAACATACAATCCAAGATGTTGGTTTACCCTTGAATTCTCTCTACAAGCCTATGGCAAGATAACTCTGAATCTTGTGCTTGGGAATGCGTTACTTTCTGACTTAGAAGGTCTGGTTATTTAAAAATACTTTTTATCGTGATCAAAAACTTGCCTTCCTGTGGCTCTATCTTTCTGCCCCTACTTTTACTCTTGTGAGAATTGAATAACTGATTACTATTTGAAAAATAGTCTTAAAAAAAAAAGACTTTCAGACACTTACTTTTAAATATGTTTCCATTTCTTTTTCCAGCCAAACATCTGTACCTTCCTCAACCATTCTCACGTCACCAAGCTGCTTCCCTTCTCCCTACAGTAGACCTGTGGTGTTTATATCACCCTTCAAATGCAATTGTGGATAAACATTAAAACTGTGGTTTGGCAAAAACGAAATAGAATGGAGCTACCCTTTCCTTCTTTGTAAATCCTGTTCCTGTTTCTTCGTGCCACCTGTGCTGGGATCAAGGTCAGAGATGGCCATAGCAAGCTGGTTATTCACAGGGACTTGGTTGTTGATCTAATGTCTCTAAAGCATTTCCACAGATGCTGCTTGTCCACATCTATGATGTGGGGATTTGAGGAAAGTTCAGTATCTCAGTGTTCTGTTTTTTGTTTTTCTTATCTAATGTCATCTTTTAGTATTCAGCCCCTTCCTGCAGTCTATCAAGATATTTTTGGTTCAGGCACTCAAAGCAGTTGTCTCTTCCAGTTTCATCTCATCTGTAAGTCTGATGATTGCGTTTTGCATATATAAACACAGTCATTAAAAATAGGTTTAACTGTTGAGATTGAGGACAGCTTTATGGCATAACAACACATTTCCCTCCAGGTAAGCATGGATCCAAGAAATCTACCTTGGAGTATTCAGTACATACTCCTCCATCTCAATAAGAGATGAAAACATGTCTCCTGTCTTATCTCATTAAATGGTTTAAAGACATTTAAATAGACTACACTAGACACTCTCTGAATTATGAGGTTGGTAACCCTTGCTAAAGTAACATTGAAAACCAAGTGAAATCTAGTGGTTAAGAGCTTAGACTCAAGTCATGCGACTTAGATTTGAATTGTGATGCTGCCACTTTCTTGCCATGAGAGCTTGAGGAATATCCATGAACTTTTGATGCCTCAACATCCTACTTGATTTTAGAAAATGATTGTGTTGACCTCAAATGGTTTTGCAAGGCTTAAATGCATATATATAAAATCAGTACTTACTAGGTATATATATATATACCTATGAAGTGCCTAGCTAACTTAATAACAAACAAGATTATTAAAATTAATACGTTGGTGTTAATAGAGATGCATAAAGATTCTATGATTCAAATCTTGCTTATTAGTTATAAACTTGTTTTGTCCACAACATTTTAAGTTCTCAGGGAAAGAAAGGGTTCTTAACAAAAAATAAAAAGGCACAGGGAGAACAGTAGCATCCAATAGAGCAGTTTTAAATAGGAAAGGTGTGCCACCCAGCCAATCTGGACTATGGTAATTTGGGGATCTAATGCAAGCAATTAATCAGGGAATCAGAGGCCTGCACCATCAGTCACTGGTCATATTTGGGTCTAGGAATAGACAGTGAATTCTCAGTTATGAACCTACAGTTCAGATAGAGAGATTCAATCCTTTAGATAAAGACATGATAAGCAAGGTCAGCCTATGGATGACCAAAGTATTCCTTAGTCTAATGGGCATCATTGCTGTTTGTATAAATTGGCTGTGCAAGGAAATTCTATCATGTGAAATATAGATAATTCCTAATATCCACATTATGTATTATCAAGAAGTTTTTGCTCTTTGAATTATATGCCCATTGCAGATAGTAATCATGGAAACATCAATCCTATTGCTCACATAGTCCTATTGATAACGAAATTTCATCTTCAGTAGGTTCTTGATCTCAGTGGTATGAAGAATGAATCCACAGAATACAGATCAGTGGTAAGACAGGATTTATTTTACAGAAAAGAATACAGAGAAAAAAGACCAAAGCTCCTGGCAGAGAGAAACAACTCAAGTTGGGGTCTGGGGGGGAGCTCTCTCTCTGGGCTCTTTGTCTAGGGATATATATATATTATCATATTATATATCATATATATAATCCTCTGTAGTTACATTAGCCTGCATGGGTCCTCTGTAGTTACATTTGGCCAGGACTTGTTAACAAATGAATGGATACAATCCTTTTGGTTCCCAGGCCTAGGAAACCTACATGAAATTAACCAAGCCTGGGAAATCGGGGTTCCCTGTTCAGCTGCAAGTGCAAGGGGAGGGAGAAACTGAGACACTGGTGTCTCCCTAATAGTTGTCTGGCCTCTCTGACTACTGGAGCCTCCTGCAGCCCCCCCCTCCACCCGCCTGGGCACCAACACCCCCAGGGCGGAGGCAGCAGGTCCTTCCCTCAGCTCCACTGAGCTGGCTGGGGCGTCACCCACCCTGTATCACTCTTACTAGTCAGTGTTTGAGGAGAACTAGTCAAAAACCTCTCAATGAGCCATAATATAAAACTAATGCTTATCTGTTATTTATTGTAATAAATAGAATTTTACATTTTTTACCTTAAATTATGAATAATTTTTGCCCCCTGCCTAAATATTTTACTTTTACTTATTTAGGGATATAATTTACTTATTTGCTAATAAATGTACAAGTTATGTTACATAACCAAACCCCTTCTTAATGATATTTATTCTTTGATGTCACATTTATAAATAAATAAAAATATCTTAACATTTATTCTTATTACTTCATCAAATGCATTACAAATTTTAAGACAAGATCTACACTGGATTTTTCAGGTGGGAACTATGAATTGTTTAATGTCTATTTAATTGGAGATATATATTATCATTGCTTATAATCTAAACTAAATGAATTCTTGTTGATTTTAATATATCAAGAAACACTAATCATTTCTGAATAAAATATGACAAAACTAATGACCTCCATTAATTTCTATACCCTTGTATATTTCACAATTTTTAAGGATAGAGAGAACTTTTTCTTACTTGCATTTTCTGGGCAATTATATAGAATTACGTTTATGGCTAGATGCTAAATAATGAAAGACCTTGTATTAAATGAAACTATTCATTTGGCTTTTTTCCCCTCTGCTAAGGCACTAGTGTTTTAAAAGACTGAAATAAAATAGTCACACTGCTCTGAGAACAGTTTACTTTCCTCAGGTTAGAGAACATGAATTTGTGATGGGAAAACTTTGAACTGGAAATTTCAATTTCCCTTAAGCAACTTTCAACAGCCTGCTACATCAAGTACAATAAACAGAGAGATTGTAAAGTAAATTTCTTAAATCAATCCATGCTATTCATCCACAATAATGTTTTCAATGATTTGGTCTGTTCTACAATAGAAGGAAAACAAGTGAATTACTGAGAAGTTCAGACTCCTAAAAAGGACTAAAGTTTGTGAAACTATACCTACTGGAATGGGCTTAGTGTGACATGTTCAAGGAAATCTAAACAGAGATTGGCTGACTATTAGATCTATTTTTTTCTAGGTTAAGTTGCCCAGTGGGGGAAGGCAAAGGCAATTCTTCCCAATGGAAACATGGAAATGAAACCAAATGGTAGTAAAAGTGGAGATTTTAAAGAGATTATGCTTAATGAACTGCAGATGAACTCACTAATTTGGGTGATAAAAGCCATGCATTTCCAGAAATTATCCATTAATGGAGAGACTGGTATTTTCAGGTTTATATAGCATAATATGGTCAAACACAGAGAAGGATATTAACCCCTTTAAATTAGACCCTCAGGTAAAAAAAAAAAAAATTAGACCCTCAGGTAAGCTGTGATCCCAAAAGACAATGAACTTTAGGGATTAAGAGTTTAGGCTTCACACTGACAAGGGTAGTCCTGTCTGTGCTTTGTTGCTGGCAAAACTTTTCTTGCTGGTCAAGTTATTTAACCTCTCTATGGCCCTGTTTCCTTCTCTGTAAAAGGGAGCTAGTACTGGAATTAAATGCTGAATAAATATTGGTTAAATGAAAGAATTTTTTAAAATTATCTATTTTTTTTTCATTAGCTCTATCAGGAGAGATCCAACAGGACTGGGAGAATAAGAAACAGATAATTGCGCCCCTTCCACTAGTTTAATCTCTCTCCTCCTAGACTCATGATAACAGTAATCTTCCCCTGATCTGGCACCGACAGGGATTGGTAGATTCTGGATAAATGTCGTTTCCAGTTGCTTGAGACGTTACTATTTAAAATAGGCCTAAGCAATTCTACATACCATACTACCTCATACTGTACCATAAACTCTGTATTGACTAGATATTAATATTGAAATACCCTAATTAAAAGCAAATTAAGATAAATAAAGACAAATTTCACTTACTATACTATGGTTTCACTGTACTATCACTTTGTAAATTCAGTGTACAATTTTAGTTAAACAGTAGTCAATACATTATTTGACTTCATTGGCATATATATATATTTTTTACTTCAAGTAACACAGATTAACACATAAACATTTTACAGAGAACACAGGGAGCTAGGAGAGTGAGGAGTGAAGTGTTGGCTTACTGATAGCACCAGTTTAAACTCTGACTTTATTTGGTGAGGGGTGGGAGCCAGGTTACATGCCAGTTGCTTGAGAACTCTGTTGCCTGAGTTCTGGATAATGGGGAGCTTACTGTATAGGGTTTACCTTTAATCTTCTTTTCATAAGTTTTTTTTTTTTTTAATGGAATTCATGATACTTTACCATGGCTAAAGGAATTAGAAAGATGGTAGTTCAAAATATCAATGATGGGTTTCCAAATTCCATAAGCACTTTAGCTTTGGATGTATGAATAAATATAGTCTGAAAGTATTTGGTATCAACTTTTGTCTGATATCATATTTTGTATCTCTTAACAACACCTGATAATAGTTTGTTTGAAAGAAATAAAATTATTTTTCTAGAAATGTCTGAGTGTTATGTTTGACTACCTAACCTAGGGAACAAAGATAAATATTTAGAAGGAAACAAGTGTTCTAAAACTGAAAGGTAGAAAAGTACATATAAGTAGAGACAGCAACGCACATTATAGGAAGTGGTCATTTCGGTGAGACAGATGAAATGTTGTGACCCAAAGAAGCCTAAACTAGTACCCTGGGAGGCCCGGGGGGTAGACTGCTTGCACTCAGGAGTTTGGGACTAGTCTGAGAAAGAGTGAGACCCTGTCAATCCTGAAAAGAGAAAAACTAGCCAGGAGTGGTGGTGCATGCCTGTAGTTCCAGCTACTTGAGAGGCTGAAGTAAGAGGCTCAAACCCAAGATTTTGAGTTTGCTATAAGCTGTGACTCCACGGCAATCTACCCAAGGGAATAGAGTGAGACTGGTTCAAAAAAAAAAAAAAAAAAAAGAAAGGAAGGAAGGAAGAAAGGAAAAAAGAAAGAAGGAAAGAAAAAAGATCAACGCAAGCAACGCTCCTTTAAATCATTTTTCTTTAAAGTTTATGATTTAAAGATATTAACCAACTGTATGATAGATATTGTAGAGAGAGGAACACAATGCTTCAAAATACAGTTTCAAAGCAGTTTATATTTTGGACCAATACAAAAAAATGCATGCTAAAATTTTAAGAATAGCAAGATTTTCTTTAGTCTGGGAATAAGAGGGGAAGAAGAAATGTGTTCCAAAACATCAGCAGTTCACCTCACCACGGTGAAAATACATTCTCAAGAACAGATTTGTGAAGTACATCTAGGTCTTCTTTTAACTAACATTCAGCTACTTTTCCATGAAATGACATACTGTTCTAGCACAACACAACTGTTGATTTAAATTCATTTTTTAAAAAAGGCAACTAAACTTACATTTCTGTTTCTTTTTTATAACCCAAAGGAGGCACTTTTTGTTTTGAGGACAGTTTCCTTCCACCTGACATCAATGCAGTTGATAAGGCTTTCATTTATTGCTTTGTCCCCCCGACTCTCAATATATGCTATTTGTCAGTAGTTGCTAAGCAACTATGACAATTCTGTAACTCATACACACTGGCATTCCTTGCCATTATGCTGTATGGTGGTGTGTGTGTCTGTGTGTGTGCATGTAAATAAGAATAAAACTGTGGATCAGAATGAAACTCTTGTAATAAATAAGGGGAGAGAAAAGCATCCTTCACTCAGTGTCTGTCACTGACATGAGGTAATTTTAGGCCTACTGCTCTGATTCTTTGGGTGAAGATTCCAAGAAAGTTGATCTTTTTAGGAAACTTAGGAAATTTTATATTTCTATCCATATTTGACTTACTGGGTTTATGTATACATATATCTGAAGGGCTTAGAGGATGAGGATTTTGAAGTATAGTGAACATGCAGGTAGGTGTTCTGAGAGAGGACTGTCAAGCTCTAAGTATAAAGATAAGAAACTGTAGATTCTCTTATCCGAGACACTCATCTTATTTCAAGCTTGTTCAGTAGCTCTTCAGCAGCCATCTTCATTGTAAGTTTAGGAAGAAAAAGTTAGTTTGAAGGTGCTGGAAGTCTATCCATCTGGAATGAACAGTATGGTCAAGGAGTCATTGTTCTATGTGCCATTTCTTTAAAAATGCAAGAAAAGATCTTGGAGAAGTAGAATTGCTTTGTATGAGAATGTCATTTGAGTATAAAAAACTGTCTTTTTTCTTTCTTTTTTTTTTTTTTTTGAGACACAGTCTCACTTTGCCACCCTTGGTAGAGTACCGTGGAGTCATAGCTCATAGCAATTTCAAACTCTTGGACTCAAGTGATCCTCTTTCCTCAGCCTCCCGAGTAGCCAGGACTACAGGCACCCACCATAATACCCATCTATTTTTAGAGATGGGGTCTCACTGTAGCTCAGGCTGGCCTCAAACTCGTGGGCTCAGGCGATCTGCCCACTTTGGCCTCCCAGAGTACTAGGATTATAGGCACGATCTACTGCACCTGACTCCTATCTTTATTTTTTTTTTTCACATAAAGATGCAAGTTATCAAGAAGGCTTTGCAACTAAGTATGGTATCTACTTGTTAGCCACTCATGCCCATCTTGTAACAATAGGTACACATTTATCATTGCTCAGTTCAATCTTTGTGATTCTGTGACTGCAGAGCAATCTTACATACTCACTTTTCTTGGCTAACTCATGAAGTAATTTATTTGTATTAACATCATATGGTAATTTGTAAATCTCCATTTAAATATATTTTAAAAGATATTACATTACTTAGAATTAATGTGTAGAACTACATTCAATGAGGCAATACTACAGCATACAGATGTCTATATTCCTTATTTATTCTCATTTGTCCATATTCCTTATTTATTCTCATTTGTCCTTAAAGGTATCCTATTATGGAGGACAGTGAGATAAATACAATTAGTAGTTTTTATGAAGTTTTTTTTTTTTTTGAGACAAGTCTCACTATGCTGCCCTCGGTAGAGTGCCATGGAGTCAGAGCTCACAGCAACCTTTAACTCCTGGGCTTAAGTGATTCTCTTGCCTCAGTCTCCCAAGTAGCTGGAACTGCAGGTGCCCTCCACAATGCCTGGCTATTTTTTTTGTTGTCATTGTTGATTTTAGCTGGCCTGGGCTAGATTCGAACCTGCCAGCCTCAGTGTATGTGGCTGGTGCCCTACTCACTGAGCTACAGGTGCTGCCCAAGAAGATTTTTTTTTTTTTTGAGACAGAGCCTCAAGCTGTCCCCCTGGGTAGAGTGCCGTGGCATTACAGCTCACAGCAACCTCCAACTCCTGGGCTCAAGCGAGTCTCCTGCCTCCGCCTCCCAAGTAGCTGGGACCACAAGCACCCGCCACAACGCCCGGCTATTTTTTGGTTGCAGCTGACATTGTTGTTTGGCGGGTCCGGGCTGGGGATTCGAACCCGCCACCTTAGGTGTACGTGGCTGGTGCCTTAGCCGGTTGAGCTATAGGTTCCGAGCCAAGAAGATTATTTTTTACATTATATATTAGGCTACTATAAAAGAGATGACTTAGACCAGCAGTTCTCCACCTGTGGGTCATGACCCACAGGAACTGTATTAAAGGGCTGTGGCATTAGGAAGATTCAGAACTTACTTAAAGGGTCTGTGTTTTATATACAGAGATTAGCAAAAAACTGTATATGCATTTTAAGAAAGGGATAACCTGTATTAAAATTGTAATAATATATATGATAAGAAAAAATGAATACAAGTCACATTTGAGCAACTCTTGAAATTGCAGATGTCAAACATGACTTGAGCATTACAATTTTAAAATAGTTTTTTCCTTTCCAACATTTGTTGACTCCATCAGTATACATAAGCATATATAAGATTTATATTAATTATGATTTACTTTAGACAAGTATAAATTATAATTTATTTTAATATTAATGTATGTTAAAATGAATTAGTATTCTATTAAAACATCAATAATAAGGTTGCTTTAAAATATGCGTGTAGATTTTTATTTATTTTGTGATAAAACAATTCTCTGAAAAATATTAGGCATATATAGTATAAATGATAAAATAAGATAAGGAGGAAAAACCCCAAAGGCAGTACGCAAATAAACTTTGACACATTCGTAAGTTAAATGATATAGTATATAGTACTTTATAGTACCTTACAAATCTAAAGGTTTAAAATTCTCTGAATGGCATTTAAATATCACCTAAACTGGATCGTCTCACTCACTTGTCATTAAAGATTTTTAATGTCACAGGAAAATTAAAAGGGATTACGAACAGTTGTCAGGGACATGGTACTTATTATATCCATGCTATCCACATCAGGATAGGTACCAGAAAGAATGTACATAGCCCAGTTATATCAACTTGAACCTCTAAGAACTTGAAGGATGTGTAGGAATATAAGAGCAATTAGCACATTTTGTTACTTCAAATTAATAAAAATAAATATGAATATTCTAAAGGGGAAATATTTCACCAGATAAATTGTTAAAAAACCTGTCTTAGTAACAGGAATATATAGTAAAGAAATGTATTTCTTGTTATTTTATGATTAGTAAGAATGTTTAAATATATTTATGAATCTGGATATATTTTTACATGATAGGCATTACTTAAGATTTCTTGTATGTAAGATGCTGCCAACTAAACCTCTACCTTTTGTTAATTTAACTAACACATTAAGCTTCAGAAAAATTCAAAGTCATTAGAAAATATATATTGTTTAGAGAACAATAAATGATATTTAAATAACTATATGCTTAATTTTCCATCTGTTTCCAAAGGTTGTAAGTACCTTTTGTTGCTATCAAATGTTAAATTTTAGTGCCTGAAGAAACAATACAAAAGTACAGTTGTATAAAATATGTTGGCAAACACTTTTTTTCATGTTTTCTAATGTAAGGGTCTAACTTTTTTGTAAGACTCCAATTTAAGTTACTAAATAACTTCCTTAAAATAGATGTTAATGATAAGGATAAAAGAAAATGTCAATTGTCCAAAATATGAGACTTTCAAGGGGTTTATAATCCACTAATTGGTGGTTGAAAGTGAAGGATGAATCGACAGGGATGGCAATAATGAATTTTAGATAAAGAAAAAGAATAAATCCCTCCCTTTCAAGTTCTGGAACAACTGAGAGAGTGGAAGGGTTTAGGCATATAAAAATCATATTTAGCTGCATCGTTAGTGGTAGCAAAGTTAAATTATGTGGCTTTACATGTGCTAAATGAATGTACAGGAAGGAGGGAGAGGCCAAAAGTATTAATACAGTGGCCCTTCCTCGCCATCGTAGTGTAAATCAACTCCGAGTTATAAGCAACATAGATCGTGCAGTGCTTCTCCTTGATAAAAATGCACTCAGAGCTTTATTTCACTTTATCATCAAAACAACTCTTAAAAACACCTAGAACAATGGTATTATCCAAATACAATAGAAGAGGGAACCAAAGTATAGACTTTGGGAATATAACTCCCCAAATTTCATGTAATTCTTTAGTAGCAAAAGCATGAAGAGTTTGGAAGCCGGCATAAAACAGATCTGCATTTATATCCCCACAGAGCAACAAAAGAGCTGTCTCACATCCATCAGTGTCTGCTATGTCTCTTAACCGATTTCCTATCTTTCCGAGTGGACTGCGACTACATTAATCTCTAGGCTACCGGAAGGGTTAAATTGAATATATTTGTAACATCACTGGGCATGTGATCCTTTATGGAACAAGTGGTTAATTGCTATTCCTTCTTTCCCCAAGTCTTTATTTCCAATACTGGGGGCTTTTCCATTATTATATAACCTTTATCAAAGCTATGTCAAAGTTGTAATAGATTAGAAAAGTAGTATGTCATAGATCCAGTCAAAGGGAAATACAAATGCAGCGTATCAGCTCAGGAAGAGAATCTGGGTTCTAATTAACAGTAGCAGGCATGGGACTCCACAGCTTCGCAGGAGTGAGTTCTAGTTCTGGCCTGCAGTTGCTGATGCCTCAGATGCCTAGCATAACATTTGTTCTGTTTCTTGCTAAGGAATGCTCTGTAAATATGTTTCAACAACTGGGCCACTGCGGAACTTGATGGGAGAGATAGCAAGATACCGTGTTTGTTTTTTTCATTAAAAATATCCAACCTCTACAAGTGATTTGCTTTTCCTTGGAAACAATAAATGTTTTGGCCTACAAAGAAACAATAAATAGGGTTTTGGAACACACTTTTGTGCTGTCACATAATTTCAGTATTCAAAGAGTAGTCTTAATGTAACTATTTGAGTTTATTCAGAAAAAAAAAAGATGAGCAAATACTTCAACAATTACTCACTACTATAGAGTTCAATGCAACAAAACTTATTTAAAGAAAGAATGCCAAGATAGATCCATATTTATATGTAGCATGCATGTGCATGTTACTACCGGGAGAATAGATAGAAAATGATGAAGCTCTAGTCATAAATTCATTAATTCAACCATCCAGTATTTATCATATGTAAGTATCTTTTCTATTGTAGACATAGTGCTATGTCTTGACTTATTAACAAATAATAATAATAATAATAATAAAAAGGCAGTCCTTACCTGGGCAGGGCTCATGGTCTACTAATAAGAAGTAAGGATAAAAATAAATGCTTTAACATGTTAGAGAATGACCAATTCTTACTAAGTTATCAATTTTGGAAAACTAAAATCATGCATATGAAGAAACAACACAAATGTACAGTTGTATAAAATATGGTCAATTTTAACAATGACTAAAAAGACATATTTCCTATGACTAGATTGAGAAGTGGGTAATGAAAATGCAAGTGCTGATCTTTGAGCTCCTTTTTTTTTCCCCCACACATAGGAAACTGAGATGATCACTGTCATACAGCAGAAGAATAAAGATTTTAAGGATTGTCATCTTTATTGTTCTTTTTTCAGTATTTCTCAACATTGACCTAAATCAGCAGGCTTTATTCAGAAAATTCACACTGACTCGGTGTCATTTATACAGTATCTCAGCATGTTACCAATGTCTATTGACTTTTCTTACTTAGAACTCATCTTAACAATTTGCAATTTACTTTAAAATTGTTATTGTTGCCTCCTAGAATACTATGCTTGATTACTTTTCCTCAATCCTTTTAGAAAATTAGTTCTATTCTGATACTTTACTCTCCTGTGAATGTTAAATAGGAGATCATTAGTCTAAGAGTGTGGACTCAATGTCTTAGCTTCATCCTAAATTCTCAAGCAATTCAGAGAAGCCTTAGCAAACATGGGCTGATCCAGATACCCTGTTGTGTGTTAGGAAAATATAAAAGTAATATTAGTGAACATTGGTGCTTCTCTACAGAAGTTTATAATCTGAAAATATATTAAACCTCAGTAAAGATTTATAGACTAAGATAGATATTAGGGACAAAATTTTATACTATTTTTACTCACAATGCTTCTGACACAAACTGTGTTGGCTTGTTTGTTCTTACACCAGCCACTAATTCTCTCTCTCTCCAAATACCAATTGGGTGTCCAACAATTTAATTCAATTCAGATACGAATTCAGATACCCAGGTTAGCTTCAGACCCCGCAGGTTAAAAGCTCAATGCTGTAAGATTTCTCCTAATTTCCACACCAGTTACAAATCCTATGCCTCTTGTACTTCTTACCAGCTGTCTGTAAATGAGGCATCCCCAGGAACACGTCTATGGGTTGAGTAATTTGCTGTAATAGCTAACATGACTCAGAAAAAGAGCCTACTTACTATTTTACAGTTAATTGTAAAGGATGTTCTACAAAATAAAAATGAATAAATGTAAGATCTGAGAGGTCCTGAGCAGGGGAGCTTTGTTGCTAGTAATTGGGGTGCTGTACTTTCCCAGCACATGGTGCACTGACCAACCCAGAAGCTCTCCAAACCATGTAGTTCAGTGGTTTTGATGGAGATGTCATTACCTAGGGCTATTAAATAAATTATTGGCTATTGGTGATTGTGACATTTTGATTTTAAAATAAGAAATATATATTTGGACTTCATCCCAGATTTCTGGCACATAGCTCCTACAATCACTTGGCATGTGATCCATTATTAGATTCTAAATATCCATCATATGGCTCCTAAAACATGTAGAATCTTCAATATGATGTGTCTTTGTGTACACTAATAAAATGACTAATGCCCAGAGGGTACCTGAATAGCTTCAGGATGGGAAGAGCCTGCTTGCCAGGCTGTGATTTAATCCTGTGATTACAGGATTAAAACTTTCATCCCCCTACCATCTCCAGAGAGGGGGAAGGAGCTAAAGGCTGGGCTGATCACCAATGGCCAGTGATTTAAACAATCATGCCTGCATAATGAAGTTTCCATAAAAACCCATAATGGCAAGGTTTAGAGGTTTTCTGGGTTGCTGACTATGTGGAGGTGACTACAGGGTGGTGCACTCAAAGAGGCTATGAAAGCTTCTCACCCTTTCACATATCCAGTATCTTGTCTTATGCTTCTCTTCATCTGGCTGCTTGGTAGTGAATAGAGTGTATCTCTGATTTCTCCAGCAAATTAAGGAGGAACTTGATTTCTCCAGAAAATTAAGGAGGTCGTAGGACACCTTGACTTAAGCACAGGGAAAACAAACTGAGTCTCATGATTGGTGTCTAAACTGGAGGCAAACTTCTAGGACTGAGTCCTTAACCTGTGGGGTCTGATGTTGACTCCAAGTAGATGATGTCAGAATTAAATTGTAGGACACTGAGTTGATGTCCCCCGGAGAACTGTGGGAAACTCTCTTGCAACACATTTGCTGGTGTGAGAAGTGCTCTGTACTGTAGTGACTGTGTGAGTGTAAGAAAGCAACTTTTTTTTTTTTTTTTTTTTAAACAAACAGTGATTTACTCAATCCCAGTTCCACTCCTGATTCAGGTCAGTGAGGGGTTCCGAGTTCTGACCCTTATATCTCATGCCTGTTTCCTTTCAGAAACGTCCTATTCAGAAGCTACCGAGGGGTCCGCCAAGGGTCAACTTACTAATATAAACTCAGATATTCGGTTGAAAGAGGCTTAAAACAAGCCTCTTGCCCTTATAACACAGGAAATCACAAGAATTCTAGGTGCTTTGTACCAGGAACCAGACGTAAAGAGTAAATATATATCTCTTATATCATGATATAACAAAGGTGCTACATTATTATTGGATGCAATTTAAATTGTTGTATGTTCTAGTTTATTAGTAGCTAGGGCTATAGAGTCTCGATTTTTTTTAAAACTCTGCACTAGATATGATATTAATTATACTTCATTAGCCAGCTTTGACTGGGACCTTTTGTATTCTGGAATCTGGTTGAAAGATCAGCCCTTATTTGTAACATGCTATTTGGGCGGCACAGAGTAAAATGAAAGGTAGATCACAAGGAAGGATCACAAAGTAGGTCTTACAGCTTCTGCTCAGAA
Organism: Otolemur garnettii; assembly: GCF_000181295.1. Lineage (NCBI taxonomy): Eukaryota > Metazoa > Chordata > Mammalia > Primates > Galagidae > Otolemur > Otolemur garnettii. The sequence goes on from NW_003852401.1 coordinate 3,072,384, forward strand.
TAAATTATGATACCTCTTTGAGTATTTCACTGGCCAAACAGTCTCACATGGCTGCATCTCATGCCAGTGAGGCAAAGTGAATTTCCCTCATAGAAAGGCAGTGTTAAGTCACATCCCAATGTGTAGAAATGTATAATTTTATTACAAGTGGGGCAGCAAATAATTAGAAATAAAATACAATTTATAATAAGACTGATCTTTGGTTATAAATTTTTTCTTTCCTCCCCTTTAAAGCACAGAACATATTTACTCTGGAAAGATTTACAAAAGGCTTACAGTTAAGGATTTTATAATGGTTTCTATATCTGGTTCAATACGGTTCCCTTTCATGTAAGGTTTATAAAATAGAATGATTATTTACTTCCCTTCTATATATATAGATTATAATACATAGATATAATCTATCTAGAGAAAGAGAGAGAGAGAGAGATGCTTCTTTCTCCAGACTTACTTACAAGATACTTGGGCATTTCAGGTTTTAGTGGGAGATTCTTGCCCTTAATCTTATACCCTTGAGCCATGATTAGACAGAGCTTACCTTAATCAATTAAAAACATTTTTTTTTCTTTTGAGATAGGGCCTCACTCTGTCATTCAGGATGGAATGCCATGGTGTGATCTTAGCTTATTACAATCTTGAATTCCTAAGCTCAAAGGATCCCCCTGCTTCAGCCTCCTGAGTATCTGGGACTAAAGGTGTACATCACCACACCCAACTAATTTGTCTTATTTTTTGTAGAGATAGGATCTCACTATATTTTTGAAGCTGATTTTGAATTCCTGGACTCAAGTGATCTTCCCATCTCAGCCTCCCAAACTGCTGGGATTACAGGCATGAGTCATTGCATCCAGCCAATTAAAGAATTATTAAAGATTGTGCTTTTGAGTTGGACCTGAAATTGATTATCACTAACTCATTTTATATTAAAAATTTTCTGTTATCTTTATGCTGGTTAGCTAATCTCAGATTGTGAGTTTTGTGACATTTCTAATGACTCATAATCAAGGGAAGGACATGGTAAAGACTTGTACCAAAGAACTCAGTAAATTATGACTTATAACAATAATTTAGTAATAATAATATAACTCAGTAGATTATGAGTTATAATACTAATAATTTAATAATAATTAAATTAAAGCCTCTGCTCAGAATAATTATAAGTTATGATTTTTTTTTGCATTTTAATAATTCTATTGAAAGGTAAGTTGGTTAAGTTACCTCTGCCAACTCAAAATTAACACTGACATTTTCAAAATATTGAAATAGCTCAGCCTTTGGGGAAAAATGAAAAGTTATCCATAAAACATGGTTTACAAGTGTTAAGATATACTATAGTTCTTTGGCTTATTTTTCAGTGCTTATTTATCCATAACATGATGTCATTCTGGATGGACTTAGGTTACACTTTGCATTGAATAACCATCTATACCACTTCACCACTGTAGTTCTTATAATCACTGACATGGAGAATTATTAATAAGTATTAAATGATTATTATAACTCATAATCTACTGTGTAACTGCAGATATATTATTATAACTCTATATTATTGTAACCTGTATAACTCTTTTTCTTCCTTCCTTCTGTACGGGAAAGCTTTATCTGGTTTTGCAGTTTTGAAATCACATTAATGAGGAACATTGATTCTGAATAATCATACCATCTTCCAAAATTTATTATTTCATGCCTGAGACAAATTTTTCAACCTGCCTTTTTTGTGTGTGTTTGTTCTTCTCTGTTATCTTCCTCCTGAGAAGGATGGCAGATTTCCTACTTTTCCAAATACGGTGAAAAGATAAAATAAACCTTAAGAACTAAGGAAAAATATGGTGTTTCTATTTCTAAGTATTACCCTCCTGCAGATGTTCTTATTAAATTTTATTTCCTCCCTCTATTACTATTTCCAGTTTCCTTTGCCAAAGAGCTGAGTCAGAAGCTATTCAGGTGACATTAGGTATACCATAACTATGACAATTTCTACAAAGACGATTTTTATGAAATATCTAAATATTAAAAGTTTGTTTCAATGGGAAGTAAGAGGCTGTATACACACTAAATTTTGGCTTTTTATCCATTTTTATGTTTTTCTAAAGTCCTAGCTTGTACACATTGTAAGACTGGCTCACCAAGGGAATGAAAGAAACAAGTCCCTATACTTTTAGATTTGAAATTTTGACTACAAGCTTATTTTTCATACAAATTGTCTAATTCATATAATTTCTTTAAACTTGGGGAAAATACCCATTCATAATTGAGCAGGAACATATATTTATGAATTTCTTTTATATTTTAGGGAGATAAGTTTTTCAATTGACATAACAGATAAATGTTCGGCAATGTTTCATTCACGTCTTTCATATGTTCTATTTATTTATTAAGCATTCATTATACACCAGCTATAGTATTATGGGGGAGACAGGCCTTGAAATGAGCATATAGTATAAAGCACTGTGGGAATTGAGAGAACAAAAAACCTTAAGGGAAGGTATTAAATGATGAATTAGTCTGAGTCTACTCAGGAAAAAAATATATTTATACAGTAATTTAAATAGGAAAAGTTTAACATAAGGGTTATTAACTGTAACACACAGATAGGTTGGTTACTATGAAGTAAAGAGAAGTCTAAAGAATACAGGAATAGCAAATATAAAGATCAGTCTTTAGCACCACGTCTGAGATGCAGCAGCCAAGAAAGAGTTCGCATACTCCTCCTCCCCACACTTTCAATCCACATGTTGTTAGGGAGGGCTTGGCCCAAGACTCCTTGAATAACATCTAAGTGGCTATATTGTTCTATCAGCAGAACTTGCTGGAAATCTAATGCATCACCAGAGACAGATGGCTACCTACGTGCCCAAAGAGAGAAGTGCACTTCAGGAGTCAGATGCTGGAGAAATCCCACACACACTGCAAAAACTGACTGAGAAAGCAAAGAGGGAGCAAGGAGAAACCCTTTCCTTCTGATGTCCATCTTCAACATCTTCTGTTGACAAAGTTTAACATTGTGTCATCAAAGGAAAAATATTTAAAGGTCCCCAATTCATTTTCACAGAGCACATAAAAAAAAAAAAAAGAATTTGGAGATCAGAGTCAATACATTGATAAATAGCACAGATGGGTATCTACTTGAATCTATGGTGAAGTGGTGTGGTCAGTGACGGGTTACTAATGAAGCTGGCCTGGAAGATGAGGTCTAATGTCTAGAAAAGTACTATGGCTGCCATTTTGTTTATGCCTATGAATGTATGCATTAAAAAAAGAAAAATGATAACCTAATTTAATACTACAAGAAACCATGAAAAAAGAACAAAACTCAAATCTAGCAGGAGAAAGGGAATAATAAATATTTGAACAGAGATGTAATGTAGATAAACAGAAAAAGCAAGAAAAAAGTTTCTTTCTTTTAGAAAACCAACATTAACAAAGCCGTAGTTAGATTAACTAAAAAGAAGAGAGAGAAAAAGCAAATAACTAAAATCAAAAATGAAAGAGGGACATTATGCACGAAGCCACAGAAACAAGAAGAATTATAAAAGAATGCTATGAACAATTATACATGTACTATGAACAGTTTTATGTCAGCAATTTGGATGAAGTACAGAAAGCTAACAAATTCATAGAACAAACAATTACCAAGACTGAATCATGAAGAAATATAAAATCTAAAGGGACCAATAATGAATAAAGAGATTAAAAATCTATGATCATTCCTCCCCCCACCCCAAAAGCTCAGAATCAAATGCTGCACTGGAGAATTCTGTAAACACAGCGGAATTAACACCAATTCTTCTTAAACGCTTCCAGAAATAAGTGAAGAGAATATTTCAAATTTCATGCTATGAGGCTAGCATTATCCCACATGAAAGCCCACAAAGACTACACAAAGGGCAGCACCTGTTGCTCAAAGGAGTAGGGTGCTGGCCACCATATGCTGAAGGTGGCGGGTTCAAACCCAGCCCCAGCCAAAAAAAAAAAAAAAAGACTACACAAAAAGAACACTACAGGTTAATATCTCTGATAAATACTGTTATAAAAATCCTCATCAACATACCAGCACACCAAATTCAACAGCACGTTAAAAGATATCATGACCAAGTGTAATTAATTCTTGAAATGCAAGGATGGTTATACAAAGGAAAATCAATTATATCAGAATAATAAAATGAAGGAGAAAAACCACAGAGTCATCTCAACTGATGCAGAAGAAAGTGTTTGACAAGATTCTCTTTCTTGATAAAAAGTACAAAACACTCAAAAAATAAAAACATACTACAAATAGGAGGAAACTCCCTCACCTTAATAAAGGTCATTATGAAAAGCCCACAGCAGACTTCATACTCAGTGGTAAAAGATTCAATCTTTTCCTCTAAAATTAAGAACATAGAGAGGATGCTCTTTTACCTCTTCTATTCATATAGTATTGGTGGCCTGAGTCTGGGGCCCCAGCAACCAGGAGGCAGAGGCAAGAAGGAGATTGCTTGATCTCAGGAGTTGGAGATTTTAGTGAGCTGTAACCTTACAACTGCACTTAAGCCTGAGTGACAGAGCAAGACTCTGTGTTTAAAAAACAATATAATAAATTAAAAAACAAAATAGCGGGAGAAAGAGAGGGAAAGAGAGAGAGAGAGAAAGAGATTGTCTTGGTTCGTTTTGTGCTTCTATAACAGAATATCATTTTCTGGGTCATTTATAAAGAACAAAAATATGTTTCTCACAGTGTTGGGGGCTGAAAATCTAAGGTCAAGGCATCAATGTTTGGCATCTGGTAAGGGCTGCATCATCTGGAGAGGAGGAATATACACTTTCCCATGACAGAAGGTAGAAGGGCTGGAGAGAAACGGTCTCTGCCCTTTTACATATATATATATATATATATATTTATTAAATCATAGCTGTATACATTAATACTATCGTGGGGTAGAGTGTGCTCTTTCTATACACAATTTGAAATACTTTCATCCAACTTGTTAACATAGCCTTATGCCATTTTCTTAGTTATTGTGTTAAGACATTTATATTCTACATTTAGAAAGATTCATATGTACTCTTGTAAGATGAACCAAGACATAGTCCCACCAATTGCCCTCCCTCCACCCATCCTCCTCCCTCCCCTCCCCTTCCTCTCCCTTTCCCCATATTCTTGGGCTATAATTGGGTTATAGCTTTCCTATGAAAGCTATAAATTAGTTTCATAGTAGGGCTGAATACATTGGATCTTTTTTCTTCCATTCTTGAGATACTTTGCTAAGAAGAATATTTTCCAGCTCAATCCATGTAAACATGAAGGAGGTAAAGTCTCCATCTTTCTTTAGGGTTGCATAGTATTCCATGGTGTATATATACCACAATTTATTGATCCATTCATGGGTTGATGGGCACTTGGGCTTCTTCCATGACCTAGCGATTATGAATTGGGTTGCAATGAACATTCTGATACAAATATTTTTATTGTAGTGTGATTTTTGGTCTTCTGGATATATGCCTAGTAGAGGAATTGTAGGATCAAATGGCAGGTCTATTTTTAGTTCTCTAAGTGTTCTGCAGATGTCTTTTCAAAAGGAACGTATTAGATTGCAGTCCCACCAGCAGCGTGGAAGTGTTCCCTTTTTGCCACAACCACTCCTGCATCTATGATTTTGTGATTTTGTGGTATGAGTTAATCTTACTGTTGTTAGATGATATCTCAAAGTAGTTTTGATTTGCATTTCTCTGATGATTAGGGATGATGAGCATTTTTTCATATATCTGTAGGCCATGCATCTGTCTTCTTCAGAGAAGTTTCTCAAGTCCCTTTCCCACTCTGAGATGGGATCACTTGTTCTCTTCTTGCTAATACGTTTGAGTTCTCTGTGGATTCTGGTTATTAAACTGTTATCAGAGACATAACCAGCAAATATCTTCTCCCATTCTGAGGGCTGTCTGTTTGCTTTATTTACTGTGTTCTTGGCTGTGCAAAAGCTTTTTAATTTGATAAGGTCCCAGTAGTATATTTTTGATGTAGCTTCAATTGCCCGAGGGGTCCTCCTCATAAAATTTTTGCCCAGGCCGATTTCTTCAAGTGTTTTCCCTACACTTTCTTCTAGTATTTTTATAGTTTCATGTCTTAAGTTTAAATCTTTAATCCAGTGAGAGTCTGTCTTAGTTAATGGTGAAAGGTGTGGATCCAGTTTCAGTTTTCTGCATGTTGCCAGCCAGTTCACCCAGCACCATTTGCTAAATAAGGAGTCTTTTCCCCACTCAATGTTTTTAACTGGCATGTCAAAGATCAGGTAATGGTAGGTTGCTGGATTCATCTCTTGGCTCTCTATTCTGATCCATACATATACCTCTCTGTTTTTGTGCCAGTACCATGCTGTTTTGATCACTATGGATTTATAGTATATTCTGAGGTCTGGTAGCATGCTTTGTTTTTATTTCTGAGTAATGTCTTGGCTATTTGAGGTTTTTTCTGATTCCACATAAAATGAAGTATTATTTTTTCTAGATCCTTAAAGTATGACAGTGTAGCTTTAATAGGGATTGCATTAAAATTACATATTGCTTTGGGTAGTATCGACATTTTAACAATGTTGATTTTTCCCAGCCATAAGCATGGTATGTTTTTCCATTTGTTAACATTTTCAGCTATTTCTTTCCTTAGAGTTTCATAGTTCTCTTTATATAGATCTTTCACATCATTTTTTAGGTAAACTCCCAAATATTTCATCTTCTTTGGCACTACTGTGAATGCAATAGAGTCACTGACTGTTTTTTCAGCTTGGCTGCTGTTGGTATATTTAAAGGCTACAGATTTATGAGTGTTGATTTTGTAACCCAAGACACTGCTATATTCCTTTATCACTTCTAAGAGCTTTGTAGTAGAATCCCTGGTGTTTTCCAGGTATACAATCATATCATCTGCGAAAAGTGAAAGTTTAATCTCTTCTGACACTATATGGATATCTTTGATTGCCTTTTCTTCCCTAATTGCAATGGCTAAAACTTCCATTACAATGTTAAAGAGCAATGGAGACAATGGGCATCCTTGCCTGGTTCCTGATCTGAGTGGAAATGGTTTCAATTTATCTCCATTTAGTAAAATATTGGCTGTGGGTTTGCTGTAGATGGCCTCTATCAATTCGAGAAATGTCCCTTCTATGTCAATTTTCTTAAGTGTTCTAATCATGAAGGGATCCTGGATATTATCAAAAGCTTTTTCTGCATCAATTGAGAGAATCATATGGTCTTTGTTTTTTTATTTGTTTATGTGATGAATTACGTTTATAGATTTACATATGTTGAACCAGCCTTGAGATCCTAGGATAAAACCCACTTGGTCATGGTGGATAATCTGATGTGTTGCTGGATTCTGTTTGTTAGGATCTTGTTGAATATTTTCACATGAATATTCATAAGTGATATTGGTCTGTACTGAGTGAGTATACAGTATTTTTCAGATCTTTTAGGGCTGTATCCTCTTGCTTCAGTGTGTCAAAATCTTTGGTCATTTTGTCTTTGAAATCATTGAATTCTTGAGATAGCTTTTGAATAATTTGAAATTCTAATTCCCTCCATTCTTTTAATCTTATTTGCTATCCAGATTCTGAACTTGATTTATGACATCTTATCCATCTGTTTAGGGATAGGATCTTCAATTGCATCTGCCCCATCCTTCATTGTAGGAGTTGATCTACTCTAGTTATTCAGGTTACCAGAGTTTTTACGCTGATTCTGCCCCATGCTAAATTTTCACCGTTTGAAGACCATCCCAAAACCATTCCTCCAGTGGCTGCCACGGGAGAAGATGCTGACTTCCTCTGGTTGCCTGGAGAGATAGGGTGTGTCTGTCCAGAACAGCCTCAGGAATGTGAGCCTTATTATTCTAGTTGCTGTGGCTGCTGCTCTTCACCTTGGTGTACCACCACTCCAGTGTGGTTCCCTCTCAACTGGCCCTCTCGAAGTTCTTGGGCCACCCACTGGGCCTGGGGTGCTGGGAACACACAGCTCGATCAGTCCTCAGGACGCCCCATGGGGGTACCCAGAGCATGGAGTGTCAGCAGCCATGCGGGAAACGTGTGCAGGTTGATCAGTCCTCAGGTTACCCCGTGGGATTTCCCTGAGTGCGGAGCACCAGCAGCCACACAGGGAACGTGGGGCTCAAGCAATTCTTCCACTGCACGGCCAGGACAACTGCAGGGCCAGGTCAGGTGCTTGGTCCCGCAGGGGTGGGGGGACAATGCTCTTGGGCCTCCTCTCACTGTCTCTGCAGGCAAGGGGGGAAAGGTGGACTGAAAGTTCAAAATGGCAGTAAAAACGTTAGTTCAATTTTTCTGCCTGGTAAGAGGGTGTTTGGAGTCTCAGCAGGGTCCTTCTAGGAGAGTAGACCCCCATTTCCTGTCGCTCTCACACATGGGGTGAGATAATAGGTCCTCAGTTCACTGCTAGCCTATAGGAAACTTATAGGAGCAGATGAAGAGAAAACAAAGAGAAAAACACAACTTTCTTAGGGGAGGGGATGGACACTTTTCCTTTGGGATGTATTATGTAGATTGTTTTCTAGGTGTTGCAACTTGCCTCAGCAGAGATGTCCTGCAGATATCACTCTTGTCTCTCAGCTGGGCTCCTAGTCTTTAACTTTGTTGGGTATTTTCTGGACTTTATCCTTCCCTCTGGATGGGAACTTCTGTAGGAGGCTAGTACCTGTTGGCCATCTTGCCCCTCCCCTTTCTGCCCTTTCATAAAGACACCTGATCCTGTTCATGAGGGAGGAACCTTTGTGCCCTAATTACCTCCTAAAGGCCCCACCTTTTCATTGTACCAAATTGGCAATACTTGAATGTTATAAGGATGAAATGCATTCAAACTATAACAGGTGCTAACAATTAACCTTACAATTGGCATCTGTTCACACCTCAGAAATTCTAGGTTTTAATGTTTTGCCCATGTTGATATCCAATCCCTCCTACCCTTCACCACATTTTGTCTTACTACTTAAATTAGAATTTATTGTTAAAGTATCTGAGGATCCAATGGTATATTTACTAGAGAGTTTGGCTCTAGAAACCTTTACCTATTTCAGGTAATACTGAACCATATGAGAGACTGGGATCTATTGTTCAAAATCTGTCCCAAACGGAGTGTTCTTGATATCCTCACACATATTGTTTAAGCTGTAATTTTAAAGGTAAAAACTCTAATTCAGAAATGCATATGTTTTGAAGGAGAGTGATATACTTTCTTTGACAACACCACTTCCATTATGGCAGAAAAAAATTTTATTATTGTTAGCACTGTATGTTCATACTACAAACCTTAGCTTAACTGTGGGAAGTTACACCACATTCTGTGAACACACAGCTGCCAACAAACAGAAATTAAATTGGTAAACCATATACTTTAAATAAAAAGGGGCAGGATTGCTACTGGAGCGTGTAAAAGCTTCACTCTTGTACAAGTTTTGGTTTAACTTCTTGATCTCTATTTATATACTCTTTACTGGGATTCCAAATGCCTTTCTAAGGCATTTGAGTTGCTCAAACTCAAGTTCTAGCACTTCATCTTTCTTATTGCCATTGGTTGCACAATGTTCTTCTCTATACACTTGCAAGTGTGTGAACTGTCTAAAACACTGACATAGAAACGAGCCTCTTCATCATCAATAATATCGTCTGTCATATGTTCTAAATATTAAACTAACAGTAAGAGCTATAAAGTTTTACTCTCTTCAGAAAACCCTGTGAAATATTTAGAGATCTTAATCGCTCTATTGGATAAACACAGACACAAACACATGCCAGCTTAGTTCCCCTGCTAAAATGCCCTTTTGCTGTTTTCTTACTTAAATCTAGCATCAAGATCTTACATGCTGAGTGACGCTGGCTTTCATTTCCCCTCTCTGGGGTCAAGTTGCTGACCAGAAAACAATCTTTGGAGGAGTCTTGGGTTTTACCCATTTGTATTGAATCCAATAAAACTCCTAATAAGATTTGTTCAGGGAACCAGGATGCATTGATCACAGCCTGTGGCTTGGGGTACACATTCATCCTTCCTTTGTGCAATGCAGCTATGCTGTCCTTATATTTTTTATTTGTATTCATTTACTTTTTTTGAGACTGAGTATTACTCTGTTGCCCTGGAAGAATGCTCTAGTGTCATAGCCAAGAGTAATCCCAAACTCTAGGGCTTTAGCAATCCTCTTTTGTCAACCTCCTAAGAAGCTGGGAATACAGGTGCTTGCTATAATGCACAGCCAATTTTTTTTATTTTTATTTTTAGTAGAGAAGGGGTCTTGCTCTTGCTTAGGGTGTTCTTGAGCTCCTGAGTTCAAACAATCCACCTGGCTTGGCCTCCCAGGGTGCTAGGATTACAAGTGTGAGCCACCGCATGTGGCCAATGCTGGCCTAAATATCTGTTTTGTTTTTTTTTTTCTTTCACTTAAAAAGTTTCAGGTTTGTATTCCTTGTTTCAACAGTAACCCTCCTCATAGCTTACAGCTTCTCCAATTAAGAGCTTTGGATAATTTTTAATATCTAATGGATCAAATTAAAATTCTTTGGCAAGATGTTTTAGAGCTTTTCTTCATTATAAACCATAAATAACATTTCTAGTATCATCCTCATAGGTTCCCAAACATCTCAGATCTTATGTTCTAGAACAATTTATCAGATTTAATTTTATCACTGGTTTGCTATGCTGTTTATCTAGATTGAGTGTGGATTCTAAATCCATTTGCCTGTGTTTCAGCTCCAACTTTTCTATTCATCAACTAGGTGATCATGACATGATACTTACCACTATGATCACCCATTTATAAAATGTCTATTGGGTATTCAACAAATGTTACCTAGCATTTTGCTTGGATTGGGCTTCTCATCATCATTAATTGCCAAAACCCAATTTAAATATCATTTTCCCTATGAAACTTTCCTGGATTTCCCCCAGAAAATATTCACTTCTTCCTTTGTATTTCAAAAGCATTTTCAATAAACCTTTGCTAAAGAGCCTTTACCATGTATTATCTACTCACTATTACTGCTTTATCTGTTTTCACAGTTTTATAGGTCTTGCCAAGTAGAATAAGACCAGCTTGAGAGGAGGTACTACCAATATCCAGCATACAGTAGCTGCTTACTAAATGTGTGTTGAATAAATAAATGTATAAAATATAAATGGATTATCAAGCAGGTCATACAAAGTACATTATTATGCATAATTTGTAAATTTTAAAATGCTTTTATCTGAGAAGTAGGAATATATAACATTAACAAAAATGAGTAATCCCTGAGTACTCTAATTTTTACTGTTTTAACTCACAATACACTGAGGAAAAAAAAGCATAGAAATATCAGCCATGTTAATAAAATGTGGGTGTTACCAAAGTAGAAGCAGACTAAAAATTCTTGCTGCTTGATTATAAAGATGCAATACAATTAGCTTTGGTCTCTTCACAGTTTTAATTTAGTTTATCCCCTTAGGAGAGATTCATTCACCATATTTAATTTAGCTGTAACTCAGGGTAGTAAATATTTTCCAAAAAAGAAATTGTAATGAGTTTAAGACATGCACCAGAAGTTTCTGATCTCTCTATAAAAATGCTTTGTTTTTATTACACTAATAATACTTAAGAGGTAAATTTAACTTCGTAAACTAATTCTACTTATGAATGTCATTAAAAATACCTCAAACTTTAGATGCCAAAAGACCAAATTTAGACAGAAATAGAACTTTAGAAATTTAATTTTTGTCTCTAATCTGATTTTAAAAAATGTAAAGACAGAGAAGGAGGGAAAGAAGAAAAGAAGAGGGAAAGGGAAGGAAGAGAAAAGAAAAGAAGGAGAGAAGGGAAGGGATGAAGGAATTCCACACTTACCTATGCCAGGTAAAACTGGGAAGGTTAAGTAGAGCACTTGAAGTAATAATTATTCACAGAAGTCATGCAGTCTTTTATACTTGAAATGCCCAAATATTAAATCTGTTTTATTTATGGCAATTATGACAATTTTTTATTTTGAGCAGTTTTTTGGCTGGGGCTGGGTTTGAACCCACTACTTCCAGCATATGGGGCCGCTGCCCTACTCCTTTGAGCCACAAGCACCACCCAATTATGACAGTTTTTTGATTAACATTTGGTATCTAACTTTTAGCATACATTTAAGAAAAATATATTTGCTTAATATCTGATAAGTTATTTGTGGTGAAATCATTTAAGAAAAATTCTGACATATGGCCATATACTTTCTCTTCTTGTAACCAGTGTATCAGCCATAGACTAGTGGCCATCCCCTAAGACTGGAGCTCGGATATAGTCCTTAAAAGGAGGGTGTTCATTTCAAAGGTGCTTTGTAACAGCTTTGAAAAAGGGCCAGAGCCCTTAATCTTTTCCTGTTAGAGAAATTTGAGCATCACAGAAAGCTTCAGAAATAATTGCATAGCCATGAGCCTTCATCACTGCCAAAGAATCTATGATATAAAACTGATGCTGACTAATGTGAAAAAACTCAACCAAAGAATAGAAGTGTGTATGTCAATATTCATTCTTTTCCCCTGGCTCCAATATGATTTCTATCAAGTTAGAGGCTACTTTTTCATGTTTCAGTGATATCTTCACTGAGGATCTAGAAAACATGCTGTGATATTTGCCCTTATGTTTTATGATTAGTGGTGGATTTTTTTCAGTGAGGACTTGGTTAACAGTTTTGGAGATGACAGGGCAGAATTCCCTTTGGTATTCCACATGCTATTGCCTCAGAAGGGTTTAAAGCAGCAGAAACTTCATTTTAAGAAGATAAGACTATGACTTGAAAACACATAGGGAGCAGCTTAGGGGGAAAACATATCATTTGAAAAGTCATTTTGGGGTCTCATGGATCTAAAGTAAAGAGTGAATATTGATAAGATTGACTTTGGATTCAAGACTGAGAGTGATATAGCTTGTTTAAAAAAAACCAAGTCATAACTGCTTGCATTCTCATCACAGGTCAGAGAAACAAAGAAGGGGAGAGTATGAGAGAGACAAGAAAATGCGTTTTAAAAACAGCCTTAAGGCACCAACTTTGCAAATGAAAAAGAAAGGAAATGATAAATCAAATAGATTCTAAACAAATGTGCAAAACTCTGAGGTTTCACTTATTTATTTACTTTTTTAACAATTGTGTGTATTGGGGGGGAGACTATTGTCACTTGCAAAGATGAGTATGAGAGGTTTTGTTTCTGGCAAAATAGTGCCAGGAGAAACTGGATTGTTAATTGCTCATCTGTCCAAGGGCAGGTGAGATTAAGCTTCAACAGCATGAAGACATCATATTTAAATCCAATGGGTTTATAACCAGCTCTTGCAGAGAGTTTAAACACTGAGCAGTGGGAGGGGAAATGCATAGATTTTAGCAGCAGACACATCAGCATTTGAATTTGGTCTCTGCTTCTAATTATATACCCATCAGAAAGAATAATAAATAACAAAGCACTTATATAGGCAAAATGTTTATATACCTCTGGCCAAAAAAACCACTTGAGAGAGAGCAGTGAAAAGACTTTGTGCAGGCATACTTGTAAGAAACCAAGGCAGAATCCCATGTGGCCAGGTTGATTGTGAGCCTAACATGACCAAGGCTTTGGATGGAATAGCATTTACTGCATTAAGAAATTAAGGTTGACTTTATAAGGCCAGTAAAAAAGCCCTTTGGAAAACTGGCCAGATACCCATCAGTAACCTTTCCTGATCTGTGGTAAGTAACGAAGTTCACTTGCTGATGGGTCTGGGAATGGAAATGTGCTCGGGGACCTCAAGAGAAGAGGAATTTACCCAATGTATACAGGTATCTAATGGCACAGATGAAACTTGGGCTCATGAAAGGCTTTTGAGAAGTCCAGCCTGAAAATTCCTTATAAAAGATTCCAGCAAAGATCCCCTGACTTAAGGCCTACCTGGGAGCAGAGGTCTGCACACACATTCCTGAATGCCTAAGAAGTTTCTTTATACCTTGTTTAAAGATCTGAAGTAACAGCCTCCAAACGGCAAGGCCAGCAAGGGCAGGTATTCAATCTACCTTGTTCCCCATAGCCTCAGGCATCATCAGATAAGAACAAAGAAGTGATGGCTAACAACATGTTTTCCATTAAGTTATGTTAAATTGGGTTATGTTGAAAGCGTTAAGTCAAAAGGTGTATGTTGAGTGGATAATCAGAAGCTAATCACAAGGTAGTCACATGATGTTTAAATGGATCAATGAGGTCATTGCTGTATTGTGCACATGTACAAAATTCCCTATATAAACCAACCTCAAATAAAGAAGCTCACCATTTTGCCTGAGTGAGCAGATGGTCACCTTTATTTAAAACACAATTTCAATAAGCGTGCTTATTCTCCGTGACATGACTTTTCTGTGAGACCCTTACAGCAACACACCTACTATTGGCTAGGACATTAAAATGCTTTTGATAATCCCAAAAATATTCAATAACCCCAAACTTCTAGCCACTTTCCCACAGTGGAAGTGTTTGATATGCATTAGTTATTCTCTTTTTCCCTTTAGAAACCTAAATAGACCACAAGCTTAGTAAGTATACCTACATTTGCACAACTGGAAAAGAAAAAGTCAGCGCAGATGTCTATATATTATTTGGTTTCTATCAATAAACTGGAACTTGAATACAATAATTATCTTAATCTCCTTTTATCCTTTTAGTAACTGAAACCATTTTCTCAGCTAAAGAAAATGTTTTTTGCTGTAAGCCTCTATGGCAGGCTTTATGACTTTAAATATTACCTATAACTCATTTATTATTTCAAATTCTCAAATCCTAAAAGTTGGAATTTTTGGAAGAATAGTCACTTCTTTAGGACATGAGATTAAAAAACAGTATGAAACCTGAATTTGTAATTCACTTATAAAAAGAACTGAAGTATATAATGGAATTATGGAAAAATGAAAGACTGTGAGCTGAATACAGTAAGATCAAAATAGAAGTAGTTGAAAGTACAGCTTTGCAGTTTACAAAAAAAAATAATGATTCTGTAAGGAGGGGTTAGCAATATATGCCATACCTAGGTTTAGATGTGATAGTCTCAACCTAAATTCCTCATGTTATTATATTGCAAAGACTAAATAACACATGCAAAACAAAGAAAATAGAGCTTTGCAAATTATTAGTACTCAGCACACACTGCATTATTATTGTATTTTATATTATCTATGTGGAGTAGAAGAATTCCAAACAGATAATATATGGCTTGATTATTAGAGATTTGATAGGATTTTAAAAGGTAATCTGAGTATGGTAATTGAAGGAGTAGTGAAAATTCACTTTGCTTCCATAGGAGAGAACAGAGAAAACTGCCTGAATAAACCAAAAGATTCTTGGAGACAACAACAAATTTTATGACAAATTTGGATGTCAAGTAGGCCACCTAATAAACAGCATGTAAAATAATTTAACATTTTTTACAAAGTATATAAATATTTTTTAAACACAATTATATTCATAGAGTGACTAATTCTAGGGAAAGGTCGTGCAATAAATTCTACTTTTTTCTATCATCTCTTACAAGTTATGTTGAAAAAGAACCGCAAATATCAGTGCCTGGCTCAACACAACATATATTTATTTTCACTAACATTGCATGTCTAATTTGGATAAGCAGAGATCTTGGAATGTGGTCGCCATGCAGAGACTTAACGCACATGAAAACTCAGTCTCTGCACATGCTTCTATGAATGCTAAAGCAGAAAACGTGTGGCAGATCCCACACTGACTCAGAGTTTTATCCTTTAGAGTATGTCACTTTTGCTATAGTTTATTGGTCAAACCAAGACACATGACTGCCTGATTCAAAGGGAGTGGGTAAATACAATTCTACTCAAAGAAAGAATGTAATATTTTTGAACAAGGCTTAATAACTCCATAATAGTCAATATCCATTTTGAATCACTGATGTTTAGTATACTAAAAGCAAATATAGAATTTTAAATATAAATTCTCATCTAGAAAAACGTTTGATATCTATTTATATTGGACATCATATAAATTATTTTCAGTTATTTTTCAGTGGTTCCTCTGAGTATTATAATTTAGTCTCTTAATTTATAAAAATCTAGTGGAGATTACTACTATGATGATGAAAATACTGTACAGACTTTATCTTCTCATATAGTTCTCTTCCTTTTAATCCTTTATAATGTTATTATCATAAATAACGTATTTTTATATTATAAGATCATCAAAAAAGTTTGACAATTATTACTTCATTTGGATTTTAAAAAAATCATTTATGAAAAAAAAGAATTCTAACCAAAAATTACATCTATACCTTTGCTAGATCTTTTTATTTCTTCATGAGGAATCATGTTATTGACTAGTAGAACTTCACATCTGCCTGATGGACCCTATTTAATATTTCTTACAGGGAAGGCCTAGTAGTGATAATTTTGCTTTGTTTTTGTTATGTGGGTTTAACTTTAAATATGTAATCTTATTGTCTTCTGGTCTCCATAGTTTCTAATGACAAATCAACTAGTAATCTTATTGAGGATTCCATATATATAAAGTGTCACTTCTCTCTTGTGGCTTTCAAGATTCTCTCAGTGTTTGTCCACAGCATAGATCTCTGAGTGATTTCTTCTTAGATCTTGAAGTTTTGCAATGCAAATCAATGTTTTACTTATTACTTCAGATATTATTTCTGGTATTCTCTGTGTGTGTGTGTCTCTTTTCCTTTCTCCTTCCTTCTCCCTTTGCCTCTACCTACCCCTTTCTGTCTCTTATGAGTATAGTGGTATGTGCTTTTGATGGTGCCCACAGGCCTCTGTGTTCTGTTATTTTCCTTCGATCTTTCTTCTTTCTCCTTTCCACAGATTAGATAGTCTTTTTTTTTTTTTT
>NW_003852401.1:3089450-3129771 GCF_000181295.1 Otolemur garnettii
CGGGCTGGATTCGAACCCGCCATCTTAGGTGTATGTGGCTGGTGCTTTAGCCACTTGAGCCACAGGCACCAACCCACAGATTAGATAGTCTTAACTGATTTTTTTTTTTTTTTTGAGAAAGAGTCTCACTATGTCACTTTTGGTAGAGTGCTATGCATCATAGCTCACAGCAACCTCAAACTCTTGGGCTTAAGTGATTCCCTTGCCTCCACCTCCTAAGTAGCTGGGACTGCAGGTGCCTGCCACAATGCCCAGATATTTTGTTGTTGTTGTCATTGTTGTTTAGCTGGCCTGGGTGTATGTTGCTGGCTCCCTATGGCATCCTATGCTGTGGACACCACCCAATCTTAATTGATTTATCTTCAAGTTCTCTGATTATTTTTTTGCCAGCTCTACTCTGTGGGTTGATCACCTTTAATGATTTCTTATTTTGGTCATTGTACTTTTCAACTCCAAAATTTCTATTTGATTATTTTTTCTTAAATAAAATTTTTGTATTTTTTAAAAAACATTCTCTGTCTGGTAAGAAATAAATCTCAACTTTTTCTTTATTTCTCTAGATAGTGTTTCCTTTACTTCTTTCAGTGTATTTATGATAGTTAACTTAGGTATTTGGTGATTCTAAATTCTAAGTTTCTCAGGACATTATTTATTGACTATTTTTCTTTATTCTATGACTCATATTTTCCTGTGTCTTTGTATGTCTCATTTTTTGTTAAAGACATATTATTTTAAATTATACAATGTGGCCATTCCAGAAACCAAGTGCTCTTCTCTACCACTTGTAAGTATTTGTTTTTGTTGCTGTTTTGGGGTTGTCAGTTTATATATTGACTTTCATGAAGTAATAGTTTGAAATCTATATTCTTTGTCATGTGTAGTTACTGAAGTGTCTGATTGGTCTGTTAATTACTGGACAGAGATTTCCTCAAACTCCTTAAACCAGTAAGCTTTCAAACTTTACCGATGGACTCTGTATGCAAGCTGTACCAACCATGCTTCTAACTCTGCAGCATTCACACAACTGATTTTTCCTTGACTTCTTGAATACAGAAAAACTTAAAATCAGCTCGAGATGTGAATTAAGAGTATTATTAGGCCTTTCCTGAAAATGCACACAGTGGAGGCCTGCACATCTGTTTGACCAGAGATATGTCAAAGGTTTTCAAAACTTTCATCTAATTTCTTTTTTCTTTTCTTTCTCTCTCTCTCTCTCTCTCTTTTTTTTTTTTTTTTTTTTTTTTTTGAGATAAAGTCTTACTCTGTTGCCCAAGGTAGGATATTGTGTATCAGTCTAGCTCACAGCAACCTCAAACTCTTGGGCTCATGTGATCCTCCTGCTTCAGCTTCACCAATAGCTGTGACTAGAGGCAACCACCACAATGCCAGATAATTTTTCTATTTTTTATTAGAGATAGGATTCTTGCCCTTGCTCAGGCTGGTCTTGAACTTCTGAGCTCAAGTGATACTCCTGCCTCAGCCTCCCAGAGTTCTAGGATTACAGGCACGAGCCACCTTTCTTGGTCTGTATATCTCATTTCTAAATGTTCCCTATAATTTCTTTTATTAAACTTATTTGTCTCAACTATTATCCCCTTCTCAGGCATGTCTAATGTTAAGAAATTAATGATAATTGTTTTCAGTCAACACCCTGGGAAAAAAAGCCTGTTTTCATTGAGTGAGCTTTGAGGCAGGTCAGATAGAGAGAAGTCTAAGAGAGGAGTATTCCAGGGAAATGACAAATGAAATGATGACAAATATCTAGAAATGTGCTTTTCAGGAGCTCTGAACATGATCTTCTCACTTCAGTGGCTGTTAGGCTGCTGATTTCCAAGCTACCATAATTATGAAGCTGTTCATTTTCAAGTTACTGAAAAGCTAGGAAGAAGGTACTGATAATAGGGAAAATTAGAATGCCATAAGATTCACTTTATTAAAACAAAATTCAGCCATTTTTAGTGAGCAAATACTTCCCAAATTGCAAATTAAGACTTGCATTAATTTCCAGAGTTCTGAAAAAGTTTATTTTGACAGTTTTTGCAAGTTTTTTCATTGCTTGTATGGAAACTTCTGGGGGTCCTTATTCTCTCAATTTGGAAGTACTTTACCTACATGCATTCTTAAACCTTCCAATTATTTAAATGTTTTGAAATTGTTTTCATTTTGTAAAACCAGCAATTTCCAAAATATTGCATTTCTGTGAATTTAAAAATTTCTAACCATTTTTGTGTTTTTCTTCTATTTCTTTACTATATTTTTGTCTTACCATCATCTATCCTAATATAATCAAGCATGTGCTAATAAAACCCATGATTTAGACTCTGTTTTTATATTTTCCACAGAGCCTAGTAAAATTCTTAGCACGTAATAGAAATCTGTAGGTCCAGTGCAAGTCCCCACACTTAGAAGAGTAAAGATTCCCTAATAGATGCCCAATATTTCTTGCAAAAAGCAAGACACAAGCCAATGTTTTCTAAGTGACTTGTGTCTTTTTTCTAGCTCCCTCTGTGTCTCATGTGCTCTTTTTTATTCCAGACTACTGACCTGACACCATAATATTCTTTGAACCATTTCAAAGATGAAAGAATAGTAGGATTATTCAAGAGTGAAAACATTGCTGAGCCAGAGGTCACATAGACTCAGTTCTAGTCCAAAATCTACTCTCCTCTGTCCCAGGTAAGTCACTTTTAGAGTTCTCTGAGCTTCTTTCTTTCTTACTTTCTTCTTTTTTGGCAGTTTTTTGGCCAGGAGCTAGATTTGAACCCACCACCTCCAGCATATAGGGCCAGCGCCCTACTCTTTTGAGCCACAGGCGCCTCCCTCTCTGAGCTTCTTTTCTTCGCTTATGTAAAATAAAGTGACAAACAATTCTTGGAGAACTGCAGTAAGGCTAAATAAGAGTATGGGGAAGCACTTTGTAAAGTATAAAATGTACACAATCAAAATGTGTTACTGAGCCCAATACTACTAGTTTTGCAATTTCTAGTGAAACTTTGATGATTCACAGCAGGCATTAACTGCTAAGATACCTACTCACTTTTGTGGACAGGCACCTAGGGCATTTTCACATTGTACCCCTGGTAAATTAAATTCTATACAGATAATGTTGACATTCACAAAGAATTTAGGCTTGCTGAAGTGTGATGTTATATAAAATAAAATTGCATTAATAAAATTATTTCTATGCTTTAATCTTCAAAAGCAGCTTCTAGGAGAACTGCTTTGTACTGTGCAATTGGAAGAAAATTGGACCATGATAGCTCATCACAGCCACAAAGGAAGGCTGTATGTAATAAAATAAAAATGCTTTCAGTGTGCAAACTAAAGGAGGTGACTTCCTTTAACAATATAACTCACATTAGGTGAAATTTTATATGGTTTATACTGGAAATATTAAGCATTTCAAGAATTTCTTCATATTCTTATAGGTCTTTTAAGTGAATCTCTAATTGTAAGGATAATCCAGATCAATTAATGACATTTTTATAAAGTTGTGTTTTGAAACCCACAACTTCCTTTGAAGTCTTTCAGCACTCATTCCTCTTGCTAGTGCTCTTATCTGACTACTTTTATCATTGAATTTTCATCGCCGTCTACTGTTAGCTCTATCATTAAGCTAATGTATTTAAAAGGAACTGCTATGTACTCTGCATATGATACTCATGGAATATCTATTTTTAATGGACTAGACACTGAGAATACCGAAATGAGCAAGACAGAGTCTCCCTCTTCCTAGTGCTTTGGGGCTAATAGGCTAATTATCACGAGGGTGTTGAGAGAAGCTATTGTAGAGATAAGTTTAAAATACTAATGGTGCACATAAATTAGGGCAACTAATTTTTTCTGTAGTGCTAGAGAAGTCTTCAGAGAAGAAACACTAAGTTGCCCTTAAAAATTAAACCAGATTTCTCCAAGGAAAAGAGATTGAGTTTGGCTCTCCATGAAGAAAGACTAGCATATGCAAAGGTATGGAGACACAGAAGTTGTGTACAAGAATATGAGATAGAAAGAAATGGAAAGACATTCTGGATAACCAGACCACACAGTTCATGGGCAAACAGTAAAGTTGTTACTTAAAAAGACGACGACATCACGCTGTGAATGGTTTTTACATCATGTAATAGAATTAGGTGAATCTCTGAGGAGTTTTTAAATGGGAAAATTTTACGTGAATTGTATGAAAGTCAAAGTAGTAAGAATAATGATAAAAACCTACTTTTCTAAGTCAAATCTACTTTTCTTTCCCTCACATTTTCCAAAGTGTATGAAAAGTATGAGCTATAGCATTGAAATGCTACATTTCCTTTGGTGTTTATCTTATTTTCATTGCCTATATATTTATTTTTACCTGACCTTTTATCTATTTTATTTTTTATAATGCTGTATACATGCATTTTGTAAATTACCTCAACTTCTATTTGGCAAGAGTCTTGATAAGATTGTTTACACAAATGGAATACACATGAAAGTAAAAAGTGCCAGGGATTAATTGATTTTACACAAAGGAAAACTAAGTTATACTAAGTAGACTTCATCTATATTTTTGGTTATATGTGTCACACATTCAGATGACTGAACTAAGTGGGAAAGTATGAAGAGCTCCCTGATACCTATTATTACTGTGAGAGAAATAGGTTTCAATCTAATTTTATGTCTTTTTCTATTGTCTACAAGAAAATATATTGTATTTAACATGGCATGTATTGGGGGCATTATTTCTTTATTGTAATATTTTTCCCTAATTATTAAATTTAAAAAAATAATAAATTAAATAATTTGGAAGACATTTAAAGACATAATAATGGAATAATGAATAAAATCATTAACTGAGTTATATATATTCTAAAAATTCTATCAAAAGTCATATTTTACTATTTTGGGGGAACCATTTGAGTGCCTATCATTTGTAGAAGTAGTTGTCAGTATTTATTTTTATTCAAAAAATCATGTTTATACCAGGCATGGAAGTAGTTATAAATACAAGAAATAGAAATAGTTAAGAGTGTGAATATTTATATGTGATGTCAGTAGACTAAGTACTTAGGAAATTCTACATAGGAAGAAAAGGTTTCAGGGAAAACTTTAAGCTGAAAAGGAATGGAGTAGGTCTACCAAATTTTAGAGGAAGGATTTTTAACCAAGAAGTGCATATATATGTCACAATTCCCCTAAGGGAATTCATCAGTTAAATTCAGCTGTTTGGTGGTGGTGGCATGAGGGGGAAATTTGTGAGTTTGTGTAGTGAAATATATATATTTTTAATTAACCTTTGACTAAACTTCAGCATTTCAATTTATTGTGAATTTAGGCCACAAATATCGGTACTTGTTACTTTGTTACCCAAAAGAAATTTAGTTGTTTGATTTCTCATTACAAATGCTGAGTTATCTTCATGCACTCATACCCACTAATTACTACTGGTAGTTATTAGGCTACCCCAATTATGTAATATGTTAACTATATAATCACATTTCCATCACTCTACTAAATTTATTTTGAAAAATACTTTGAAAACTGTAATTTTTTTTTGCATTTAAAACCCTTCAAACATTGTTATGAGAGGGATTTCCCTTAAATGTCCCCAGAAAGCCAAAGCTGTCCACAGTATGTAAGAGAAAGACCAAGAACGCCTTTTGACACCTGTGTTCAGTGAGCTGAGGTAGAAGGCAAGATTCTACAATGTGGACAAAGAAAACAATTAGCATGGGTATTCCTTATTTGGTTACACCACCACAGTGGTTACCCCACCATCAATGGCTACAACACTTGGTAAAATTATTAGCGATGCCACATTAAAAGACCCTTCTCCACAGATAACTGTCAGCCCTCTAGGAGGCCCCAGGTTCTGCAGGAACCCTACACCTTGTAGTTTTCCAAGACTCGTAGACAACCCTTTGTCAGATCATAATCCTCTATTATTTTTTCCCCACACACAAATTTATGTGGTTAGGAACAGTTTACATTTCTATGGCAATAGTTATGGAAAACATTTCGTCAAACTTGACTAGCTGTAAGGTTTCCCAGATATAACAGTCCTTTCAGGTTCTTATCCGGCAACTACACTTGAGATTTTACGCGTTTCCCAAATATAAGATGCCTTTTTTGGGCTCTAGGATGAAGTCACATCTCCAGATGCCATCTGAGTATTTTACTCACTTCGATTAAGGGCATATTTTACTGGGTGAAGAAGGCTACACTTCACAGCTCATCTGTCAGGAAAAATGTGTGCGGCTTTAGTAGTTTGGGACTATCTTGTGCCTCAAAGCTCTGTCCACCTTGGGCCTCCTGCAGCAGAGTCACCGCCAAGCTTTCATGGGAACCTCAGCTTGAAGATCAGCAATGCGGACTTCTGGTAGCGGGAATGTCACTCAGGGCCACTGTGCCGGGTAAACAGTGGGCAGGGATGGGGGTTCCTTATGCCACAGGTGGTCTGTAGGGTGTGTGAGGCTACCTGGCGGCTGCTCCGTCTGGTAAAGCCAGGGCAGTAATCCTTTGTACTAAACTGCCACAGGAACTGAGGGAACAAATGGCTGCCTGTGGACACGTACGGATCTGACTTAAAAACAAACAGTGGCTTAGTAGGTCTGCTCATAGTAATTCTGAAAATATGGGGAAAATCTTACCCTCTGTCCTGGAGTTTTTCTTTGTTCACATGGAGTGTTCACTACATTTTGCTTCTTCAATGGGGCTGCAAGGTTAGGTGACTAAGACCACATTTTTCCCAGTGTCTCTCTTTTTTCATTCACCATAGAACAAATGTTAAGTTCTTTTTAAGAAGATATGGGTTTGAAGCTCAACGTAATTTACTAGATTTGATGCAAACGAATCCACACTGTTACTTGCCCTTGGCCTTGCGGGGACTTTGTGTTTCTGAGCAGCAGCAAAGCCTGAATGTTAGGCAAGAGTCACCTTGTGCGATAGTGACTTTGCCCAGCAGCTTGTTCAGCTCTTGGTCCTTGTGGATGTCCAGCTGCAGATGACGAGGGATGATGCGAGTCTTCTTATGGTGCACAGAGCAAAGTTGCCAGCTGCCAGCTCCAGGATCTCAGCAGTCAGGTGCTCCAGTATCACTATCAGGTTCATTGAGCAGCCTACCGCTCTCTGGACCCAATTCACTCTCTGGAGCACGAGGTGACCACGCGCACAGGGAACGTGAGACTCACCCTAGATAGAAAAACCAATCTTGGGCTTAGCGTGAGCTTTGCTGCCCTGCTTGCCACATCCAGACATCCCGGTCTACGTAACTAATTACAAGACGCTAACCTCTAATATTTCTTTAATGTTTATTATCAGAAGTCTTATAAAATGTTATACACACACAGAGACACACACATGTGTTTCTTAGAAGCAAGGAGCTAAAAATCTCCCTACAGGGTCCTTTGAATTGTGCCCACCATCCATCAGATATTTGCACGAACAGTGGGTAATCTTAATTTGAGAATGAATTGCCATTTGGAAACCCTGTTCCTGAGTAGTCAACTTCATTCATACTTCTTTAGATATTTGAAATATTTAAATTTATGATAATTAGGCCATAACAAAACGTGTACATAAATAGAAAATCACATTAACTGCTCTGTCTTCATAATAGTCATAGCTCCCTTACTGTTAAACCAGCTTGAAAATTTGGAAGAAATTCAATGTCAGCCTTCAAAGAGATTTAATCGAAATACATGTGAATTCTCTGAGTAACACATGGAAAAGGTGGCTATCTATAAATATTCTCCCTCATACGAACTAAATAAATGTGTTCCTAAGTGCTGATGGGCAATTTAGTGTGTCTTCATCACTATTGGTCTTATTTGTTATAATATCCTTTTATAGCATTCAGTATATGTGATGTTTACTGCACCTGCCTAAGTTTCCCTAAGTACCTAAGTGACAAAAACAGGTGCCTTAAATACTTAAGTTAGAACAGAGCTGGCATGTTAGAAATATCTGATTATTTCAGTTTTTATTTATTCATAGCATGTGTTTCTTTGTGTTCCAGTATTTTAGTTGAATCAGGTGAGACTTGACGTTCTTTGCCAATTTATTACAGAAAAACTTAACATAATGGACCATTAAAAGAATCTTTATTAAGAAAAGATTCTATGTGGTACAGAGGAAGGAGTCCTGGACTGAAAATCAATGGGATGATAACTACTTGAAACTAGTTTTTCCATTCGTTATTTTAAAACTGAACAGCCCAATTTGCTCATCCTCTGTCCATTTTTTTGTCCTAATTTCTTTTTTCTTTTTTTTTTTTACTTCTTCCCTCATTACATTCACTTCCTAATTATCTTTCTCCATCTTTCACCAATTATTTATACGCCAGGTACAGTGACACTCTTATACTTTTAATGAAATTTACCTATGAATTTACCTCTAATAATCAGGCACCTCCGGCTTTCTGAATTAAAAGTTAACCAATCCAGTAAAGGAGTCATTTGAAAACAGCTAAAAAGAATGGCAAGACTTTCCTTTCCAGAAGGAACCAAAATATATGTAAAAATATGGCTTTTAAAAGGGAAAGAAATTCTTAAATCACTGATTCATTCATCTCACAAACATTTAAAAGAGTGTTACTACTAAAAATGGTCACCCCAGTATAGTTCAAGGCATACTGAGATTCAAGTCACTTTGGGACAACAGGGACAAGATTTCCCTCCAACTTCATAAAACAGAAAACAGAGAAACAGATTTAAGTTTTCAGAGATGTCTCTTTAAGCCTTTGTTTGAGTACTAATCTCTTCTTGTGTGACATGGAACTACTTGAGGGCATGGAAAGAACCACTAGAAAGCCAGCCATCAGAAACTTTCCAAAGCTGAAAGAGGGCTTGGAAGGTTTATATTCCCACCTGACAATTCCTTTGTTCAGTTTCATCTTTTCTAGGTTTGTTTAAAAGGTTTTTTTTTTTTCCTTGAGGTTTAGAACAGATTTTAGTAGAAATATTTGACCCCTATTACTAAGATGATACACTTCTGTAAAGTCCATCCAATGGCTGTAATACAAGGTCATTGTACTTGTTAAAGACTCAACAAATACAAATTTTGACTCTCATCTCACATTATATATTAAAAATTGACATGAAATAGATCATTGATTCAAATAAAGAGCTAAAACCATAAAACTTCTATTTATAAAAATTATAAGAGAATATATTTGTGACTTTAGACTAGACAAAGATTTCTTAATAAGACACAAAAAACCATGAGTCATAAAAAATTTGTACAATTTTATTTCATAAAATTTAAAAGTATTTGTGTTTCATGAACCTCTAATAAGAAAATGAAAAGTCGGCTCGGCGCCTGTGGCTCAAGCGGCTAAGGCGCCAGCCACGTACACCTAAGGTGGCGGGTTCGAATCCCCAGCCTGGACCCGCCAAACAACAATGATGGCTGCAACCAAAAAATAGCCGGGTGTTGTGGCGGGCACCTGTGGTCCCAGCTACCTGGGAGGCGGAGGCAGGAGACTCGCTTGAGCCCAGGAGCTGGAGGTTGCTGTGAGCTGTAATGCCACGGCACTCTACCCAGGGGGACAGCTTGAGGCTCTGTCTCAAAAAAAAAAAAAAAAAGAAAATGAAAAGTCAAGATGTAGATTAGATAAAATATTTATAAACATGCATCTAACACAATTTATATTTATGGTATACAAATAATTCTTACAGCATAATATGGAGGAAAATAATTTGATTTAAAAATGGCAAAAAATAGAAAGTAAGGAAATGTTCAAAACAAAAAGTTGTGGCTGTATCAAAAGGACACAGGAGCAAGCCAACCTGTAAAAGTTCTCCTTGGTGAAAGCCAGAACAATGTAACTAACAAAATAGAGTAATATATAATTACAACCCAATATAAAAACAAATATTCACCCTGGCATGAATTATCAAAGAATTAAACGTGAGGAAAATAACACTCTTTCTTACAGAATAATTTTATTTTATTTTTTAAACTTCAAATTTTATTTTTATTTATTTATTTTTTTAAGTTAACCTTTTTTTTTTTTTTAGTTTGGCATTCATTGAGGGTACAAAGATTTAGGTTACACTGATTGTATTTGTTAGATAAAGTCCATCTTATATTTGTGTCCTTCCATTAAGTGGTGTGCCATACACCATGTCCTCTATCCCACACCCTCCTGCCTGCCCTCTTCCCATTAACTTATGCCCCTACCCCACCCCTTGTGTTAATTCATCTACTGCCTTCATATTATAATTGAGTACATTGGATTCTTGCTTCTCCATTCTTCTGATGCTTTACTAAGAAGAATGTGTTCCTCCTCCATCCAGGTTAATATAAAAGATATAAAGTCTCCATCTTTTTTAATGGTTGAATAGTATTCCATGGTGTATATTTATAGTGTGTGTGTGTATACACATATATATTGTGTATATATATTCCATATATGTATATATATAATATATATATATAGTGTGTGTATATATATTTTATGATATATATATATATATCACAGCTTGTTAATCCATTCCTGGGTTGGTGGACATTTATGGACACATTTTGGCAATTGTAAATTAAGCTGCAATAAACAGTCTAGGGCAAATGTCCTTATGAGAAAAGAATTTTTTTTCTTCTGGGTAGATGCCTAGTAATGGGAATACAGGATCAAATGGAATGTATAATTTGAGTTCTCTGAGGATTCTCCATACTTCCTTCTAAAAAGGTTGTAGTAGTTTGCAGTCCCACCAGCAGTATAAAAGTGTTTCTTCTCTCCACATCCACACCAGCATCTTCAGCTTTGAGACTTTGTGATGAGGGCTCTTCTCACTGGGGTTAGGTGATATCTCAGGGTAATTTTGATTTGCATTTCTCTGATGATTAAGGATGATGAGAATATTTTTCATGTTTGTTAGCCATTTATCTGTAATCTTTAGAGAAAGTTCTATTTATGTCTCTTGCCCAGAAGATTTTCAGTTTAATTAAATCCCATTTGTTTATTTTTGTTGTCGCCATTGCCATGGAAGTCTTCTTCATAAAATCTTTCCCCAGACAGATATCTTCAAGTGTTTTCCCCACACTTTCTTTGAGAATTTTTATTGTTTTATGCCTTAGATCTTTTATACACCTTGAATCAATTTTTGTGAGTGGAGATAGGTGCACTTCCAGTTTTAGTCTTTAAGATGTGGTTATCCAGTTCTCCCAGACACATTTATTGAATAGGAATTCTTTCCCCCAATGTACTTTCTTGATGGGTTTATCAAAGATCAGATAGCTGTAAGATATTAGTTGCATATCATGATTTTCCAATCGGATCTAAATGTCAATGTCTCTATTGTTGTGCCAATGCCATGCTTTTTTGATCACTATGACCTTGTAGTATAGCCTAAAGTCTGGTAGGGTAATACCCCTAGCTTTGCCTCTGAGAATTGCCTTGGCTATACAGGGCTTTTTCTGTTTCCATATAAAATGAAAAATTATTTTTTCCAAATTTTGAAAGTATGATGATGCTATTTTAATGCATTGAATTTGTAGACTGCATCGGGAAGTATAGACATTTTGACAATGTTGATTGTCTCCATTACATAAGCATGGTATGTTTCTCAATTTTTTGTGGTCTTCTACTATTTCTTTTCTTAGAGCTTTATAATTTTCTTTGTAGAGGTCCTCCACCTCTTTTGTTATGTATATTCCTAGGTATTTCATTTTATTTGAGGCCACTATAAAGGGAATTGTGTCCTTGATTAGCTTCTCATCTTGGCGGTTATTGGCATATACAAAGGCTACTGATTAGTGGACATTGATTTTATATCCTCAGACATTACCATATTTTTTGACCACTTCCAGGAGTCTTATGGTTGAGTCTTTGAGTGTAAGATTGTATCACTGGCAAAGAGTGACAGTTTAACCTTCTCTGTACCCGTTTGGGTACCCTTTATTTCCTTCTCTTATTTGATTGTATTGGCAAGAACTTCCAGCACTATTTTTAATAGTAGTGGTGATAGAAGCCAACCTTGTCTGGTTCCAGTTCTAAGTGAAAAAGCTTTCAATTTTACTCCATTCAGTATAATATTATCTGTGGGTTTTTCATAGATAGCTTCAATCAGTTAAAGAAATGTGCCACCTATACCTATATTCTTAAGTGTTCTTGTTAGAAAAGGATGCTGAATTTATCAAATGCTTTTTCTACATCTATTAAGAGGATCATATGGTCTTTGTTTTTGCTTCTGTTGATATGCTGAATCATGTTTATGGACTTGAGTATGTTAAACCAGCCTTGCATCCCTGGCATGAAATCTACCCCATCATGATGAAAGATTTTTTTAATGTGTAGCTGTAATCTATTGGCTAGGGTTTCACTGAGAATTTTTGTTTCTATATTCTTTAGAGAAATTGGTCTGAAGTTCTCCTTAGTTGGGTCTTTTCCTGGTTTTGGTATGAAGGTGATATTTGTTTCAGAGAACATGTTGAGGAAGATTCCTTCCTTCTCAATTTTTTGGAATAGGTTATGAAGTATGGGTATAAACTCTTCTTTGAAGGAGAGGGTGCAGTACCAGGTATTGATCCTTTCCTCCCCATTGTAAAATTTCTGGGCATATAGAGTTACTTGTAGTACTCAGAGATGATCTCTTGTATCTCTGTGAGTGGCATCTGTTATTTTTTCTCCTTTATCATTTCTGATTGAGGTTATTAGAGATTTTTACATTTTGGTTTCTGGTAAATTTGACCAAAGCTTTTTCAATTTAAATTATTTATTCAAAATGACAACTTTTTGTTTGATTAATTTTCTGAATGATTATTTTGTTTTCAATTTCATTAATCTCTGATTTAATTTTGGTTGTTTCTTTTCTTCTGCTATGTTTAAGATTAGATTGTTCTTCTTTTCCCAATTCCATAAGATGGTTCATGAGTTTGCTAATGCCCTCTTTTTCTGTTTTGAAAACATAGGCATCTAATGCAATAAATTTCCCTCTTAAGACTGTTTTTGCTGCATCCCATAGGTTTTGGTAACTTATACCTTAATCTTTGTTATGTTTGGGGAATTTAACAATTTCATCTTTTATCTCTTACTGAAACCAATTATTATACAGCAAAAGGCCATTTAATTTCCATGTCTTTGTGTGTGTATGAGCATTTGTGTTGAAGTTGAATTCTATCTTTATTGCCTTGTGGTCTGAGAAGATACCAGGTATAATTTATATTCTTTTAATTTTGATGAGATTTGGTTTGTATGCAAAGATGTGGTCTATTTTGAAGTATGTACCATGGGCTGATGAGAAAAATGTATGCTCCTTAGCATTTGGATGGTGTGTTCTGTATATGTTAATTAATCTCAGTTGTTCTAGGGACAAATTTAAGTCCTTTATATCTTTGTTTAGTTTCTGTTTAGAGAATTAATCCAATTCTGTCAGAGGGGTGTTAAAGTCCCTAGCTATTATGGTGCATGGGATATCATATTGCTCAGGCCCATCAAGGTCTGTTTTGTAAATCTGTAAGCATTTACATTGGGTGCATAAATATTTAAAATTGAAGTGTCTTTTGTTGTATTGTTCCCTTCACCAGTATAAAGTGTCCATCTTTGTCTTTATTAACTAAGATGCTTTAAAGACACTTGTTTCTGCAAATAAGATTGCACCCCCTCCTTTCTTCTGATTTTCATTTGCTTGAAGTACTATTTTCTATTCCTTAACACTGAGTCTTGATTTGTCCTTAAAGGCTGGATGTGTTTCCTAGAAACAGCATATGGATGGCTTGTGCTTTTTTTATCCAATCAGCCAGCCTGTGAATCTTCAGTGGTGAATTATATCTTGCTTTCGCTGGTTATTTGGTCTCTGACATTTATTTAGAGAGCTGATAAGTGGAACACACACTATATTCAGCTCACCACCTTCTCTCTGTGCTTCCTGAGCTACAACTCTGGGTAAGTTGCCAGTGCCAGGTATGGCTGGGTTCTTTCTTTTACCCTAGTCATACCAGAAGAGCTCAGCTGAACTATCCTTCTGGGACAGAATAATTTTAAATCATATGTGTAGATATACGTCTCACTAGGAGGTAAGTCCCTAATTTGTATTATATTTACTAACTATTTTATGAAGGGAGGATGAGGAGGCAGTACAAGTATCCTAAAATTTATTTATGGGATTTTCCATTTTTGATTTTCGATGACAAGGAAAAAAATCTATAAAGGCAGAATATTGTCTTCTAAATAACCTGATGAGGAAAAAAAAAACAATATATCATTGATATAGTGCTATAGTTTGAATGTGTACCCCCTCCAAATCTCATGTTGAAATTTGATTCTATATGTTTGAGGTGAAGCCTAGCAAGGACGTGTTTGGGTCATGAAGGTAGATTCCCCATGAATGGACTAATGCCCTGCCTGGGGGTGAGGAATGAGTAAATTCTTGGTTTATTATTTCCTGTGAGAGTTGGTTGTTAAAAACCCTCATGCCTCCAATTTCTCTTGCTTTCACTGGTCATGTGGTCTCTTCACATGCCAATTCTGGTTTCCCTTCTGCCGTGAGAAGAGGCCATCATAAGCCCTCACCAAGTTGTTCCTGGTACCAGGCTTCTCACACAGCCTGGAGAACCGTGAGCCAAATAAACCTCTTTTTATAATGAAGTGCCCAGCCTCAGGTATTCCTTTTTAACAACACTGAACTAACTAACACATATAGTAAAAGAAAAATCAAGAAATATTAGCAACAGAAATATTAACAAGAATAAAATTAAAAGTGCTTCTAAAATATATATTAACAAAGATATGGTGACAATGATAACTGAAATAGAATGCAAGTCAAAGAGAAAATGGGAGGAAGATGTTTATCTTAAACAAAGGATAATTTATAATGAATATATGACAGTCATGAATGTGCAAGCCGCATATTACTACAACAAAATACTTAAATATGATTACAAATATGGACTTAGAAGAGAAATGTGAGTGAAAACTTTGAATGCATTTTGTAGCATTTGATGGAACAAATAACAACAAAGAAGATTAGTAATAGAATTAATAAAATTAAGTGAATAGGTGACTATCAATTCATATAATAAATAGAACTTTTTATGTGTGCTTTGAAGGCAAATGTTAATAGGATATTAATTTGTACACACATGCATAGAATCAAGTTTATATGCTATTTCTATCTGATTATTTATAAATACAGTTGTTATCAGAAACTGAAATAGTGTTTCCTTTTTCTAACAAAGTCTCTCCTAAATTAATCCGTGTGAAAGAAGTGACAATTTTAATTAAATTTTTGTTACAATGAAAGTATATTCTATCAAATCTCATAAGCCATAACAAAGCAACACAAAATGAAATACGTAAATAAAATATAATCCATACATAACGGGGAAAAGTAATGTTTTTCCTTTTTTTCACCAGGTTTATGGCTAAGGCACCAATGACAAAAGACAGATTATCAAGAGAAAAGCATAGAAAACGTATTTACTGCAGGTTTTATGTGATACAGGTGCCTTCAGAAATGAAGGCTCAACAAACAGGGAAATCAAGGTATTGTTTTACTGATGTTTGATAAAGACTGGACAGTCGTGGGGAAGTATGACAGGACAAATGGTGTGTGCTGTAATCATGATACACCAGAGGGAACTTAGCAAGGTCTGTTTGTTCAAATTCTTTTCTATATCCCTTAGTCTACAGAAATAAGAACACTCTTTTCCTATGGGTACTAAGTGGGTACCTCTGGAATTAAAGTTTTATGATCTGCTTTGGGGGACAGAGGTAACAGCAAGGTTAAAGTTACCTTTCTGCTTGTGGTATTTTTTAAAATGCCAAGATGGTTTACTTTGGAGTAATATGTCCTGAACATCATCAACATAGAAACAGCCTTTAAAAAAAAAAAAAAAGAAGAAACCTCATTAAAAAAAATACTGTGAATGGAATATAACAGGAGATAGACAAGTATGTTTCTCAACTATAATGAATATGTTAAATACCCTGTCAAAAGAAAGGATTTCAGACTGAATTTTTAAAATTCAACTATGTGTTGCTAACAAATAGTAAAGCTCAGTTTTGATGAGACTTGAAGCTTATAAAAGTTTGTGGCTCTCTTAAAGAAAATGAATACATCATTATATAATAAATACAATCTGGCACATAGCTTTGGAAGGTTCCTGAAATGGATATTTTATTAGTTTGCTGTTCATGCTGTCTCCAGTTGCAAAATTTGCATATAAAACAAAATGAATGGAAACACTAAAAATAGAGATTACTAAAGGCAAAACCTAAACAAAAAGAATAACACCACTGCATGAATAAAATTCAACACAAAAACAACAGATAAGAAAGAGAGGATAAGTTTTTCTGTCCAAAATCGCCCCAAAACTATAAGGACCATGAATGGATTTTTATTGAATAAGACAAAATACAGTTGGAAAAACCTGTTTAAAATAAAGAGGTTTGTGAAAAAAAAATTTGATATTGAATATTAGTGTTTATTGAGATTAAGGGTAATTAAGGGTATGTGATTTGGATAAGATAAAATTAGATCTGTATATATTATTAGATATATTAAAATTTTTAAATTAGAGAATAATTTTAAGTATATATAAATCTATTATAAAATGAAAACAAAACAATTGGATTGAGAGACAACTTTTATATTTTTATTATATATATCATCCTATTTTAAATGTCCCTAGAACACTTACCATGCATAATTCAATGCAGGAAATGTCTCAGAGAAAGTATTTGTTGAAAATTGATTGAAAATTTTTATGAGGAT
Organism: Otolemur garnettii; assembly: GCF_000181295.1. Lineage (NCBI taxonomy): Eukaryota > Metazoa > Chordata > Mammalia > Primates > Galagidae > Otolemur > Otolemur garnettii. The sequence continues at coordinate 3,106,139 of NW_003852401.1, forward strand.
TTACTTATTCTATATTTAATGAGCCAAAATTTTTTTCTATAAATAGTGGTTATCTGGTTTATTACTACTCTTTCCTTTGATTCTCTTCTACACTTTTAGTTGCCTCCAAACTTTGTATGAGACACTTTCCAATGTCCTTTTGTGATGGATTAGAGATGATTTCTCCCTCATTTCAATTTTGGGTAACTACACAGTGGCTTTCCCTACTTTTCATTACTGGCTAGAAACAGAGTTCTTTATCTGGCAGAAGTCTGGAAGAGTGTGACCTTGGGTAAGACACATCAGCAACTTGAATGCAATGGTACCTGTACAAAACAACTCAGAAAAACACTTAAGAGGATAAATTTCGTGAGAGTCTGAGAATTTTAACCATTCCAACAGTGCTGTTCAAACCTAAGAGTCTATAATTATAATTGTTCCTAATTTATTTATTACTATCATACTCAACTTGTCTTCATATACATTGAAAAAAAAGAATTTATTTCTTTCTTTACTGACCTATCTAAAAAATCATACATTTCTAATTGGTATATCCCACATCATCTTCTTGACCTATACATAAAGTCAGATCTCATTTTAAAATTTCAATCGTTTCTATACTCACTGACACTGAATATTTCTCCCAGTCCCATTTTTCTGTCAAAAAATTGCCCTGGAATCCTGGGGACTCAAGCATTATTAGGGGATATTGTTTCTTTAAACTACCTCCTCATTGAAAAATTGGAATCACTGGAATAGTTCAAAAGAGGAACCCACATTTTCTGCTATAGTTACCTGAAAAAAGACACACTATGGAGAACATTTGTTGAGAGCTGAGATGATTTGTGTACTGGTGTAGATTTCCACAAAGTGGGGAGTTTGGGGGAGGGATAGTTCTTTTTAAGAGAGAATGAATTGACTCCTTTTGAGTTATACTTATACACTCCTTGAATTATTTATATTGCCTTTGCAGAGGCCAGTTGAGCAAATTGATATTGAGCTTGAATTTAAATAAATTAGTCTGAATTTACCTTAAAGTTATAAAAATAATGATTTTACAAAGGTACTTTTCTTAAACTGAATTATTTGAAAGTTTTTCTCCTCAAATTTCAAGTCTATGTAAGTATACACAAATCTTTCAAATTCTGTGTAACAAGATATTACATTACTTCAGCTTCTTTGAACGGCTCAATTACTCGACTCCACTATCTGGACACACTAGCAAAACCATTTATGAATGTGTGGATTGATAAAGTCATAAATGATCTGTCGTACTAAGAGAAATAAATTTGCCTTACTTTAATTAACCCTAAAAAGATGGCGTGGAACATATTAGTCCTCAAAATTTAAATAAATGAAGTCGCAACCATAACTCTTTGATAAGTGTTCTGTAGAGATTTTATTTAGAATATTACCCTCCAATATCTACTCTAGGACTAGCAAAAATAGTGGTAATTATCTAGCACCTAACATAGATGCATAGGTTTGCAGAATGCATTCTTGAAACTTCAAAACAATTTTACTATTATTCTGATTTATAAAATGAGATTAAAGAGGTTAGATTAGTAGCTGAATGTCAGAAAGCTAAACAATAGTCCATGAAATCTGAACTCAGGCCTCTTAAGTCCAATACACTTTACCTTATGTATGCCCAAGCCAAAACATGACAGAAAATAATGAGATGTTCTGGAGGTTTTCATCTCATAGATTGAGAGAGCATATTGAAACAAAAAAGATAAATACAAGTAAACATTGGAGTGGTTAAACATATGTGTAGTCTTGGAAGTATATATCAGTTACATAGGCACTTTAACTGTAAAGATGAATTATAAAATATCTATTTCTGCCCTATAACCTATTAGCACTCTTTTTTTTAAATTCAAAGTGCTAGGCTAAAGGGAATTTGAAGATCCACCCCCCCCCAAAAAAAAAAATCCCTGACTTTGAGTTGCCTGTTTAAGGACCTGGAATTCTCAAATAACATTTTAAGTGTTCATTCATTATCACATTTAATCCTTAAAACTACTTAATTGGTTTGGAAGATCCTTGCCCTTAGTTTTACCAGGCCAACTAGATCAAGTATTATGCTAAAAATTTCTGTGGGATCATGGTGGGTAGAGGAAATAAGATGATATTATGTTGAATGATGCATATTCATTATACTATTACAAAATACTCAAAATACCCAGTTTCCTCCCAGAGTCCACCTCATCAGCTACCTCTTCTTCCATCTTCATCACATTTGGAGTAACTCCATGTCTCTCTTTCTGAGAGGAAGGTTTTTTTTTTGTTTTTTTTTTTTAGGTGAAAAAAGGATAATTTATTTGTGCTCAGGAAAGAAAAATCTTCAGAAGCAAGTGTCAGGACTCAAAACACTGTACCCCAAGATATCATACTTTAGCATAAGGGGAAAGGTCTCTCTGAGCTTTTTGTACCTTTTTTCTCCTAGGGCATAAAAATAATTCTCTTTCTCATCTTCCCTGAAAACCCTTATGGGACGGTACCCTGTTCTGAAGATATTCAGAAGGAAATATTAAAGATACAGAGACACAGAGGTGAATCTGAACAACAGTCCTTGCTAAGCTTACTTTAGTTTATTACTATTATTCTTTTTTATCCCAACCATTCTTCATGGAGCTGAAGCATAAAAGTATATACTTCACCCTGGATCTTTGTGTCTTCATTTAAAACTTGGGTTAATAAATTTGTTATCCTTTTCTCTTGTTAATCTGTCTTTGGTTACAGGGTTGGTTGTCAGCCATGAACATCAGTGGCAGTGAGGAAAAGATATTACTTTTTCTCCTCTACATAAGCAAGCATCAACATCTTCTTAGAAGAAGTAGGGGTGGGAAATGGGTCAGTTAACAAATGACACTTTTATTCCCATAACGGTGTTTTTCTGTTATATACATTGTTATATCCAGGGTAAACCTAGGGAGGAAAGCTCAGAAGTCTGAGTACTTGCTGGCTTAATTAGTGACAGAACTAGGATTCAGATCTAGCCCAGCTACAATCTATCAGTTTTTCTTCAAGAACTCAATCTTCCTATCTCATAAAACACTATAAAATATGATTATGCATGAAAAATAAAATGTGTTTTTATTTAAAGAAAAATACTAAAATTTTTCTGTCCAAAGCTAGAATTTTCCATTTCATCTAATTTTTGACTATTTTACATTCTATGAGTGGTATTAGCCTCACTCATAACACTTAGTCCAGATTTCATTGACATGACTGAAGGAAGACTTCTTTCTTGATTAATTTTTCAGTAAATAACAAACTAACAAATAACCAGACAAATAAAACCTTATTCTTGAAATTTTAGGTATTTAATTGTCATTTGGGGTAGTAGACGCCTAATAGATTTTTAAAATAGTATTAATACTTTTAAATAGTTAATAATAATAACTGTTAATGTGTATTGAAGACTCACTTTGTGCACAATATATCCCCAAGTACTGTAATCATGTTATTTGATTGAATTCTCTCAAAATTTGATAAAGGTGGGTATTATTATATTCATTTCATACATTAAACAATAAATACAATAAGACAATAACTGTGGTGGTGCAGCAATTAAAATCTATGTGCCTTTCACATCAACATCCAGTTTTGAATGTTTAAGACAGAGGTCTCAAACTCAATGCCTGCAAAACGGTCAGCAGCTGGTGTCACCAAGTGGAACAGGAGAGGGGAATGCTGGTGCTGATGACGACTGCAGGGACAGCAAAGCACAAGGGTTGTCTAAAGCGGTCATTCCCAACCTGGCTGACAGTAATAGCAAAGAGTACAAATTGGTTCTTGGAGGGTGTGTGGAAAAAATTCTTTACCATTTTGATACATACAACTCAGAAATACAGAGTCTAGATGCACATAATATCTGTGGCATTTAAGGTTTTATCAAGGGGTAATGATGAAAAAGAATGTTAAAAGAACAGGCAACTGCTATTTGGACCAAAGTCTGCCATACTAAAATGTTAGAACATCACTATTAGGGCTTTTACATTTTTTTTTTTTTTTGAGACAGCATCTCATTTTGTCACCCTTGGCAGAGTACCCTGATGTCATAGCTCACGTTAACCTCAAACTCTTGAGCACAAGTCATTCTCGTGCCTCAGCCTCCCAAGTAGCTGGGATTACAGGTGTCCACCACAATGCCTGGCTATTTCTTAGAGATGGGTCTTGCTGTTGCTCAGGCTGGTCTCAAACTCCTGAGCTCAGGCAATCTACCTGTCCACCTGGGCCTCCCAGAGTGCTAGACTTTCATCATTCTTTAAGAAAATCCTATCATCTATTTTTTCCCATGAAATTTTTTAAGTTCAAAAATACTATGCAAGCCAAACTAAATAAATTGTGAGGCAGATTTGGCCTAGGGACAGGGTCAAAGCAAGCATTGTATTGGGCAAATATAAATGGCCAAGGAATACTTATTGAAAGCTATTGCAATATGAAAAAAAAAGTGGAACTTGGTCTCAACTTGACTTTGCTGAAACAAAATCTGTGTTAAATCTGAATTACATGAGCTAAATGCTGAACCTCAAATAAGAACGCATTTTATAAAAATGTATATCTTTTTAATTTTTATTCTCACTGTCAACATTGTCATTTATGTTTTGATTTTAGGCATATTTAATTCAAAACATGCACTTAGAAACTGCCAAAAGGGAAAAAAAACCTAACAAAGAAACCTGTATTTTTCTTGTCTGGCAGCTAAAGTCTTTTGTGAACTCATAAATCAGTATTGTCAATGAGTAAACAATAGACTTTAAAAATGCTAGTTTCTATTTATAAAATTTCCGTGGACATAAAGATAAGATTGTAATTAAATGTGAATTTTCTCAGATTTATTAAAATAGCAAGAAAAAATATTTCCAAAGAAAGATTATTAATGATTATTCTGAATATATAAAAAGGAAAACATTTTTACCCCCACCAAACACATAGATCAAAGAGTGAATCCATATAAAACAATAATAAAAGAACAATTAAAGAGAATATGACTGAATTTTTACAATGAATCATAATTAAGCTTTATATGACCTATAATTAAGCTTTTATGCTTCTATGTGGAAAGCATAAATGACCTCAGCTTTGCTTTCATGAAAACTGGTTGAACTGGGCCAATGTTTTTCCTGGAGATGAAGATAGAATTTAGGCTCTATAAAAAGATAGAATTTAGACCCATGTAATTGAAAACTAAACTTCAGTAGTGATACAGTGGTTAAAGCCATTAGTCTAGTAAATGAAAGTGGATTTCAGTTCTAGTTTGCCACTTCTTGGCTGTGGGCTCTATTCCATGAGAATACAGCCTGGGAGCTCTCCAATCACTACAGCCTTCCTTTACCCCCACACCCTCTCTTTTCTCTTCTCTCACTTTTGTCTTTGCCATACCAATTTTTCCCTTTCTGCTAACCTTTCCTTCCTTTTTATTATAACATGGAATTAATTTAGTAGCTGTCTCTATTTGAATAAAAATTTAATTTAAGTACAATTAAAATACTGGTCATATAGTTTAATGGGTTTAAGAAGATAAGCACTTAGAATTTCAGGATACAGCTTCTATAGAAGCTACCCAATAGAAATAACTCTTGGTAAGAGGTAAACGTTTATCTTCAGCCTTCTCTTAGAAATAAACTCAGGCATTTCTATTAGACTTATAATTCTTTTTTTCTAATTTTTTCTTTATTAAATCATAACTGTGTACATTGATGCATTTATGGGGTACAGTGTACTGATTTGATATACAATATGAAATGTTTACATTGAACTGATTAACACATCCATCACCTTGCTTACTCATCTGGGGGTTCTCACCTAATGTGCATAATGCAATGGTACGTTTCAAAACTATTAAGAAAAGAATATAATTGTCTTAGATTTGTAATTCTTCTTAAGTTTGTTTCCTGGTTTTGTAATTTGACTTGGATAACTACCATCTCTGCTGGCATACTGAAATCTCTCTCTGAGGCACTGAGTTGCCTTTCAAAGCAGTAAAGACTGAGATCGAACTGTATGCACATAATTCCAACTTTGTATAAATTATAGTGATCCATCTTCTGCGAGAATGGAAATATTTTCTTTTTCTCCTCATTTTTTAAAAGAAAATTATCATCTAGAGAAGATTTCAAAGGTGTAGACAATTACAAAGACCTCTTGGTTCTTGGTGATGCCAGAGGATAATTATGAACCTAGGCATGTGGGTCTAAGGAGGCTGAGGAATTGAGAGGCAAAGGTGCTGGATGGGTCCTGATGTCACCAAAAGTGGAGGCTGGAAATGATGTGACCAGAACGACAAAAGGGTGCTTGGCTTATGAGTGAATGGAAGGCAGTGATGAGGGACTGATGGAAGACAGCAACAGGGAGAAAGTGGAAAGTCGATTTTAATCACGTTTGTCAAAAAACCTGGGGCATTTTTCAAGATCAAGGCAGAGACCATTTAAAAGTGGTAATGGGGGTCGTGGAGAACTCCTATCTGGAACTTTACAGAAGGAAGTAGGCTACAAGGGGGGCAATAATAACATGGAATAGCTGGGTTTTACCTGTGACGGAAGGCTAAAGGGGTAGTCTGAGAACAAGCTGGATGTCTAGGTGATTTTCTTCCATTGACCAAGAGTTCCAGTGGAGGTAGAAATGAGTTGGATAAGTGGATAAAAAGTAACAGTATGGGGATAAGTTTTAGGTGAATAACTTGGTTTCTGGCTTGTGGTGCTCAGTGAGGGGATAGGCATGATGGGATTAGTCCTGATATTCATTTAGATAAAGAAAGTTAAAAAATTTAAACTAGATGGGCAACTGCTCTCCTCTGCTGGTCTTAATATTGTAGAGACCAAGGAAATGCACATGTGTCCCCGCAAAATAATTGTCTTAAGGGACTTAGGCACATCTCTGTGTGAGGAGCACCCCTCTGCTGAAGGTGGCATTGTGGTAGAGTGGAAGCTATAGCGGGTATCTAACTAAGGTCTACATCTTCTTCAGCTGCACATGCCTCCTCTAAGGGAGCAGAAGATGGGCAGAGGCTCCCTCTTCATTTAGCTCCATGGTCTTGTAGTGGCTTAAGGACATCATACAGGGACACTCCTCCTTCATAGGTCAGTGTGGCTTTGTAGTGTCTACAATTCAAGGCCAGTAGATGCTGCCTCTTTTCTCTGTGGTCCTAACACAAGATATAGGTACATATGAAGGCTTCAGCGTGGGATGGGAAAACCCAAAGATTTTACAAGAGCAAATTCAATATTACCTCATTACAAAATCTTGAAAACCCCAAACATACTGGACTCTGATAGTAATTTATTTTGTTTTTCATTTAACTTGTAAATAATAAAGCATAAAAAATAAAAAAAAAAAACCCAGTAAATGAAAAATCTATCAAACCAGAAAAAAAAAATGTCAAATCCGGAACTGGACAAATGAAAACTATTCCACATACAGTTACATTACAGTGAAATTGCACACTATCAAAAGTGGAAATTATTTCTCTGCCACTGCAAGAGAAAAGACATTACTTACAGAAGAATAATAACTGAATAGACAGTAGTTTTCTCATTAGCTAAAGCAAGTTTTAGAACACCAAAAGGAAAAAAAAATACTATCTTCAAATGTGGAGGGAAAAAATAACTATCAAGTGAAAATTATTCTCTTCTCAAGTAAATAACCCATGAAAAATGAGGTTAAAAACAGGACAATGCTAGTCATGTAAAGACTAAAAATATCTACCAGGTACAGACTCATCTCAGCACAGTGGAAAGGATATTCTTCAGCACAATTAAAAGTAAACCTTAAGGAAACAGTGTTGTACAGAAACATGACAAGCAAAAAAGTCTGTAAAGCATTTTGATACATCTAAATAACAGTCGACTTGAAAAAGCTATTACTCTTGGGGATTGTTTAAAAGTAATCCATGTATCATGTAGAAAGGAATAAAAATATGAACATCTTTTATATTTATTACATGATTTAGGAAAGAACAATTGCTAATTAGTCTAAGACTTAATCAAGATAGACATGAATGTAAAATTCATGGGCAAGCATTAAAACAATAAATATAATAAAAATAACTTTCAAACCAATAAAAGGTGGGGGAAGTACTACATTCAGTGAAGAAAACAGGTGAAGCATAAAAAGGGATTTAAAGGAAGCTCAATGGCAATAAATAGAAAAAATATACATAAAGAAGGCAATGAAAGGGCATGAGAAAAACGAAGAAGAAAAAAGTCCTACTAGATCTGTAATTAATATTAATGTAATCTTATTAAACTCTTCTACAAGTGATAGAGATGGGGCTTTTGGTTCTGACAATGTGCTGAACTAGACAAAATGAAAAATTACTTGTTTCAGAATACTAAATATGCTTTTAAAAATGCAACAAACATCAGTTAAAATGTCTACTTTAATAAACAATTAAGGGGAATCCACAAGCAGAATAAATGGAAACCCAATATGATAAGAATTATATATTTTTCACTTCTTGGAAATATTTTGTCAGTTTCAACTAATACTTCTGAGGTTTGGCCCTTTAGGGACAGAAGCTGATGAACGAGGTCCACAACAGTCATGGAGTTAGAATCAAGGTGTGTAGCTAAAGATTGGACTCTTAAAAAACTATGTAGTTTCTGATGAAAAGTCGACTGCAAAAAATCCATCCTTCTGCAAATGAAAACTGTACAGATGTTTCCAAGCCTTACTCCTAGATTTGCATAAAACATGAAAAATAATTTTGCTTGAGAAGTCTAACTTCAGGCCTATCCTCACATGAGTTTTTGAATGTAATTTACATTATTTTTTGACATGAGAAATTAACATAAAACTATTTGTGAGCTGGGGAACCTGGAAAAACAGAAAATAAAACTGTCTAAAAGGATTCTCACAGATAAAAACTGTTCCAAAATAAGCTTAAAAGCTAAATTATAAATTAGAAAGTAGTGCATCTTGATCAAGAGTAAACAGCGATCACAAAGAAATAAATAAAGAAAAATCCTGGAGTTAGATACAAATCTTCTTACATTTAAAACAGGTGTTAACAAAAATAATAAATAATGTACTTAATAGAGAAATTATAGAATTTTCCTTATAATTGGTATCAAGACAAGTTTTCCTACTGTTACCCCTAATGTTTCTAGCAAAATCATAACCAACATAAGTCCATAAAGAGTCATAAAAGTCAGAAAGTTTAAAGAGATGAAAGATAAATAAAATCTTGTCATTGTTTACATAGAAAATTCAAAATTCAAGAAACTTATTTTAAAATTCATAGAAGAAATGAAGTTTACATGATACAAATATTGGTAATGTTCTCTTATTTTTATAGTATCCAATTCAAATTAAAATAAATAAATAAAAGCAATCACTAACTTAAAAAGGCACATCAGAAGAATCATGAGGTACTTACAAATAAATATCACAGGATTATGAAAAAACTATAAACCTCTTTTTTGAATGATAGTGGAGAGATATAGTATGTTCCCAAACCAAAGACCAAATATCATAAAGATAAGTTAAGAAGTGTAAGGTCACTCAGAGAAGATACAGGCCAGTTTTTTCCTTCCATTGGAATAGTCTAGAAGATGAAAGGCTTCCCAACAACTGAAGTAAGTTATTCACATTTCTTCCCAGGATCCATACATGTAGTGACTTGCCCCCTTTTCCAGGTGATGTTTGTTTAAAGGTGTTGTATGTTGAGAGCAGGCAGTCCACCAGACCACACTGTGACCAGAGGCCCTTCCCTGCGCCTCCTGTTTATTCCTAAATCAGTCAGAGGATCAGGTGACCTCTCCTGGACCTTTAAAGGTTTGAGCTGTAGTAGAGTATTTTGCTAGTATGTTCTGGACTGTCTAGGTGAAGAAAAAACCCACACAATTAATTCACAGCACCCCCTTGACATCTTATGCTTTGTCAATTTGTTCCTTATAAGATATTTTTATGTAGAAAATAAATAAGGGAATCATTTCATCACATTTAGCCAGGTAAATAATTTTAAATAGCTAATGCTTAGCTGACACCTGCTATGTGTGAGGCACCACTCTGAGTACTTTAGAATATATTGATTCACCTGAGGCAAATACTATTATCACCACCATACCCAAATTACAGATGTGTAAACCAAGTTATGAGCAATTAAGAAGTTTGTCTAAGGTCCTGTAACTTATAAATGACAAAAGCAGGATCATGGATCCGGGTAGTTTGGCTGCAGAATCCTAGCTTTAACCACTAGGTGGCACTGCCATTTGAAGGGTACATTATCCAAATATGTGCCTGATTGAGTGGCCTGACCTTGAGCAGGTATAGCTAAAAGATCTCATTTTGTCCAGAAGTTTGAAGTCTCTATTCAGAATTATTTTTGTACAGGTTTTAGAAATTACTCTGATTTTGCCTAAAAAGGCATTCTTGTCAGTCGCTTTGTAACAGATCAGCGGTGGGAGCATAGAGCACAGGACAGGCAGTACAACAGAGAGAGTACACTTAACAAAGGCAGGACACCAGGGCTCTGGTCCTTCCGCCTCTGACCTGGTAATAAGGTGTGCAACTTGAGACAGGGACTTCATTTCTCTGGACTATGGACTTCTCACGTGCATGGTGAAGAAATGAAGACAGATAGGCAACTTTGGAAATTCTTCACTTCTTGATACTAGTGAGTCTCTATTTTTGCCCCCAACTATATGGGTTGTTGGTGATGAAAAGATAAGGCAAATGACAAGAAAGTTTCAACTGTGCTCTGAAGGCACACAGAAGACATGTGCCTGAAAGCCAAGGAGGTGGGAGGAAGTCCTGCCATGGACTTTCTATTTAAAGCAACAACTATTCAAGGCAGAAGATGCCCAATAATTAAGGGCCACCCATTCATGTCCAGTCTCTGCTTTTCATGGAGTCATCCTTCAATCTATGTATTTTTACCAAAGTTCATCCCAGATCCAGAAGGCACAGACAAGGAGGGACCTTACCCAACACAATCCTTCTTCACAAGCTCCACTTTTTATATTTTCTTATTTCAAAATATTAAGGTATTACACATGTTGTTGTCACAGCGTTAATGATTTATAGGAGTAGTTTGAGTTCTCATGGGGGGGGGTGGTAGCAGGGCTAGGATTTCTGACTCAGGTCTTCAGGAAGAACAGACAAATTTCCTCCTTTGCTGAGTGGAACGTCTTCCTATCTTTTTAAGCTTAGCAACCAAAAGCTGAAAAGAGAATTAGATGCCCTTAGCTTTGTCAAGAATTCAGCTAACATCCAACAGGGCCGAGTTCTCAGCCAAGTTCCCAGTGGGCCCATGACCATATGGATAAACTGAAGATATTATGATGATACATCTTAATGATTAACTTCGTTTAAATAGGTATTATATTTTTATTATGAAATAAGTAATAAATTTAAAAGAAAAACAATAAATATAAATATTTCCAAATTAATTAGAAATCAATATTAATTTGAAATAAAATTACAAAATTGGATATTTTATAGAACTTGACAAATTAATTCTAAAATGAATTTGGAATAAATTATATTGAAACTCTTAAAAAGAAGTAGAAAAAATTTTCCTATCACATATAATTTTTTTACAAAGTGAAATCAATGACAAGCCTGTAGAATATGAAAGCATAAACTACTTGATTTGAGAGCCCAAGAAGGGAGAGATGTGTTAAATGAAGCTTTGTATGAGTCAAAGATGGCACACTACAAGTCATTGACAAAAGGAATTGCTCGGTGTTAATTTAAAAAATTAGAAGAAAAGTATTTGTCTTCCTACCACCCAATATGAAGTTGAATCCACTTTGATTTTAAAATGAAAACATTTATAGTTTTTAGAGGAATAAGCTTAGTAGCAGAAAATTCCAAACCAGGCCAAAATAAGGTAAGATTCACAAATGAAAAGACGAATATATTTAATAAAATTAAAGTAAAAAAATAGTTTATGACAAAATACCCCAAATAGTACAAAATGGCAAGCATTAAACAGAAATAAAAGAAGACTTATAATCTGTGTTTCCCTAGATATCCCTGTGTACATTGTAAAGTTGTGGGGGAGTGGGAAGCTGGTAAAGTGATTTTATGTTTCTGTGGGCGAGGGTAGCTACCCATACACTGATGATGATGGCAAAGCAAAGGGTAGAGAAAATGTGAGTCTCCATTATGCTGTAGAGCTGCAGGATTATGCAATTTTGGAGACTCATGATCTCGGGTTCTTTTATTGATGATACGATAGTTTTCCCTTGCTCTGTAACAAATTATCAAAAAAAATAGTGGTTTAACACACACAAAAAAATCATCTAACATTTCCGGAGGTCAGATGTCTAAAATAGATATTAATGGATTAAAATCAAGGTGTTGGCAAGGCTGTATTGCTTTCTGAAGTTACCAGCAAATAATCCACTTTCTTACCTTTTCCAGGTTTGAGCGGCTGTTCATTTTTTGGCTCTTGGCCCACTTTCAAACTTTGAAGTCAGCAATCATATCACCCTGACCTCTATCTCCATTTTCACTTCTCTTTCCTTGTGAGTGTTCTGCTATTTTCTGCCACTTCGAAGTGCCCTGTGGTTATAGTGGTTCCCCCTTCCCCCTGATCATCAGCTGTAACATCCCCAACTTACAGTAGACGGATGAGGAACCTTAATTTCATCTGCAAACTTAATCCCCCTTTGCCATGTAAACTGCACATCCATAGTTCTTAAGATTAGTGCAGACATCTTGGGGGAGCCTTCTGCTGCTACCACAAGTATTGTTAATTTTCCCTTTCTTTAAGGTATTTCGTTAAGTTTTTTTGTTATGTGGATTTAAGTCATCTTGACACATTACTCTTTAATTCCTTGTGGCTGCTACTACCAATTGTATCACCTGAATCCTTACTTAGGGAAAGCAAGCACTTTAATCCATTTAATTTCCACAATAACCATATAACCCAGGCATTGTTCACATCCTTTTACAGAGGGAAACTGAGGGATATGCAGACAAAGCAACTTGCTAACTGTCTCCAGAATTTGGGTTTTTAACTACCATGCTCTACTCATTTTCTATATATTTACATAAAGAAAAAGAAACAGAAATGAATTTAGACACTTAAAATTAAAAAAAAAAACCTGCTAAAAAGTGTAACATCAGCCACGTGAAACGTTCTTATCGTCTTAAAAATACGTCCTCAACTTGCCATCATGGGAGTCCGTACCTACATGGTGTGGTATGAAAGCACCTGTCACAGGTATTTTGTTTCCTTTTCTGAGTTGTCAAAGTGGACTCCTCCTAATTGTCAGTGAACTTGTCGAGAATTGTTCTTGTGTAAAGATCCGTTCCTTTGCACGTTCAGTGTGCTGCTGTGGTTCTGCTTGTCCGGTCGTTCTGACTGGTGTCACGTTCGCATTTACTTGACAGGATATTTCATTTGCTAGGTGTCAACTCCTGTCCCTTAGAAGACCCATTTTTTCCCTCAATTTGCACTTGCCTTTCAATCTGTTTGATTATTCCTTCATTTTATCTTTTTAAACTTATTCGTTATTAGCCATTAGTTATTTAATTAATATGTTCTGAGAGGTAGACATTTATAATTGAGGTCTCTTGATTATTAACAGAAAACTATTTGCAGTCAAGGAAAAATGTAAATAATGATTGAACATTAGGAAAAGTTACTGACTATATCCAGCTTTGCAATATTTATAACAAAATGTTACTGGAATACATTTTTTATTGAACATTATGTTAATATATTTTTTAAATTGAAAATAAGTAAATGAACTTACCCAACATGTACTTAGAATTGGTCTGTTCATCAAATTGCAGCTCTTTCATATTTTTAAGTGTGAAGAGATCATTTTGCAGAGTACTTGCAGTGACTCAAGTCCACATCTATTTATTATTTGCAAAGCACTAGCTTGTTCTACTATGGTGAATTCAAAACTGGCCCCAAACAAGTTTGTAACTCTCAAGCGTGTATAGTTTCAGAGTGGAGGAAGAAATTTACACAAAAGTAAGTTTTAAATAAGCATGTGAAAAGCATTCTGAAGAAGGCATAAAGAGTGTTTCTCACTGGAGTTCAAAAGACCTACAGTGCAATTCAGCTCTTCCCCAAATTGCTGACTTATCACAAGACTCATCTAAAGTGCTTGTTAAAAATACTAACCCTCTGTCTTATCCTTGATGTTTTGATTTGAAACTTTCAGGTGGACTTGAGGATGGCTTTTTCCACAAGAAACTTTTGTAACTTTTATGCTCAGTTAAGTTGGGGAATTACTAATATAGAAGAAAACCTTTGCATTAACCTTGAAAGATGGGCAGTTATTCAAGGAAGTTATTGAGGAGAAAAGATTTCAAGCACAAAACCTCTTGAACAAATGAGGCAAAAATGGAAGGATGGCTTCAGGTAATACTCGTTCATTCATCCATCCATTTATTCATCAAGCAATTCAGAGTCAAGAGAATGCAAATATCAATAAGACACAGAAACTGCCCTCTAAGAATCCTTTGTAAAGATTGAAAAAATAGAAATATAAGTGAATAGCTATGCAAATATTCATTCAGGTTTATAGACATATATGAAACTGCTAAATGATTTCTTAGCTTGGATAATGGGGACTAAATGATAAAGTTTTGTTCATGAACTTCAAAGCAATGTATATCTTGCAGAGTGTTGGATTTCAAAGGAAAGCTGCCAGTGCTAGAGAAATGGCAGTTCAAAAAGGCAGACTTGAGAATTCAGAATATGAAGACAATTTAAACATAGACATCTTGGCTGCTGCTGCAGATCCCATAGAAATGGGTATTTAAATACGAAAATAGCTATAGGCAGGAGAAGAGGGAAAAGGCAAATACAAAATCAAGTGCAATCATTTCAGCACTCTTGCTGGTTGCAGTTGTGGTTGGGTTCTCTGGTGCCAGGTAAGAAAGATAGAAGCATAAAACAATTGGAGTTGGAAGAAGAAACAAATCTTTTTAGGAAACTGTTTTGATGGCATTTCATTTATGAAAAATAAACTGCTTGGTTCTGGAATGAGCAGGTTAAGACATAAGGAACAGTAATGTAAATGCTGTCAGTAGACAGTAGGAATGTGAGATGGATTTTGGTTTTTTAAAGGCAATTTCTACATAGGATTTCAACTTTGGCAATTCTGGAACAAGAAAAGATGGGTTTTTCTTCTGGGAATTCTCACCACTTTGTTTCCCTCTTTAGCAAGATTCTAAAGAATGGAGATGGGAGTGTATCTCTCCATCACCACATCTTCCAAGGAAATGCCCATGTATCAAAGAACTACCAAAGTACCTGGACTACGGCCAGATCTTGAGGTAAAATCCCACCTTCGATGTGGTTTCCACGTGTGAGCCTTTGAATAAATCATGAAATGCTCTGAACCCCAGTTTCCTCATCTCATAAAAAAAGATGAAAACAACTGCAATGCCCAGTTTATAGAATTATTGAGAGGGTGAAATAAGTGTACCATGTAATGTGTTTAGAAAATTGACTTTTACTTTTTGAAATAAAATGAAAGGACCCATGAAGAATTCACACAAGCTATTTAAAAGCAAAGACGAGGTATAGATAGATTTTCTTCCCCTTGTTTAAAGATGATCAACAGATAAACCGTTAAAATAAGAATTAAAAAATGATTCTGCAACATGAAATAAGGGTAATGCAAGAACTTGATGAAGAAAATATTTTTGAGTAGAAAGCTTTCCTATGAAAAAGTGAAGTAAGCTTTGGACATTATGCTCAGTGCTTACCAATTTAAAACTTAAACAAAGTAACCTTGATGCAGGGTAATAAAGATAAAATGATATGGCGCCTGGCTCACCAAATGAAGTGAAGAAAACCAAGGGGGAATCTGAAGAAACAAGAGCAGCGCAGTAATAAAAACCATTTTGGAGGAATAAAGAGCAGATATGGCAGTGCGTCCAGCGTGAGCTCTAAGAGCGGGAAGAAAGTGCAATTGAATAGGACCGTCCTGGACTGCAACTAGATTTCTAAGGTGGATGTCAAAGGCAATGACGTTACAGGAAGACAGTAATACAGGTTCAGCTGGATAACACTGAAAGGTGTACAAACTAAACAAAAAGCAAGGAAACTGGGGAACACGATCCCATTTTGTATGAGGTTGAGGTTTCGTGGCATGCTTCTAAAAACTTCCAAGCAAATTCAGTCACATGAATCAACATTATTTGTTTGTACAGATTCATTTTGTTGTGCCATGGATCACGTGAACAGACAAAATATTTACTAACCGTATTAATTTCTTAGGAACTGCTAGAACAAATCACCACAAAAGTAGTTTATTCTTTTACAGTTCTGCAGGCCAGAAGTCTGCAATCAAGGTGGCAGCCTGGCCTTCCTTCCCTGAAAGCCCCAGGGTAGCACTCTGCCTTAACTCTTCCGGCTTCTGGTGGTGCCGGGTATTCCTTGGCTGTTGGCTGCTTATTTTAAGTATTTATATTTATATTCAGTATTCTATTTCTCATCTTGATTTTCTACGTAACTGAATTCTCTGGTCTCTCACGCCTTTGTGTGCACATGGCCTTCTGCTCTTTCTCCCTTCTCCATGTCTCTCCTTTGTCTGTCTGTCTGTCTCTCTCCTTCTCGGTCTTTCTTCGTTTTGTTTTGAGACAGAGTCTCGCTTTGTTGCCCTGGATAGAGTGCTGTGACATCATAGCCTCAAACTCTTGGGCTTAACCAATCTTCTTGCCTCAGCCTCCCGAGTAGGTGGGACTACAGGCACCTTCCATGATGCCCAGCTGGGCTTTCTATTTTTAGTAGACACAGGGGTCTCACTTTTGCTCAGGCTGGTCTCGAACACCTGAGCTCAAGCGATCCAGCCACCTCAGTTTCCCAGAGTGTTAGGATTATAGGCCTGAGCCACAGTGCCCAGCCTTTGACTGTCTCTTATTCGGATGTTTGTTATTAGCTTTAGAGCTTGCCCAGCATAATTTTTTCTAGAGATCCTTAGATATAGCTGCAAAGATTATTTTCTAAAATAAGCTTGTATTCACAGATCAGGGAATTCGTATCTTTTTGGTTACCATTTAACTTGCTATAGCGGCCATCTCTTTCCTAAACAACTGGAATAAATTTTCCATCTTAACCTGGTACTTACCCAGCTAAAGGCAATTTTCCATTACAGTGAGTTATTCTGGTAAAGGGAACATGTGTTTTTGAATCTTCAGCTTATTTTAAGTATTTATATTTATATTAAGTATTCTATTTCTCTTCTCTATTTTCTACATAACTGAATTCTCACCAGAATGTGTGTGTGTGTATTTTGAGGGGGAGAGAGGGTAGGTAGTGTCAATTCCATTTTGTTTTATAATTCAAAACTTCTTCCAGGAAAAAAGAGTTGTTTACTGTTTGCTTCTGACATTTGCATAACTCCACCTGTCTTCCTGTGCACTGGCCTTTTTAATAAATCAGAGGTAGATCGCTTTACTCGTAGCAGAAAATTTAATACAATATTGTATTAAATTAAAAGTTTATTACGTGTCTTATCTGCAGGTAAGAAGTCCATTTTGTTTAGAAAGAGAAACTAGCACAGATACATTAAGTGATTTAATCAAGGCCACATAACAGTCCTGGGCTGAATTAAGTCTCAAAACTCTCTCTCTTCTAGTTTTCTAAGTCATTTCCTTTACGAATGTTCCCTCCAAAATACATAGATTTTAATGTTTAAAATCTCATTCTTGCTCTGAGGATCACATTGTTTAAATGCTTTCCTATATTCTATGTGTCGTATTTACACCCGATCATTAGGTCTAGATGTCAAAAGCAACAAAATATGGCCTTCTCTGTGCCAGAAACATATTAGGTGTTCCGTGAATATTTACTGAATGTACGACAAATGAACAAACACTTTGTTATAGGCACGGGGAGAGAATGGAAAGAGTTCAAGTAAGGAGTGCTTCTAAAAAACCCCCAATTTTCCACTCCCAGAGGTGAAATGAAGCAGGTGACCCCCTTAAAAGCTTAGAAATTCACTATGGTTGTGAGCATAAGAACAAAAATGGCAGGTCAGACCAATGTTGCGTTAAAATCCTCCAGTGAGCTGCTTAGTCATTTCAGAAGCTTCTAGGAATTGTCGTGCAGATGCTGCTGGCAGATATTGCAAGAACTTTTTTTCTTTATAAACTGTCAAAGTCTATACTGTAGTCCCTCTGCCTTTCACAGTCTTTAGTCACAAACACACAAAATGTTTACCATGTGTCTTATCTCCAGGTAAGAAGTCCATTTTGTTTAGAAATGGAAACTAGGACGGACAAATGGAGTGATTTAATCAAGGCCACGTAACAGTCCTATGCTGAATTAAGTCTTAAAACTCTCTCTTCCAGTTTTCTAATAATTTCTACTAAAAATAATAAAGCCAACTATAACGGCAAGGTGAAATTGTGCCTGATGATAGCTGCTGCTGTACTGAAAGTTCCCTTTTCCCCATAATGTACAGAATTGGTGGATGTACAGTCAGACCACAAAATACATTACAGCCCGCAATTATGCTCACGTTTATGAGCAGTTTAGGTCCAAGAAGATGCGCACATCTAAATTCTGATGGTGCACAAACGTTTCGGTGCCTTAT
The DNA here is from genome assembly GCF_000181295.1 of Otolemur garnettii. Lineage (NCBI taxonomy): Eukaryota > Metazoa > Chordata > Mammalia > Primates > Galagidae > Otolemur > Otolemur garnettii. The sequence continues at coordinate 3,124,645 of NW_003852401.1, forward strand.
TAATCTGCTCAGTCTCTACTGTCTTTGGGAATGAGGAAAATATGTGATTGATTATGCTGCAAGATATGTGCTTTTTGCATTTCTGTTAACTATAAAACAAGCACCATTTTAATTAAGCAGCTTCCAAGCAATTCAGGTGTTCTATAAAAATATAATGAAGCAATTAAGATGTGTTACAAGTGACTGAGATATCCTTTCCATTTGAAAATGTGAAAGAGGAAGCAAAGTGTTTTCTTAACTTTAAAAAAAATGTTTCTTTCTTTCCTAAACCCCAAATACGGAAGGTCATTTAATCTTAAGTAGACTGGACTTAAGTAAAATACAGGTTGACTTAATATATATAATTAACTTTGCCTAAATGTTGACTTGCAAAACCAAATCAAAAAATTATTTGTGTTGTTTTTCAAAGTTTAAAGACATCTGTAGGTGCTGCAAATTGTGTCAGGTCTATAAAAAACACCCTTATATTATTTTCATAGAAATACTTCACATCCTTTCTCCTAACCTGGATGGATGTGGAACGCATTGTTCTTAGTAAAGCATCACAAGAATGGAGAAATAAGAATCCTATGTACTCAATTCTGATATGAGGTCAATGAAGGTCCTTGTACACAGTGGGGGATGGGGGAGGGGATGACCTGAGAAAGGGAAGGAGGGAGGGGGTGGGGAGTCAAGAGATGTGGTGCACCTTTTGAGGGCTGGGCACAAGTATAAGAGGGTCCTTATCTAACAAAAGCAATTAATGTAATCGCTTCTGTGTACCCTCAATGACTCCCCAACAATTAAAAAAAAAAAAAAGAAAGAAAAAGAAATACTAATTGTGGTACCGAAATGAAACACATGAGTTCGTGAGTTCTTCTAAATCATGTGTAACAGTAAAGTTTAGACAATTCCCTAGGGATTATTTTTACTTAAAAACTTAAAATTTTGAGAGACACAGGAGGGTTGGGAACTTTCCTATCTGGTGCACTAATTTACTTTGGGTGTGTCGGTCTGATCTACATTCGGGATAATCCACTCTCTGCTTCCCCAAGAACAAATGAGCTTTCTGTTTCCATCGTGGAATTATCATTTATGAAATCTGTTGATCATTCATTCAGTCCATCAATCAACATTTATTGTTCCAGGTATGGTGTTAGGTTCTAGGGATATAAAAGTGATCATGACATACCTATATTACCCATGGGGAGCTTATATTCTAGGGTGTAAGAAATACACAAAGTGATGAAAATACAAAACAAGAAAATAATACGTTATGGCTAAAAGAGAAAACAATAAAACATCAATACTAACTCTCAGATCTTGGAAAAGTAGTTTACTCGGAGGAGCTGATATTATATAATACTGGAATAAATATTTTTATAGAAAGTCTTAAAAAAAGAGAAGGAAGAGTTGATATTTAGAATGATATACAGCCAAAAATGCATACTATACAAAAGGAACCTGTTGTTACTTCATTTCGAAAATTTCACTGTTATCAAGCTCTCCTGTTTACCTAGTTTAAATGTTGTAAGCTGCAGATTTAGACAGTCTCAGTGGAAACAGATACTGTGCATGATTTCCAAAGTATGCCATTTTGATTGCAAGGTAGAAGAAATGAAGACTGAAACAAACACTGGGGACAGTACAAAGCCAGGAATTAGGAAGAATACCCACAGATGTCATCTTGCAAATGAGAAATTGGAGAGTATAAACTAAGCGGGTAGTACTTCAGAGGTAGAAAGTGATGAATCAGAATAGAAATCTCCAAATGACCTAACTACAGATCTTAGGGAAATAAACAGGTACTTAGATGTACAGCTAGATAATGGTAAGTTGATATTTGGTATTTATATTGTTTTTTTCCATTTTTGTCATTTTTTCCTTTATTAGAGGTACAACACCATAGCTCTAGAAAACTAGTTTGAGCTGATAATCACTATTATTCTATAATGCTTTGCTTATAATTAGTGTGCTAATTCTTTGGTTTATTCCTTGGTAGTTTCATAATGGATGCAATTTTCTAAGGCAAGCGGATACTAAATATTACAGGTGTTGTTAACCTAGTGCAGATATAAATGAATATCATGTCTCTGAGTGACTTCTATCTGCAAATGGAAAACTCCTAAACATAACCAAACTCAGATTTTAGTACTTCCATTTTAAGCATTTCCTGAAGGACAATTAGCTACAGAGATGTCAAGGGCAGAGTAATGGCCAGTGGAGAGGAACACATTGGGCATTCTCCTGCAGAGGGAAGTGCTTGAAATCATACTCCCCAGCTTCCCAGCCTGGATGAACAGAATTGCTGAAGAAAGGACCATTGGAGATAGCGCTGTGAACGTGGAGAATGAGAATGCTGTGTTCGCAAATTCCCTTACACTACCATGGGTTTTCTCCTGCTAGTTAATTCTTGGCTTTTGAGAAGGAATTAGAAAAGAGGAAAAGTTGTTGGTGAAGAATGGGGTGTGTGTGTGTGTGTGTGAGAGAGAGAGAGAGAGAGAGACAAGATCAAGTGTGGCGGCCCCTTCTGCCCTGTCCCCATCGCCCCACGAGAGGAAACAGGTGTGACATGGATAAAAGTACATGCTTGCAAGAGTCAGGCTAACCTTAAGTACAGGATAGCCCCGAGCAACCTCCACAGTAGCTATTTATTGAGACGGTACATGACAGGTGAGGGGAGTATCAGACAATGACTGCAGACTTAAGGATTGCCACGGGCTCGGGCTCTCTCTCTCCAAGACTCTGGATTATTAAGCTTTAACACCTGCAGATGAGACGCTTGAGTGCAAATCATCTCGCTCAGAGGCCATCCGGCTCTAGGCATCCTCTACAACCAAGGAGAGGCGTCACTGAAAATCACGGTAAACAATACTCAGCGTTATGCTGTGTTGCTTTAGTCGTACTGTAGGAAACCTGAACGACTGAGATTTTTCTATTTAGGTTCTTACTTCCTATCTTTCTGTACTACAGTCCTTCACACCTAGCTCCTTTATTATTTAAAATTGATATGTTGATTGTGTTTATGGAACTCTGCCAGTAGGATGAATAGGGATATATGAGCCACCTTCTAAAACTAACAATAGTTAAAGCATGGCAAAATTTTGTTTGCCAGCTATTAAACTGCTGGTAACTTGCAATCAGCTAGAGAGGTGTGTTTACACCATTATAATTGGCTAACGTTAAAAAAAAATCGCTTTCTTTCTTCTTTTTGGAAAGCCAGTTTATTAGCCCCCCAGTTGGGTGTGTATATGTATGTGAGGGTGAGTGTGTGACAAGACAGGCAGGGCACACGTATTTTCTCTACTGTCGCAGATTTATAACCCAGGAGGTAAACTGAAATTGAGAAAAAAACCCATAATATAAGACAGGACAAGGTGACTTGAATTGGGAGTAAAGGTACCCAGCATACGGAAAATTCACATTTAGCTGGTAAGATACCTGAGAGTAGTTAGAATTTCAACTTGTCCCTTAAAGACTAGTAGGAGTTCATCCTATGAAGGCTTACAAGGGAAGAAGGAGTAGCAGCTGTGACCGTCCCGCAGCAGTTCTCAACTTTCCTAATGCCGCCATGTATTTTCATTGTTACGAAGGGGTCTTTACGCACAGGTTGAGAACCGCTGCTTTAGAGGAAGAACAAACAAGGCAGGAAAGCCATTGAATTGGCTGCCTCGCTGGCTGAAGTATACACGACATAATAGGGGAGTTATGGTAGGCTAAAAAGTAGGTGGAGGGATGTAGCTCGGAATAAATATGTAACAAAGTGATAATATTTAATAGTCTTCGAGAAATCATCCATCTCAAAATAAGCAACATTGAAATTTGTGACTCCATTCAGTATTTAAGCCTAGTCACAATCTTGGGAGTCTGTTTCTCCAATTGTAAAACACTGATTAACTGCCTCATGTATTCCTGAAGAAGTATAAGAAAAATCTTACTGTAGTTTTGAAAATAAATTGCAGGATTTAAATGCCACGATGTAGAAATAACAATGACATTTATTGAATACTCCATGGGTTCCTCTGAGTCTCAGGAAAGAACCAGGTGGCAATGTTAACAGTGTGGAGAGGGCTTGGTTTCTGTACTGACTTAGAGTAAGTGATTATCTTAAGAAAGTTGACTGCCATTTACTTCATATCTCTAACCTTTCCAAAATAAAAAAAAATGCACATATGTCAGAGTGTGTATGTGTGTGTGTTTATTTTCTATATATTATTGGGAAAATATAGATAGCAATACAAACGGTGCTTTTCAACAAGTTGGAAAAAAAAAGAAAATGTTTACTTGGTAGGGTCTTACGACTTCAGAAAGGTTTGACGTTTTCCTCATGAAAAAAGATAGACACAGGCCAAGTTGATTATGAAATGCATGAACTGTTAAACACTGTTAAATAAGGGAAGCTTTAATGCAGGAAATTAGCTGTAAGTGTAGAGTTAAAGCTAGAGGTGATGTAGTTTGGAAGACAGAATGTGAGAAGAATTAACTGGTGATTAAAATCAGTGGTATGGGAATGATACTCCTTGAAGTAATGTTGCTCCCATTGACTCAAAGTGGTCTTCATAGACTTGAAATTTCTTGTTAGTTCATATAGTGTCATAATGGACCTAGATGATACAACTGAGCACAAAAACTGCCCTCACACATGTGCAAAAATCATCCACTAACCTGAATTTTGGATGTTTTGGTTGTATGCTTAAGTTTACCCGAGCAAGTGAGCCTCCTGAGGGCAGCAATGGGCATTAAGACAATGAATGACTCCATTGGCAGGCTCTGGAGCCAGACGTCCTGGCTTCAGTACATGACTGGCCATTATTATCCCCTGACCTCAGATCAATGATTTAGCATATTTATGCCTTGATTTTCTCTTATGAAATAAAGAGAAAATGCTGGTATCTACCAAGCAGGACATCTTCAAGGCTCAAAGAGAATATTTGTGTGGAACCCATGGTGAGTCCTATTCCACAGATGAGTGCTGCATTTCTATTACCCAGACTCACTGAGGCACAGGTGAGTACTGGGTTCCTATTACCCAGACTCACTGAGGCACAGGTGAGTACTGGGTTCCTATTACCCTTCAGACTCACTGAGGCACAGGTGCGTACTGGGTTCCTATTACCCTTCAGGTGCCCTGAGGCACAGGTGCGTACT
>NW_003852401.1:3129797-3214493 GCF_000181295.1 Otolemur garnettii
CTGAGGCACAGGTGCGTACTGGGTTCCTATTACCCTTCAGGCTCCCTGAGGCACCTGGGACACACAGGCGAATTTAAATAGATCTGTGCTGTAGTGGATCTGGTATGATATCACATTGTGTGATGGTTAACATTATTGTTATTTATATTGCTATCTTTTGTTTTATAAAACCTAGCACAGGGCTTGATTAGTAGATACTCAAAAAGAGTATCTTGAATGAATGTTGAACTAAAGCTGTGTCAATGGTGAGTAAGCAGCTCCCAAGAGAAAAGAGAATAAAGGTAACGATTGTAAAAAATATGTTGTTTTTTTATCTTTATGGGTCTTTGAAATGTATCCAGACTCTTAAAGGGGTCAAGTTAATTCAAATGTCTGATAGAGTTACAAATGAGACCTGTGTTCATTCTTTGCAAGCTCACAACTGCTAGGAGCAGCTCAAGAGCTCAAACTTCTCATTTTATGATATAGTAGTATTAGTCATCTCAAAGCAGATATTTCAGGATGAATTAAAGAATTATAGCTCATAGAGTTAAGTATGTCTAATACTATTAGGCAAAATAGAGAACCATGGCTTAATGGATCAATTCCATTAGCCAGGAAAAAAAGCAGAAATTAGAAGTGATTTCACTTTTGAAAGATAACTATAAAAGTCAGATACCTGCCCCTGAAGTTCTTTTCCCCTCTTTAAAGGCCGTTTCTGTTCTGTCAGCATTGCCGGTCCATGCAGCCACTGTACTGTGGAAAGTAATTATATTATATGGCAGATAAAACAAGGGGGTATGCATCAGATTATAAATAACTTAATTTTGCAAAGGAATTTTACATCTTAATCTGCTGGACTATCACTTTCACTTAGGCTCTGAAACCAAATTATGTTATTGTGTTCTGTGATATAATTTAATAACTCACCCATAAGGAAATGTCAGGTCGCATTTGCAACAATCCAGGGGCCATTAAGCCAGATGGAAGGTCATTCTGTTTGAGGATTGTAAATGAACCTGTCCAACAAAGTTTTGGTTAGGGACAGCCAAGGACTCATTATGTAGTCAATTTACCTAACCGCTTGCAAGAACCACGCCAATGCCAAGGCTGTTCTGTCCTTTGAAGTTTGAAATGAATTTGAACATACCGAGATTTTTACTTTCATCAGGCCAAAAAGAAAATTGCTTTTGCAAAAAGCAGTCATTTCCATATATTGCTTAGAACATTAGAATAAGAATTAAATGTATTGTGGAAATGCTGCTTGTAGAAATTTTTTTCTTACCCATTTTCTTCTTTCCCTTTTAAATTGTGTCTTTTCTTAGTAATGAAACCCACACACACATGCAAACCATTCACACAGGAGAACAGAAGTGTACACAGAAATCTATGCTGCTGCCAATAAAAATATTCAGTTAAAATAACTATAGTTTGGGGTTCCTTCTACGTAGTATGAAGTTAACAACTTTTGAGTATCCACACTGTCTAACGTAATGTGAATACTCCAAATTAGATAATTTCATGTCAGTTTTTATTTAGATTTTTAAAAATACATTTAAAAAATTTGGATGCCTCTAATAATGATATTTAAGTCATTCTATAGAGCAGAGAATGTAAAATTAGTTGTCCTATTAAAACATTTTACAATTAGTACATTTTCATTTTTAAAATTAATGTAATTAATGATACATCTACGATAAATTTTGATATGGCTCTCATATCTTTCAAAGCGGAATATTTTTACTAAATTGGGCTTACTGATCATAAATACAACTGATCCTCATTATGTGTCGATTCCATATTTGCGAATTCACCTCCTTGCTAAAATGTACTTACCACCTCAAAATCAAGATGGCCAGTGCTTTTACAGTCACTTGTGGGCATGTGCAGACCAGTGAACTATTAGAGTCAGCTAGTGAAGGGGTTCCCAGCTAAGGAGGAAGAAGACTGACTTCTCTGATCTCTCATAAGAATGTGCTCTGATGAAGGAGCTGAGGCCAGTGCAATGTGGTGAATGAAACTCTGGCTCTGGGACCACTTGGACAGTATTTGAATACCAGTTCTGGCACCTGTGAATGGCGTGGGGTCATGAAAATCACTCCAAACTTCTGAATCTTCTTTTCTCTTTTGAAAAATAAAGTAGACTCTTCTAGGATGAGTTGATTTTAGGATTTAAGATTATCATCTATGAGAGATGAGTGAGTGTATATGTATATGTGCGCACACAAGTATGTACGTATATTACATCTAGAAACAATGGTTAATTATTTGCTAATCCAGTGTTTATAGTGACTTTGTGTCACTTGACTGCTATGAATAATGAGAATCAGTTGTGTAAGTATACCTTTATTCTACTATGATGTATATTTATATATAGAATATTCATGCTATAACATGGAGAAGTCTCAATATCTATTTCATATAGAACATGAGTATTTTAACATATTAAAAATATATTTGAATTTTTTTTTAAGATTTCCCTAAATATTATCCCATGCATGTGTAAAGTTTAATTTAGCACTCTACTTCAGGTAGATTGTTTGGGGGGGGGACTCAGTTATTTGCCAATCTAAATTATGAGTATCTTAAGCATACGCTTAAGTTATTGCACTTTTAAACTCATCTGAAGAAGGAGAAATTTTAGCCTATTGGAGATATCATAATTATTTAGTAGGATAGATGATATTTTAGAGTATTTCTCTGCTTCCCAGGTTACACTATTTTTAGTTATATTTTCCCTGCAGAGCAGGAAGAAAGCAGTAAGGCTCTTGTTTTGGTATCCGAGTTGAGCTGGAGTCCAGTGAAGTGGCAAGAACTTCGGAATTGTATCTGGAACCCCCACTGTGTGAATGTGCCTTCTAGCACAGGGAAAATGAAAAGGAGTGTAGAGGCTTTCCAACTTGTTTAAGTAGAGCTGCCAAATGGATGAAGGATACTCCTTTCTGTTTATCTTAGAACTTTGCTGCAGACCAGCTTGTGAGGACCTCTACTGTGACATACTGATTCAAACACTCCTAAGTTCTCTTAGATGATTAACCAGAGTTAATGTTTGCCTACATAGGACATGGGCCTGTCAGCTCCTACTATCAGGACCTGGAATAGCACCTAGGAAGTAGAGGCATATCAGAAGCCCAAACCCCTAGTATAAGGAAAACCAGCATTCTACTGTGGCCCAGACATTGGCCAGTTGGTTCTGGGTTCTGAAAACAGCTAATTGGCTGAACTTGAGTAGAATTCTTAGACATTTAGATTAAATGTTAGCTTTAAAGATTTCCTTTATGTTATTTTTTTTTAAAGAATAATTTTTTTGTAAAGTGGGAGAAAATGCACTCCTTTTATCAGTAAGTGCGTAAAACACGGTATCTCATTTCAGTGTGAGTTAGTCATCTATTTCCTTATTTCATTTGTTCCCTACACCCTGAGACAACCAAAGAGCAATGTCTTAATGCAAAAGCAGTTAAGGTTAATCTGCCCTCTTACCATTAAGCTTGCAATTTTTTTTCCCCTGGTTCCCATCTCAGCCATTTGAGAGAGGTCACTAAATCGTTCTGGATCAAATACTTCCTGCAGAGTCTGTACAGTGGAACAAAATGGAATAAGATGATTAATAGATTGATAATGTCATAAGGACCTTGAAAGCACGGGTTGTAGATACTATACCTGCAGAAAATGGAGATATAAGTACATAATCATATTACTATTCAGCTTTATAATGTTTCTCTTTGTGTGTCCAGTACATACACTGACAAATTCCCTTCTAAATTACAAAATAAAATGAACCCACACTATTAGAATATAAATAATAATGGCAGATAATTATTTTTCTGATTAATGCTAGGTAATATTTTGTAACAAAAAAATGTAATAGATTAAATCTATATTGAAACTTAGATAAGCTCCATCTAGAACCTATGGGATTTGAAACTATAAGATTTAATGATGCTTCTATTAAAAATAATGGATGGGTTCATGGGATTTGTGTTTTTGTCAATGCCATTGCCTTTGTTATCTATGGGATTGCAAAGAAAAATATCTTTATCAATACCGGCAGAGTCAATCAATATCAGTCAGAGTCTCAAAAGAGAAGCAGAATCAGTAGGATACAAACACACGTGGCCCCCCCCCATATGCAATATTTACAGTAGAACCTCTGTAGAAGTTCATGGACCACTCAAGAGATTGTAACACACTGGTCAACATACGGGGGTGGTCAACATAGAAGTAAGATTGCTGTACAAATGAGTACATGTGGTGCACGTCTGGTCTATGAAAATTAAGTCAATTCAAGACTGTGGTCAAGGTAGGGAGGTGGTCAACTGTGGAGGGTCTACTGTGTATGTATTTGGGTAAGCACATCTGAAATCTTTAGAACAGGTGATCAGGAAGAGAAATTCACACTGGGGTAGAATCCCAAGCTGAAATTTATTTTTTATAGGCAGTGTTGTCTTAATTCAGGGAAGGTCTACCCTCTTAAAGACCTTGCAAACTGATTAAATTGTTAACCGCCCGCCCCAGTACAATTTCCTTTTTTAAAACTTAAAGTCTACAAAGACTTTAATTCTATCTGTGAAATCTCTTTAAAGTAGCAATTAGATTCTTGTTTCATTGAATAGCTAGGAGAAGATACATGGATGCTACAAAATGGCTACTTCCTTCTAACTTGTCAGAGAATATCCCTCGTTGCTCAATATAGCCGGGAACACACTAGCAAGAAAACTCTGGAAATTGTACTGCAGACAAATTTGTTACATTAAAATGTCAACTGGGTACCCATATATATCACTTAAAACCACACAGAAATAAAGACAGTAACAGAGTCATACTTCTGCCTAATATTGAACACTACCTTATGTTCAATCAGAACTAGGCTAAGCAGTTTCCAGAAAAGTGTATGAAGTCTTTGGGTGATCATTGCTTGAGAAGAGTAATGATATTCTGTAACTTAAATACTGAGAAAAAAGGATACAAAAATAAGGGAAGAAAACAGCAGCAATAGTTAGTCTATATAGACGAACCATTGAGGTTTCTGTGAGCTGTGACACCAGAGCACCCTACAGAGGGTGAGAAAGTGAGACTCTGTCTCAAAAAAAAAAAAAAAAAAAAGAAAGAAAGAAAAAAGAGGACAATCTTCATTCCTTAAATCTTTTGTCCTCAAAACCCTAAGTCTGGGCCATGTAGGAATTGCCCTTTGCCAAGCTAACAGTAATCCGTGGCATAGAGCAGTGGTCATATAATATAAATTTCTAGAAACCTACTATAACACATACATAGTTATTAACATGTATTTTAGGTATATACTATTGTGCTTATATATTAAAAACACTAACACATTTGATAATATAAATCTGGAGGAGGTAAAATATTTAAAGTTCTTTTCTTTACAAAATTTATTATATATTATAAATTATAGTAATGTTAATAATTAAACGATTGTTCTAATACTTTCTGGTATAGCAATCTAGTTCTAAGTTCAGTTTATTTAAATACATTGTTTTAATGGCTATCATGGTCAGACTAAGTTTCTTACAAAGAAATATGAACCCAGATGGAAGACTTGCATCACTGACTGCATTTCTAAATCATGATACTTACTATGCAAAGTCATTTTTCAATTATTCAAATAATCAGGGAAACTATAAATTTTTCTTTTTAAGAAACATATCAATGGTACTTTAAACAAAGCTGAAAGTGCTGCACTTTTATGTATACAAAGTCATTCATGAATCCCTAAAATTATTTAAGCGCTATTACATTTTTGAAAATTAGATCTCTAATTTCTAGCATGCAGATATGAGTGTGTGAGGCTAGTACATTAGTTTGGACAACAAATCATAGAATGATGGAAGCTGTTCGGAATGCCAGTCTTCAAAATGTCCTGTGTATAATATGATATTCTTTCAAAAAGCAATTAAGTGCTTGTTTATTGATAAAATATTCCCTTTATCTTCAATGGGCAAATGGTTTCTCTTTTACTTTTTGAAAATATCCCCGATGTGGCTAGCATGTTACTGACAATGCTCCTCATCAGGGAAAAGTGAATTTGAAACATTGATTTTTGACCAAGAAGAATGTTTGCTTCAGTGTTAAGGTCAGAGGCGCTTTAAAGATCTTGGCTGTGGGATAACCTTCAAACATGTATTGGTGTGGCATAATTTTCATAATTATATTGAGTTTCATAAGATATTTATTTTAAAACCTGACTACATTTAAAATACCTTGTTTTTATCCAGTTAGTCAAATTAAGGACATTTTATAGCACTTTTATATTTCTGGCTTAATCATCTGTGGTGCAAATTTTGCCTAGAAAAGATAGAGTGAATGAATTCGATTACATTGTTGAATCTGTAACATTTCCTGGTTGTTTTGTTTTTTAGTTATGTAAAAACAGCTACTTTACAGTTTTACTGTAACTCATTGTTTTCATTAAATCAATTATTTCCTAGTGAAATAGTATTTTTCTTTGAATGCTCACAAAAAATAGTTCATGTATGCTATAATTGACAAGAATATTAGAAATTGAGTATTATCTAAGGCATATAGAAACTTCTTTACTTTGATCCTGCTGTATAGTAAACTTTTAAGCCTACCTTTAAAAATGTTTAATGAACCTTCAAAAGGTTTTTAATGTCTCTTTGAGTCCAGGAGTTTGAGAACAGCCTGACAACATAGCAAAATCTCACCTCTCCAAAGACTAGAAAATTAGCTGGGAGTGGTGGTGCACACACGTATTCCTAGCTACTCGGGAAGCTGAGGCAGGTGAATTGCTTGAGCCCAGGAGTTTGATATAGCAATTCTCTGACAATGTCACTGGCTAGCCCCAGCAATAGAGTGAGACCTTGTCTTGAAACAACAATAATAGCAACCAAACCTCCAAAAATAAAACAATAACAAAAACGTATTCATCTTCCATGTTATTTTTAAAGTGCTCGATTAAATTTCAAGAGACTTAAAACAATAAAACAATTGAAGGGGTTTCACTTCAGAGATGCTTAGCAAGGCAGTAAAAGCAATAGTCACTAATTTATAACTTTGGTATTTTTGACTTCTTTTAAAATAGAGTTAGTTATTGTTGCTTTACTAATTGTTAATAAACAGGTTTCTTTCTGTCATGGTTTTACCAAGAGGGAAAAATTCTTTTAATATTCCTTGAAAACATCATTTTTGATGAATGGATAATGTTCATTTTTGTGAATATCCTATTATTTATTTTGTAAAAATCTAAATATGAGACACATATTTGGATATTTGTTTGCTATATAACAGCTTGCTTTTAAAAATGTTCACAAATTAAATGTTTTCTCTTGAGATATAAAAGCAGTTTTTTAACAGCTTGCTTTTAAAAAATGTTCACATATTAAATGTTTTCTCTTGAGATATAGAAATAATTTTTAATACTTAAAAATGGGAATTTAGAATTTTTTCTCTTAAAATTCATTGCTATGATAAATCATTTTGTTTTTTAAAAACTAACAATATTCATAAATTAAATTATTTTAGACTCAGTTGAATTTTCTTTTTGCTAATTTTAAGTTGTTCCTTTTAAGGAGATTACACGCGTCCCTCACTTGATATGAGTCCTTCAAGAAAAAGAACTTTCTCTTGTTCATTCATCTTCACATTTCAATATGGATGGGATAAAAATTAAGCAGAAAATTTAATTTAATTCAGTTCCAGTTTTAACCCTGGTATTATTGAATTGCAAATTCTGTAACTTGAATTATTTTCCACAACTCAGGCTGACTGCCTCTCTAAGTCATCTTTATAAATCATTAACTTTAATATGTAAAGCAAATAGGGCAGCACCTGTGACTCAAGGAAAGGGCACCAGCTCCGTGTACTGGTGGCGGGTTCAAGCCCAGCCCTGGCCAAAAACTGCAAAAAAAAAAAAAAAAAAAAAAAAAAAATATATATATATATATATATAAAGCAAGTAGTGCATTAACTACTACAACTTTCTTTTTTATTTGGTATATTCTATTTATAAACATGTAACTCATAGTCAAATGTTGCCTTTAAAATACTGACATTTTGAATAATTATTTTCACTAACACGTTTCTGATAATAATTCTAGTATTACTATCGTCTTCAGTTACTCAGAAAAATCCCACAGCCTTTCTAACAATTCCATACAATTTAAGCTTAGATTATTCTAAGTCTCTGCTTTCCAAATGGTAGCCACACAGTAAATGGAACTATTAAGTGCTTGAAATGATACTAGTTCAAAATGAGATGTGCTGTAAGTCTAATTATACACTTGTTTCTTTCAACTTTTTGGGAACATGGCTACTAGAAAATGTTAAATTACATAGGCGGTCAGACAATTCAGTTCACAAACTCATCCTAGAAAAAGTGCTCTGTACTTCATAGTTGACTGTCACTATGGTTACCAGATGGCCAAGTGGAGCACTTCAAGGGGGACCACAGTGAGATTCAGCTGTGAGATGTGTAGCACTTTTTCTAGAATGAGCAGGCAAACTTCACTGTAAGACCTCACATGTGGTTTATATTTCTGCTCTAGTGGAATAATTGCTTTGATGATTGCTCTTTACTAACACATTTAGGTTAGTAGAAGATACAACTTTACCTAGAAGATTAAATTATAATTATAGATGCAGCCTGAATTTATATGCTATAAATTTTTTCAGTTATCTGATTTTTAATTAAAAAAAAAAAAAGGTTAAGAACAGATGTGAGGAATAAAAAGCAAAAAAACTCTTAACTGGACAAGTCAATGAACCGTCTAGCTCTCTTTCTACGTAGAACCTGAAGCAGCACTCTAGAAGCCAGGTGTAGGGACCCGGCATCTTCACAGAAGTCGAGGAAAGGCTGACTCCAGGACCACTTGAGGCAGCTGCTGGCTCTAGAGGCACCCACTGATTTCCCAGAGCAGCAAAAAAGAACTGGTTAATAATTTTCCCTGGAAGTTTCTGACAAATAGCACACACTGTTGTTTACATTTTTGTGATTTAACGTCTCACTCAAATTACACAGGTGCACATAAATGTGTTCATCTGATCACAGTAATTTCACTGCCGCTAACATTAGTAAGTAACTCGATAGGAGAAACAAACCTGTACTAAATTTATCACTGTCCTCCATGGGTAATGCACTTGAATGAAGCTGTAGTGGTGGGTAGTTACAGTTAATATCACATTTCAGTCTTGAAAAAGGAATAACAGCTGTACAATGTTCCTTTAAATGATTTTCTTTTATTTTTATTAATTTTATTCAGTTTTTTCCTATGTTACTATCATTTTTACACTAACAGAATTCCTGAATAGTTAGTTCAGTGGTTATGTATCTATTTATTGTTTTCCCTTTTTTTTGCCACATACTACAGAGGTCATAGAATTTATATTTTAAACTATCGAAAATTATATTCTTTCTTACATCAAACATTCACTAATGAAAAAGAAGTTATGACACTGAATTTTTAAAACCACTATGGGAAAAATATATAAAAACATTAATGAAGAACCCCATACTCTGTTGTCTTTTGCTGATGTCTACATATTACTATGTAAATATACTCCTGTCTTAATGCAGCACTGTGCAATAAAAAATCCCACCCCAAAGAGGTGTTATTATGCTATGCATTTATGGAATATTAGCTACTGAAATACCAAAGTGAAATTATATACATATGCACTTTTACCTACAGGAATCTAGCACCTCAAGGCGAGAAAGAATATTAAAAAAGAAGGAAGGAGGGAAGGGCACAGAATATTGAGATCACCATGTTTATTTATTGGGGTCAGTACTGTCTTATTTAATCCTCACAGTACTCCATAATTTTCATTTTACTTATAGGAAGAGTAAAGCTAACATAGGTGAAGTAGCCGCACCATGCTGCCCAGGTTGGCAGTGTAAACACTTAGCTGCCAGGCTCTCAAGCACTGCTTTTTTTGTGCTTTATTTGATAAATGATCCTTAAACAAGCAAGTAAACATGGAGAAATTGATTTGACCAAGCAAGAAGACCCCTAATAATGAAGTTACAACATTATGGTTAAAATCACTGCTGAGAAGAACATGGGAGAAGCTAGGCACCTGACAATGTCAATTACCGATTAGGGGTCTGGTATGCACTTCCAGACATCATTTCTTTAACCCTCCTAAAAATCAGTGACATTGCTATTATTATCACCAATTTACTTGTTACTCTGATTCTCCTAAAGTTTGAATAGCTCAAATGCAAACAATTGGTAAATGTTAAAGCAAAGAATGTTTGACTCTAAAATTTGTCCTATAAACTACTGTGCTATGCTGTTTACAAAATAGCTGGTTTTTATCACAAAGAATAGCAAGAAAAAGCCCAAAGAATTAATCCAAGATAGAGAATTTCCTGACTACCTTTGTCTAGAAATTCAAAGAAAATACTATGTGTACGAGAATGGGATATAAAAACTAATGTGTGTTATTTCCTAAAAAGCAAATATTGAAGCCAGGATCAACCACTGATGCTATTTTGTAGGAGTTCAATTCCAGGGAAGGAAAAATTAAGGAAAGAGGAAAAGTGACAGAGGGAAGGATGGAAAGAATGCAAGACTCTGCTGCTACACCACTCTGTGCACTGTGCTATGCTGCTGTTCTACCACAGGCCGGTGCTTTACAATGACCCATACAGAGGCCGAGCCAGCAACCATTCCTGCAGCAGTCTACCAGAAGGAGTGAGAGGACATTTATCTACCTCCGACCCACACGTTCTCTTCCTGCTCCCCCTAATCCTGTTCCAAACTCATTCTGCAGAGATGAAGCCACGTCGTGCTGCATTGCAGGGTTGTGTCACCCAGTGCAGCCCTTCATTCAAGTCCAGAAGGGTCAGGAAAAGAGACCAGAGACTCCAACCAGAGACTCCAAGCAGAGATTGGTTGAGTTCAGGACAGACATGTTGTTGATTGTGGTGACAACACAGAGTCTTGGTTGAAGATCTGAGTAGCAGTTGAGACAGAAAACCTGGGGAGCATGAGAAATGGTCCACTGCATGACACGCCTAAGAAATTCAACAGGCAGATTGAAGGGAGAAATGAGGTTAGGGAAAAGCATCAAGAGAACGGAAATCATAGAGACTGGGTTAATACAATTCATTGTCATCTATTTTAAAATTAATCTTTATTTTGAGATCATTGTATTAATATCAATACATGTACTGCAGAGATGTACCCTTTACCTCGTTTCCTCTGATGACAACATCTTGCAAAACTGTTGTTTGAAATCACAAGACAATTGACATTGATACAGACAAGATACAGACCCTTTTAATCATCATAAGGATCCTTCATAGGATACTTTTATATTCACACTTACTTTCTCCTCCTTCACTGTCTTGTTAATGTTTATTCTCCATTTTGTGATTTTGTCATTTTAGGAATATTATATAAATGATATCTTTTATATATTTATGCCTGGCTGTAACCTTGAAGGACTGTATTTTTTATTCAGCTGTTGTATGTATCATTAATTTGTTCCTTTTTATTTCTGAGTAGTATGCCATGGTATGGACATACCACAAATTGTTTAACCATGTATCTGCAGAAGAACGTAAGGGTTGTATACAATTTTGGGCCATGAAGAATAAAGTTGCTACAAACTTTTATCCAAGTTTTGTGTGAACATAAGGTTTTGTTTCGTAGGATAAATGCTTAAGAGTGCAATTGCCAGTTTACGGAGTAGTTATGTTTTAGTTTTTTTTTTTTTTTTTTTTCAGACAGAGCCTCAAGCCATCCCCCTTGGTAGAGTGCTATGGCATTACAACTTACAGCAACCTACAACTCCTGGGCTCAAGCAAGTCTCCTGCCTCAGCCTCCCAAGTAGCTGGACCACAGGTACCCGCCACAACGCCCGGCTATTTTGTGGTTGCAGCCATCATTGTTGTTTTGGCGGGCCTGGGCTGGATTCAAACCCGCCACCTTAGGTGTATGTGGCTGGTGCTTTAGCACTTGAGCCACAGGCGCTGAGCCTGTGTTTAGTTTTTTTAAGAAATTTTCAAACTATTTTCCAGAGCAGCTGAATCATTTACATTTCCACCAGCAAAGTATGAATGATTCAGTTCTCCCTTGTCATCACCAGCAGATTCATGGTCCAGAATTTAGTCTTCTCAATATTAGTTATTTTTGCCATTATGGGACATGTATATTGATAGCACATTGTAATTTTAATTTGCATTTTTCTAATGGAAAATCCTGTTCGACATCTTTTTTATGCTTCCTTGACATCTATACTTTCACTTCAGGGAAATGACTGATAACTGTCCATGTTTTTGGTTTTTTTTTTTTTTTTTTTTTTTCCAGTTTTTGGCCAGGGCTGTGTTTGAACTCACTACCTCTGGCATATGGGGCTGGCACTCTACTCCTTTGAGCCACAGGCACCTCCCTGTCCATGTCTTTTGCCTGTTTTCTAATTTGATTACATTCTTTTTCTCTCTCACATCAGGTTTTGATAGTAATACTTGATATGTTCTAGATATTAGTCCTTTGTTGCACATCTGCTTTGCAAATATTTTCTCTTAGTCTGTAGGTTGGCTTTTACCCCTTTAACAAGGTATTTCACACAGCAATTCTTTTTAATTTTGATAGTAGTATTACTAATAATATTTCTTTTTGAATTTTGCTTTTGGTCTCAAGTCTACTCTTGCTTAGCTACAGACTTTGAAGATGGTTTTCCTTATTTATACAAAAAAATTTATAGTTTTTTGTTTAATTGATTTATATGATCATATAACTTTTCTTGATTAGCCTGTTACTATGGTGAATTACATTGACTTTCAAAAATTAAACCAGCCTTTATTATACACCCAATTTCATCTGTGTTTATACTTCATTTTGTATGCTACATTTTGTAGAATGTTGTATTCTCTTTGACGATATTTTTTTAAAGATTATTATTTTTTATTTATTTATTTATTTATTTTTGCAGTTTTTGGCCAGAGCTGGGTTTGAACCTATAACCTCCGGCATATGGGGCTGGCACCCTACTCCTTTGAGCCACAGGCGCTGCCCTTGTTAAGGATTTTTTCATAGGTATTTATGCAGGATATTGCTTTGTAGCTTTGTCTTTTGTGTTATCTAGTTTTGGTATCTGGATAACAGCAAGTTTCACAAAGTGAATTGGGAAACTTTCCCTCTTCTATTTTCTGGAAAAGTTACTGTAGAATTAGTGTTAATATTTCTTTAAGCATTTAGTAGAATTATTCAGGGAAACCATCTGGGCCTACAGATTTTCATTTTGTGAACTGTTATGAATTCAGTTTAATGAATAATAAAGTTACTAAAATAATCTCTTTAAATTAGGTGAGTTGTAGGAGTGTGTTCTTCAAAAGATTGGCTCATTTCATCTCACTTTTCAGATTTACATGTGCAGAGTTCTTCGTATTTTATTTTTGTTCTGTAGATGGCTGCAGGGTCTGTACTAATATCCTGTTTCCTTTCTGATACTAAAACCTTGTACATCCTCTCCTTTACTCTTCACTGGTCTTCTTAGTTATTTGTCAATTCAATGGATCTTTGTAAAGGACGACCTTTTTGTTTCAATGATTTTTCCTAATATTCTGTTTTCATCTTCTAATGTTTCTTCTCTCATCTTTTCTAACTGATTTATTTGTTTTGCTCTTCTTTTTCTAGGTTCTTGAAGTGGGAACTTACACATTGATTTGAGGCTTTTCCTTTTTCTAATGTAAGTATTTAGTGCAATTAAATTTCGCTCTCCAGACCACCTGAGCACTACCCCACACATTTTGATATGCTATGTTTTCATTTTTATTAAGTTCAGTGTATTATCTATTTTACTTGAGACTTCACTTTTTACTTATAAATTATTTAGAAGTATGTTGTTACTATCCAAATATTTGAAAAATTTACTGTTACCTTTCTGTTAATGCTTTTAAGTTTGATTTGTGGTCATGGAGCAAACTTTGTATGATTTTCCTGTTTTTACATTTGCTGAGGTGACTGTTGTGCTCAGGATACCATCTTTCTATCTTGGCATATGTGGCACGACACTTTCAAAGGAATTCCAGTTCTGTAGTTTGGGGTGGAGGGTCACACTGATGTTGATTGGATATCATTGGTTGATGGAATTATTGTCGGGTTTTTCTTCATTCTTGCTGATATATGTCTAGTTCTGTCATTGAGAGAGGGATGTCGAACTCTACAACTTTGGTTGTATATTTATCTATTTCTCCTTTCAGTACTAGTAGTGTCTATTTCACATCATTGGTAGCTCTGTTGTTTGGTGTAAAAATTAAAAAAAAAAATTTGAAAATTCTAAAAAATGTTTAGACTTCCTATGTCTTCTTAGGGATTAATCCTTTTATCAATATTTACTGTTTCTCTTTTTTCCTGGCAATATTTCTGGCTCTGAAGCTTATTTTATCTAATATTATTACAGACACTCCTTTTTTTTAATGATTGAATGATATATCTTTTTCTATACTTATACTTTCAATCTGTCTGTATCATAGTGTTTACAGTCAGGTCTTAGTAGATGGCATATGGCTGGGCTCCGCATCTTTATCTACCTTGCTAATCTCTGTCTTTTTAATAGTTTGTTCAGACAATCTCCATGGCATTTAATAATTTTTATGTTAGAGTTCAAGCCTGCTATCTTAACTTTTATTTTCTCTTTGTTTATTTTTTTTTCCTTTAATTTCAGACTATTACTGGGGCACACACAGTTTGATTCAATAATTTGCTTTTGTACACTTTAAGTCAAAGATCTAAGTGTTCGCTTCAGCCAGAAAGAGCACATGGCACTAGTCAGATATGAATTTATCTAACCATTCCTTCCTCCTCCCACCTGCATGATTTCCCCTGAGTTTTACTTTTAAATGTGCATTAGAGAGTTGATTGATTAGTTTTAATTTAGTGTTAAGTACATTTGGTTGTTTTTCCATTCTTAGAACACTTCACTTAGAAGAATGGTCTCCAGTTCCATCTAGGTTGTTACAAAAGATACTAGAAGACCATTTTTTACAGCCGAATGGTCCTCCCTGGTGTACATGTGGGCTCACTGACACCACAGGTTTGGGAGCCTCCTGACTGCCTGGTGGGGTCCATGTTTCCAGTTTCCTTCTCTGATAGGAATCAGTGGCCCTGAGGGGAATAGTGTTTAGGGCATTTTATTAGAGTTTGTGAAGTTCTGGGAGCCTCATTACGACCCAGTGGGGTCAAAATTTCTAGTTTCCGTCTCTGAAATGAATGAGTGATCATGAGGGGAATAGTGTTTAAGGCATTATTAGATCTTATTCAAGTAAAAGTCCAAAATCCCCTTAGTTCTGGATGGTATGGGTGTGTGTGTCTGTGTGTGTGATGTTTGGCTGGAGAAAAGCAGTTTGCTAAGGCCTGACTGTTTGTGTTTTCCCTTTATATGTAAAAGTCATAACTCCAATGTGTTGGTATTTGAAGGTGGGGACTTGTGGAAATAATTAGGGTGAAATTAGATGATGATAGTTGGCCATTGTGATGGGATTAGCAACCTTAAAAGGAGAAGAAAGAACTTTCTTTACTTTCTGTGTGTATTTACCAAGGAAAGGATGCAAGAAGCTGAACACATATAAGCCAGGAAAAGAGCCCCTCTGAAAACCAAATCAGCCAACATCTTAATCTTAGATTTCCCGGCCTCTGGAAACAGAAAATAAATTTCCATTGCTTAAGCCACCCATCTACAGCTATGGCAGTCCAACAACACTAATACAGAGCTATTGTCCAGAATTTTTCTGTCTTGCTAAAATGTTGCATTCTTGGTTCCTTGAAAAGAAAGGCTGGATTCTTGGGGATTTTTTTTGGTTTTTCTCGCTGATGTTTCTGGCTTGCTGACTTCTTCACCTTCATATCTGGGTATATGAAACAGAGAGAAAGCCAGGGAGGAAGGAACTTGTCATCATGCAGCTTCTTGGGTTCCAAGGTCCGTAGCTGGTCTGCTTCTGTGTTTTAGTATTATTTGTTTTATATAATTTTCAAAGTTTTTATTGTATTTGGAGGGGACAGATAGAGATAAGTACATCTATTCAATTTTCTCTAAAGTCATTCTCAGACTTCTAATTTGTAGAAAATGATAAAATCACAAATAAAAAATAACTATTAACTAGAAGACAAAATTAGGCAGAATATTTTATTTAACATACTAGGTAATGAGTTTATGAAATAATAAAAGCATAGACATCCTGAATAGCAAGGTAATATTAACTAATATTTCATGAGTGTTCTCTCTGTGTTAGGTACTCTGATAAATATGTTACATGAATTATATTATTTACTGTACTTGGTTTTGTAAACCTATATGGCAAGAACTATTTGCTTCTCATTTAGGAGATAAGGAAACTGAAGCTTATGGAAGATAAGTAGCCTTCTTAAAGTTTCCATGTAATCTAGAAAAATGGGCAACACCATTTGAACCCAAGAAGTCTAACTTCAGAGCTGGTGTTTCAAACCACCATGCTGTGCACATTTGCTTCACCAGCCAAGAATGGTCACTCCCTCTTCTTTGCTTAAATTTAAAATCTCACCCTCAGTGTCCTTTAAAGCCCTTTTTAAAGCTCAGCTTAAATGCTATATCCTTTACGAAATCTGCCTTTCTTAAAAGAAAACCTGGTTCTTTTACTTTCTCTTCTCTACAATTCTTCATCCCTACAATTTTTATGTTCCATTCTATTTTTTGTCCCTTTGTTTATTTCTCTGCTTTTACTGTGGATTCTTTGATGGGAAACATTGCAGCTCATTAATCCTTCTACCTTCATTAGCTAAAAATAATTTAGTAGGAACTCAATGACTATTTAAATAGAATTTAATAAACAATAAGTTGATAGTTAGGACAAAGTTTACAGTCAGCTTGTGTTATAGGTCAGGGACTCTGGCGCGTGAACTCTGATCTTACAGTAGTCTATAACAGTTTGCTTACCTGTACAATGAAAATTTCACTGTGTATTAAACAAAGCACTGAGAAATTAGATAACAAGGAATATATAAACCATACTCAAATTTACAAACCAAATGAAAATTATGGGGCAGTAGAAAACATTGGAAAGCTTTCAAGTTAGGTATTCCTGGGATCAAATTCCTGCTTTTTTATATTCTACCTCTGTGAATTTGGCAATCATTTAAAATCTAGGAACCTGAGGTTCCTCTTGGAAATGAGACTACCTTCTTTTTCAATTTATGGCATCATGATCTTGGTCTTCCCAGTTCCAGAACTGTGAAAAATACATTTCTGTTTTTTGTAGGCTGCCCAGCCTGTGATATTGTGTTATGGCATCCGGAACAGACTAAGACATTATCTCATTAATGACTCTGTCATAAAATCAATTTCCAAATCAGAAATATCAGATTAGATGTGAGCCTTTATCACCCCAAAGTCTGGCTGATTTCCTGGTTAAAACACCTTAAATCTGCTCCTGTCCTCTACCTGTGGAACCATCAGCTGAGATCAGGCACTCAGCAACACCACACCTGGAGCAGCCTCTGCTTCAGAAGCAGACACTGACCCTCAATATCATTTTTTTCCTTTCACTCTCAAAAAATAGAAACTCTGAATTTTAGCTGAGTATGTGGCTGCATGGTCTAAAATTTGCATTTTGTAGCCTCCCTGACAGCTAGATAAAGCCAAGTTGTTGAAGCCAAATTCTTGACAAATAAAATATAATTAGAAATGGCATAAGCAAATTTTGGGACATGTTCTTAAAGGGGAGGTGATGGACTTCTCTGACTTTTCCCTTTCTCTCTGCTATCTGGAATCAGCTGTGATAGACGGAAATGGAACAACCGTCTTTGATTATAACACAAGTACCCAGTGTTGATAATGGTGAAACAACAACTAGAAAAATCTGAGTGTTTGTTAATTGATGAACAATTTTGATAATCCTAGACTACAAATGCTCAAACTTCCTCTGTTTATATTACTGCTATATTGAGGCTTCTTCATTTGTAGCTAAGCCAATTCCTGACAACTGGAGCCTCTTAACTTCCTTTTCTGTCTCACTCTTATTTTTCTTCAAGACAGAGAGACATGCTGCCATAGGCTATGATTTCTAAAATATGAATATTATCATGCTCTTGCTGTGTTTAACGTCTATCATCTACAGAAAAGTCCAAGATTATTACCAAGAAAGACAGTGATGCATCATAATGCAGCTCCTCTCTCTTAGACAGTCCAACACCCCCTCCGGCACACTCGTGCCCCACATTCGTGCCCCCTTACTCTCAACTACTTGCTTTCTAAACATACTATGCTCGTTCTTTTCTTGCATCTATTCTTAACTCTGCAGCAAGACTGTCTTATTGAAACCTAACTTAGACTCTGTCACTCTTTAGCTCAAAACTTCCAGAGGCGTCCTGTCTCAATCAGAGTGAAAGGAAAGGCCTTTCCTTGACTTAGGGCTCCATTATATCATGCTCAGCTCTCTCCTTTACTCTTTCCTGGGTGCTCTTTGCCATTCCTCTGGCCTTTGAATATGCAAGATATGCTCCGGCTCTAGCTTTGTACCAACAGTTCAACTTTGTAACAGTTCTTTCACTCAGAAGAATGCTCCTTCTTAGATATATTTCCTCTCATATCACCTTTTAAGGGAGGTTTTCCCTGGCCACTCTATCTAAAATTACAATCTCTGTTCCCTAAACCAACTCAGCACTCCTGATCTCACTTCTTTCCCCATTTTTTCCCAGCATGTATCACTCTTATACCATACAATTTACTTTGTTTGTGATATGAATCTCTCAAACCTATAGAATATGAACTTCTGTATAAAAAGAACTTTCATCATTTTTGTTCACTCAGTGCTGCTTCTCCGGAGCCTAGAAAAGTGCCTTCCACATAGTAAATGATCGGTAAATATTTATTATTATTGAATAAATTTTCCCAGATTTTTGCCTTGAACAGCAAATGAAAACTCTGTCAAAACTTTCCACAAATGTATCCTCCTTTAAGAAAAATTGCTAAGCCCAGTGCTTCTATATATCCATTTTATATACTTAATCTATATGTGAACATTCACACAGAGATAAGGGTATTCTTTTTTTTTTTTTTTTTTTTTTTGAGACAGAGCCTCAAGCTGTTGTGCTGGGTAGAGTGCTGTGGCATCACAGCTCACAGCTACCTCCAACTCCTGGGCTCAAGTGATTCTCCTGGCTCTGCCTCCCATGTAGCTGGGATTACAGGTGCCCACCACAATGCCCAGCTATTTTTTGGTTTCAGCCATTATTGTTGTTTGGTAGGACTGGGCTGGATTCAAACCCGCCAGCTCAGGTGTATGTGGCTGGTGCCTTAGCCGCTTGAGCCACAGGTGCTGAGCTGATAAGGGTATTCTTAAATTATAAATGGAATTTTAAATAATACAAAATTGCTACCAAGATACTTATTATTTTCCAGTGTAAAGCTCTCTGAGGAATAATTTGTCTTTCTGTATAATAATCTATTATTCAGACTCTGAGGTAACATTCATAGGGGGTCAGTTGCTGCTTCTCAGAGCTGTTGAATGTGTATTTCATGTCTGAAATCAGACAAGCCATGATCTAAATTCAGTGATTTCTTTTATGTTCTGCCTGCTGTGGGAACAATGTGATTGAAGTGTCACTTGTCTTCATTAACATTTATCCCATTATCTTGTCATAATGTGTATATGTATATAATACGATTACATGGAATTCATGTAAGATTTTATAATACCAATTTAACCTATATACATGCATAGAATAATGCATATCATTTACTCCCTTATGGTACAAGCTCCTTGAGAGAAGAAACTCTACATCTTTTTTATCTAAATATCTATAAGACATAGCAAAAAGCATGTATATCAGTCAGGATCTCTTTAGGTATGAATGATGGAAAACATAGACCCAAATTGGCTTAATCAATACAAGGTAAGCTGGATTCCAGAAGTACGAAGTTCTGCAGCTAAGTGATGTCCTCTTAGATGTATAATACCCAGGTTTTATATATGTACATGTATTTGGCCTGTATTTAGTAACAGCTTTATATTGAAGCTGATTCTCTTGGTAGTTGCAACTCAATTGCCAGTGACGCGGTAATGGGATTCCTGGTTCTTGTTCTCTAGGAAAGAGAGCTAGATGTGCTCGTTGATGGAGAAAATGAACATTTGGAAAGAAAATAATACCCTGCCCTTCACTCTGATGGGTAAACTTAAATCACAATCCTATCCCTGGAGCAAAAGGGATGCCATAATCTTGTTGATCAGCATCTCCACACAGATGGAGATGGCATGAAAACCTGAAGGGATTGGTGCTCTTGAAAGTGAAGAATAGTGCGAATGTTGAAAGAATTCACATTGATAAAGGAATCATCAGTGCACACAACACATATATAGGAGTCTTCAGTCTCATCTGTTACAAGAGTGCTCATTGAACACTGCTTCTCTAAAAAACGTGTCAATAAATATTATAGAAATGTATCAAATAAATTCTATAATACAATAGCAACTTTCAAAATTATCTATGATTTTATTACATTCCATTTATTATACATGTAATATTCTTTGAAACTAACATAGGTTATTTTAATGCAGGAGAATCTCTATAGTTCATCACCCACCTGCATTGACCACCTCCTTAAGTTGACCTAATTTTCATAGACCAGACATGTACCACATGTATCTATCAGTCTCGTAGGCCAAGTTCCTTGTGTTGATCACCTCCTATGTTTACCAGTTTGTTACAGTTCTTTGAGTGGTCAACTTACAGAGGTTCTACTGTGTTCATACTATATACATATGATTAATAGCTTCCCAGAATAAATCCAATAATTTTTACTTTACATGTAGAATTATAACAAAAATTACTTTACTTTGAATGAAAATACCAGGACTTTCACAATAAAAAGTACAATTGTGGCACTTTTGAAATTTTAGAAAATAAAATTTGAAATAAATGTTATACTTTTTTGAAGATTTCACAGTGTAGGTCAACAGAGTACAAAAATAAATCCCCTCCCCAAATATCTATTATATGTGAGGAAAATTTAAGGTTAAGGATATATCAGAAACCATTCATAATTGTGAACACGATGATCAATCATCCCAAAGAATTTCAACATTTCAGCCCAAGGTTGTGAATGAAACATCAATCCCCTAATGAATAGGACTCAAACACCTTTAGAAACAGTGATGCTGTCTCCTGTTTATTGGGTTCCCTCTATCTGCCATAAATTATACTAGGTCTTTTATATATGCTGCTTTCACAGTGAGTCTGAGATAGGTGCTCTCATCATCAGTTTAAGAACAAACTGAGACTTTGGGAAGGCAAAGTGATTGGAGAAGTTTCACAAGTGGCTGATGTTTGGTGATCAGGAATATGTGGTTACTCATTGTTATGGCACTCAGCCTTCATAAGTTAGAAAACTGAAACAATCAAACATCCTGGGTGATAATGAGGTGGCTGAAAGTGTTTGGGCAAGCTACTAAGCCAGTCCAGATTTCTTATATATTATTTATTTCATATAATCTGTACATAATATCTTTTTCTTTAAATGCCTGTTTGTTTTACAAAGATAAGTTTTTAAAATTAAAGGTAAGCTGTTCTACCATAAGCAAACTTAGGCTCAGTGTCCGTAGTTCAGTGGTTAGGGTGCCAGGCACCAGTTTGAACCAGGTCTCAGCCTGCTAAACAACAATGACAACTACAACAAAAAAAAAGCCAGGCATTGTGGCAGCCACCTGTAGTTTCAGCTTCTTGGGAGGCTTTAGCAAGAGAATCGCCTAAGCTAGGGTGACCAGATTTTAACATTGGTAAGGCAGGACAACATGGCCATGGGATGGGGCAGGGCAGGGGGACGGGGCAGGGGACTGGGCAGGGCAGGGCCTGACAACAATGCAAAGTTTGATAAGCAGTTCTCGATAATCACTTCTCAGCAATTATTTGTTATTACAGTTTAACATTATAAAATTAAACAAAATAATATAAAACTCATATTCTGGCAAAATAACCACATGGCAGCCAAAAACTGTATATTCCTTTCTTGTTCTCCCACCCATTCGTGCATTCTTTCAAAAAATCAGGACTTTTTTAAAACGCCGCGGGACGCGGACAA
Source organism: Otolemur garnettii (assembly GCF_000181295.1). Lineage (NCBI taxonomy): Eukaryota > Metazoa > Chordata > Mammalia > Primates > Galagidae > Otolemur > Otolemur garnettii. The sequence goes on from NW_003852401.1 coordinate 3,151,809, forward strand.
ATTGTTGAAAAGCAGGGCTGTCCTGCCAAAAGCGGGACGTCTGGTCACCCTAGCCTAAGCCCAAGAGTTTGAGGTTCGCTGTGATGCAATGGCACTCTACCAAGGGTGACATAGTGTGACTCTATCTCAAAAAAAATAGTAATAAAGCAAACTTAAAGAGATAGCTATCTATCTATCTACCCATCCATCCACACACACAAAGGAACACAGCTAGACAAAAACAAATACTATAGAGACATAAGTCAGAATTATTACAGGTCTCTGTTTTTTTTTCTTCTTCCCACACTATATTAAGCAGTGAGCTTCTGTTCAAATGCAATACTCTTTCAAGAAAAATGTTATTTTTCACATTTGCTCTTTGTTCTTTTTGCATTAAAATAGCATACATTCCTTGAATGTCTCTCTTTCTCTCTCTCTTTTTTTTTTTAACTTCCTGGAATTGAAACCACGCGTTGATCCAAGTGCTACATTAGCATCTATTTATTAAAGATGATCTTTCATGTACAGTACCGCTAGGACATTTGGCCTAATTTACCATACTAACATTTCCAGTTTGGCTCTAAGTAGGGAGTTGTGCCAGCAGCATTCTGTCCTATAGTGAAATAGTGCCTAATCAGTATTTATGAAAAGGGTTTTAGAAGTCACTAAAGAGCACAGGAAGAGATTTTACCTTCTTAAAGCACAAATATTGCTGAGCTCTGGGAATCTGTACAGCACATTAGAATGGAATAGCTTTCTTTCTTTTTTTTTAAATTGCAGTTAAAAATGTGTAATGTAATACTGTCAGTAATTTAAATGGAGTGTACCTCTTTCTTTCAGACATTAATGCTATTTGTTAAACTTTGTAATTACTATGCAAATGAAGTGCAGTACTTAAAAAATGGCAGTGCCAAGAGTACAACAGAGAAAAACAGTTTGAAATGCACACTAATACAAAATAACCTTCAAGCCTTGTAGAACTCAAATATTATAATTTTTTCTTTCTTTGAATGTAGCATTTGGGTAAAAGCAATAAGGACTTGTCTTTGTTCTTAATACACTGATAGCAGAAGGCTTAGAGCCAGAGATTTGAAAGCTCTGAGACATATTAGCTCCCTGATCTTCACAACAGGTGGCTGGTATTTTTATCCCTCTTTGAAAGATGAAACAACCGAGTCCCAGAGATGTTTAACTCATTTGCTTGGGGTCACATAAGCAAGCCAGTGACATCCAGGAAAGGACTGGAGTAGTCCCTAACTCAGGGCAGCTGTGAGACTCCCTGACAGCAATCATTTGAAAGAAACAATATTCATGGCTCAAATTATGATTTTAAAATATTAAACAGTGATGCAACCAGTGCAATCTAGTTTCATTTTATTCCAGGTAGATATTTTCGGAAGGAAAGGAGTTTGGTTTCCTATGAATTTGCCCTCTGACAGGTAAATGTCTGTGAGCTGCCAAGCACCATATACGTGTAGAGAATAAGCACTATGAAAAAAGTGAGCCATTCACGTTTGCACGTCCTGCACCTAGAACTGTGACTGACAGCACAGGAGCTCAAAATGTTTGTTGAATCCAGAATGGAACGGATGCATGGCCATTTGACATTTAGCTTTCCACTCACATTGCCTCCTTTCCCTCTTTAAAAAATGTATTATTTTGCATTAATATGAGGATGCATATAATTAGGTTATATGATTTACATTTGTAAGATAAAGTCCAAGTCTGAGTTGTAGCTGAGTCCTTCATCCAGGCAGTATGCCATATACTATGCCTTGTACACGATAGGTGGGAACTCAACAGCCCTGCTTGAATTTAATTGTGTTTTTCTCTCATGTGGGCAGATAGCTGTTCATCTACTAGTTCCAGATTACTGCTGAATAAGTGGGATGCTTGCTTTTCCATTCCTGAGATACTTTACTTAGGAGAATGTCCTCCAAATCTCTCCAGGTTGATACAAAATCTGAAAACCAAAAGATGAAAAGTCTCCCACCATTTTTATGGCTGAATAGTAATCCATGGTATACATATACCACAGTTTATTAGTTCACTCACGGGTTGACGGGCACCTGGGTTGTTTCCAACTTTCCCTTTCATTTGCCTTCCCTACGTTGATTTCCCACATCTGCAAAACAGACAATACAAAAACAACAAAAAGAGTTTTACCTTCTATGAATTCTTACTTTCCTGGACTTTTTCCTTATACTTCAATCTGAAAGGCATGTTTTTCCCTAAATTTCATCTTTAGAACTTTGATGTTTGCTTGAGATAATCTTATACAGTAGAAGAATCTAAGGCTCTGATATGGGTGATTCTCATTACATTTAAAAAGGGAAACCTGGCTCGGCGCCTGTGGCTCAAGCAGCTAAGGCGCCAGCCACATACACCTAAGGTGGCGGGTTCGAATCCCCAGCCCCGGCCCGCCAAACAACAATGACGGCTGCAACCAAAAAATGGCCGGGCGTTGTGGCGGTCGCCTGTAGTCCCAGCTACTTGGGAGGCTGAGGCAGGAGACTCGCTTGAGCCCAGGAGTTGGAGGTTGCTGTGAGCTGTGATGCCACAGCACTCTACCCAGGGTGACGGCTTGAGGCTCCTTAAAAAAAAAAAAAAATAAAAAGGGAAACCTATTATTTCCTAAACTAAAAGAATGAGAAACAAAAACTCAGATGGATAATTAGCATCTGTCAGATCTGGTAAGAACCAGCAGTACTGAGTTTGGTAAAAAGCAGTGACAGTCATTCTATAATGACAGAAGTTGAGACTAACAGACCCTTGACATCCCAGTATCTCTTGCGGCTGAAGTGTAGGCATGTGACATGGGCACAACCAATCAGACTCTTCCTGCCCCACTTTAACTTTGAAGTAGGATTTGTCAGGCAAAGAAACAGAGGTTTGGAAAGCCCCTGTTGGTACAAGGCTGCAGTTGAAGAAGTACCCACCTGAGTTCCCAGGGCAGCAATGGTTATGGGCAGAGTCAGTGCTCAGTTTCAATGCTGAGGTGAGGATGCAAACTGTGGCATCAAGTGATTGAGGGTGACAACCACCTTGCCTTGCAGGACTAGTTCTGTGACATCACCGTGGTTAAGTTCTTGAGAGCTCTTTTTGCTGTGGCTGTTTTCCATTTATCAATATTCAGCCTTACTGGTGATTTTTGAGTTATCTAATATCCTTTAAATAAATGTAATTTGTCAGTCAGTTTCTGTTGCTTACAAGTAAGAATCCATGAGCATATTAAGGCAAGCAAGGAGGAGGAGAGGTCTGAGCAAGAAGGACTATTGTGCTTGAGATACTCTGGGAAAATAATAAGAAACATTCCTGCATTTGGAAAATACTTCACAGCTCTGTTGTAGAATTATATAGTTCCAACAATTTACTACGAGTGTGATCTTGCTGGGAAAATTACTAAACCTTAGACTTCTCTCAAGTAGAAAAGAAAGTAAACAGAATCTATGTTGAGACCAGTTGTAAAGACAGAGCAAATGTGTAATGTGGTTCAGAACCAGGCCTGGCACGTAGGAGCTAATAATGAATTCTTTTTATCCTTACCATTTCATCTTGAATTTAGACTCTCTATACTCTCTCACCTACCAGAGAAGCCCAGTCTAAACTGTAAAGACAAAATGGGTATCCAGAAATTGAAATAAAAACTAACTGTATATGCCTCTAAGAAGGAAAAGAGATAGAAGCCAGTGCATGGGGGACATTGGGGCACAGGCTAAACTTGCTGTTATAGACCTTTAGTGCTCATATTTGCTCTGAGATGCAGTAGTGCACAATGAAATATCCAGCGAGGACATTTTCAGTGTGACATGCTTTACGTCACCTTAGGAATTTAATTTTAGTTATTGAAAGACTTAACTGAGATGCCCACATTTTCCAGTTTGGTTAGGAAAACTTGTATTTTTAAAAGGTATCCAATTTTCCAAAACAACAGCTAAAGTAAAGGCCTTGGGCCATTTCCTCCATTATCACTCCAGTGTCATGATCGTTCTTCTCCTGGTGTGGAGGAGAAATGTGTTTTGTTTTGTTCATTTGCTGTGTGTTCCGTATAGCCCTGCTTCCACTGTCCTCTGAGACTACATGGAATTGTGGCACACTCATGGTGTGTCTTTGGAACAGTCATTAACTCGGATAGGGACTCAGTCTGCCCACTGCTAACTCGAGCATCATGTTTTCTCTCCCTTGGCTTGCTGTGAGAATTAAATGAGACCTACGAAGTTCGAAGTATGTCTGGCTCACTCTTTTCAAGATAGCTGCACTCAGAGTGGGCTACTCCTCCTGCTTGCAGTCCACTAAAATGCATATTCATAGATAATGGGGTCACATTATTTCTGCAGGACAGGCTTCTACAGGAAGGTGGGTTTGCCCAATCCACCAGCTGTCTTCATGGCTTTCAGTTCCCTGGAGTCTTTCACACATTTTCCCTGTCCTTTTAGTGGCTCCCCAGAGGCAGGCTTCCTCGGGAGGAATCAGGGTGGAGACCGATGGTCCATTAATTTTCTTGCTGGCATTTTACAGCCAGTGGTGTGGATGACCCAAGGGCAGCCAGGAAAGGAGACAGCTAGACAGAGCCCGCAGGCCCCTATGGAATAAATATTCACTATCAGAACACAGTGAATGACAAAACTTGAAAAACTCCTCTGAATTTCAGAGAAAGCTTCCAGGGTATGTAGGGGCATTTGCTGAGACAAGGCAGTGGAAGAAAGGAAAAACAGAATAGTGAGAACAAACACATCAGGTGACGTTCCAGCATGTTCCTACATGGGTCTTTATTTCTTTCCTCTTAAAATCCCTATTTAATTTTAAAAACTTTTAAGAGCTATATAACATCATAGGATGCTTAAGAAGTATAATAAATTAATATCACAAAGCTCCCTACCCAAACACATCATTCATTTTAATTTTGTATAGCTCTTAGTATTCATCATATGGAAAACACAGCTTGAATATTACTAAATTAATAGGTAAATAGGGCTCATTTTTACTTCATGCAATACTATGTAATTTTCAATGGTGCCACATAAATTTCATCATTGTTACTTTTAATGGATCAAAAGTGTCTACTAATTGCACATATTTCCTTTATATAATTGAATATAAATAGTTGAGTAATTTGATTGCTTTCGTATATACATAGTTTTTTGTTTGTTTTTTTGAGACAGAGTCTCACTTTGTCACCCTGCTATGATGCCATTGCACTCAGTAGGCTATGGCATCATAGCTCACAGCAACTTCAAACTCTTGGGCTCAAGCGATTTTCTTGCCTCAGTCTCCCAAGTGGCTGGGATGATAGGTGCCTGCCACAACACCTGGCTATCTTCAGAGATGAGGTCTTGCTCTGTCTCTGGGTGGTCTCAAACCTGTGAACTCAGGCAATCCACCCGCCTCAGTGTCCCAAAGAGCTAGGATTACAGTTGGGAGCCACCATACCCGGCCTGCTTTTGTGTTTTTTATTACAAACAATTCTTCAAAGAACATCTTTGTTCAGTGATAATGGTATATTTTAACTTTTATATAATGCCTTTGAGATAAATTCCTCAGAATGGTGTTACTCAAACCAAAGATATGAATATTTTTCAAAGATACAAATATTTTTAATCTATGTGGAATATAACATGAAGACATTAGGCTGATTTCCTGCATATTCTACTTTCATTTGAAATTCTGCAAAAGTAAAAAGAAATTGCACAAATCTCTTGAGTACCTTTAAAGGTAAAGACATAGCAGATATAAAACTTGTGCCTTGTAGAAAAGAAGAGATTGACCTACAAAATATTTGAGGGATTTGGTTGAAGTGACACCTCCCAACCGTTCAGCATAATTGTCCAGGGCCTAAGTCAAATGTCCATTAGTTTCAAATCACTTCATTTGCTTTCCCCCAAAGGAGAACATTCCAAACAACGTATAATAATCTCACCACTCACAGGTCACCTACAGGATGCTCATTTTTGTCCCATCATGTACTGCAGAATCCAAATCCCAGACTGGTCCTTACCCAGGAAATATTCTCAGTGGATCTTTGTGAAAGGGAAATGCAACACCTTCTTCTTGGCTTCACAAAGTATTAACTAAGAAAATAATCATTAAGCCTAGAAATATCAGTCCAAAGATGACGTTAGCAGCAGCACTTGGTTAGCGAATTCATTTTTGTTTTTAACCACAAAGTAACCTTTATCTTCTTGGCAGTTCATTACTTAAATTTTTAAAATGAGAAAAAAAAATCTAGGAATTAATAACAAAACATGCCTTTATTTGGCATGCTCCCAAATACAAATTTGATCAATATCACTGACTTCATTTAAAATGTAACTCTCTCAGTCAGCATCTTGTTTCTTACTGTCTGATAGAGATACACAAATTGTTACAGATTTTAGTCTTTTGCGACCTGCCTCTGATTCAGTTTCTTTCTAAAATTTGTTGCTGCAATAACATGAGAGGAGGACTCATCATTAAGATCTAAAGTAGCTCTGTATAAGGTCTTCCGAGTTGTAAAAAACACTTTTGCCTCCTAAAGGTAGAATCTTTAATGATTTGCAGCTGTGAAACTTGACTAAGACATTTAAGATCACTTCAAATTTTAGGGAGGTTGTTATCAACTTGCAGATAAAGTCTCAGTGAAGTCTTCTGGAATATGATAATAAGTTTGGTTTAGGCTTCCTGAATAGCATTTGAGTACCCAATTTCTACAGGGTTTTTAACTTTGGATAGAATGAAAGTTACTATGTAAGAAAAAATTGCTTCCCATCTACAAATGGGTTAAGAAACTGTGGTATATGTATAACATGGAATATTATTCAGCCATAAAAAAACAGAGACTTTATATTTTTTGTGTTTACCTGGTTGGAATTGAAGAACTTTCTCCTAAGTAAAGTATCTCAAGAATGGGAAAACAAGTATCCCATGTACTCAGTACAAATTTGCAACTAGTAAATGAACAACTACAGGCCCACGTGAGAGGAAAATCATGATTAAATTCAAGAAGGGGTCGCGGGTAAGAGCTCAATAAGCTCCCCTAACAGGTGCAATGTATAGGTTTACGGCACATCCTCTGTGTGAAGGACTCAAATACAACTCGGACTTTTCCTATTCCTAACAAACACAAACAATGTAACCTAATCATAGGTACTCTCATATTAATCTGAAATAATAATAATAATAAAGAAATACTTCTTGATGATTGAGATTAATTGGGCATAATATTCTTTCTGGGCATTTAATGGAATGATGTCTTGATCAAGTCAGAACCTGTACTTTCAGTTCCCCAATATTTTCTAGCCCAAATATTCAAACATTTCTCCGATCTCTATCTCTTTATAATATACATAAAGCAGAAGAGACTTCTGTAGTAGGCAGGCAAGTGGTCACAAAGATGTCCACATTCCAGAACCTGTGAATGTATCACTTAATATGGCAAGAAGGACCTTACAGAGGTAATTTAAATTAAACATCTTAAAATGAGAAATTAGCCAGGATTATCCAGATGTTCCTAATGTAATCACAGGCATCCTTCTAAGAGGGAGGAAGAAAGGAGGAGAAGTGGAGTAACCGTAGGCCAAAGTACACTCACAGCCCTTAGAAGCCATCAGGCAAGGAACATTTTGTTCCCTGGAATCTATAGGAGAAAGCCCTGTGAAGATCATGATCACTTGATTATAGCTTCATAAGAGCTATTTTGAAATTCAGACTTTCAGAAATGTAAGAGAATACATTTGTGCTGTGTTTATCCACTAATTGTGTGATGATTAGTTACAGCGTTAAAAGGAAACTGATATGGTAGCTTTCAGAAGCGGCTGGTCAGTACTTCCACGGTCTCAGTCCATCATGCACTGCTAAATACAAAGACTAAATGTGGTGCTTACTCTGAAAATACTCTTTCTTACTGAATCTTTGTCAGCACCACTTGTTCTTGGCAGCAGTAGATGTAATCCATTTCAAATCCTGTAGCATTGTATAAGCGTAAGGTTTTTATTGTTAGAAAAGTACATGGTAATGCAGAAAACTGAGGCGTGTAGACTCGGATTGCCAAATTTCAAATCCCAGCTATTCCATATATAGTTCTGGAACCGGGTAAATTACTTAATTTCTCAGCACCTGAGAATTACTCCTGTGGAAATTAGAGGTAATAATAACAGCTTCCTGCTAGGGATGTCGTGAAGATTAAATGAGTCAATATTTGTTAATTAATGAAGTATATTAGTGGATTAAAATAATGTCATCTTACAAGTCCTAAATAAGGTTTCTGGCAACTGTTAAAGTGCAGTTTTACCTTCTGCATCATTGTTTACAAAATGTTCATAATGTCACGTATTGCATAAGTGTTTGTTAGAAATACAAATTCCTTAGCGGTATCCAAGGCTGAAAATTTAGACTCTTCAGGACAAAAGTGAGAGAAGCTGTATATTTCATAAGTTCCCAAGTAATTCTCTGCATCAAGGAAATTTGGGGGAAATTGTTCTGTGGTTGATTTTATTCTTCGCTGTCCTTGGTACATCTTTAGCATCAAAACGAGTTAAACAGAAGAGAAGGCCGAGTGATCCTCTTACTTTAATAAATAAACAGAGCATTTTTTTGACAATTATTAAATTTCACCTTTATTTTATTCATGCCTTTATTCATTCATTAGTTAATCCATACTTTATGTGTTGTTTTATTTTTTAAACATTCACTATCTACTATGAGCCAGGCCATATAGCCAAGGTGTGGTCTATGAATGACATTGTCCTGTGCTCAGAGAAATTGCAAAGGGAAGTCGACAGACATGTCAGTAGAAGATTACAGTTCACTGCGTGACTTAAAATGCCAGAGGACGCTAAAAGGCAACGGACAAAGGACGGAGAGCTGAAGTGGTAGGAGGCGGGGACAAAAACAAAATATTTTCCAGGGGCAAATGCAGATAGTGCTGTTATTTCCCGAGCGTTCCATATCCATATGCTGACATCTGTAATGTAAACATCAACTCTCATTTTGTACATTAGGAAACCAATATAGTGGGGCATAGGGACTTGCCCAAATTCACATCACAGAGAATCAAATGTGAGGGCTGCTGTTGGAAACACATTCTAGGTTCAGAACTCTTCCTATGATACCATGTTGTTCATCATAGAATTAGAAACTTCTTCAGGAAATGTGCTTTCCCTCTAGGATTATGAGAAGGCAGAGCTATGTCACACCTTTTGCAAGCTACAGTGGTTTCTTCCCTCACTCAGACTCTGTTCCTCTCACAAAGATTCCTCCAGTTTCTCCGTGCTGTTCATCTTTGGTTCTCTACCATCAGCACAGGATTGTGTGTAGAGTGTCAGCACAACACATGCCATGAGCATGAATGTGGTCGATGTTTATTTATTCGTTCAAAAATCACTGTTGTGTATCCTCATCGTATTAGGTATTGGAAGGTAAGAGCTCTATGTCCTCATGGGTTTAAATACATAAAAGAGAAGAAAAATTGAGAGTCAAATATGTTATTCTCTCCCACACAAGATTTTCTTCCGGAAGTTCTCCAATGGCTGTGAAATCACTTACTTCACATTGACATTGGAGAGAAACTAACCAACCATCTGGGGATACCCAGGAAATAAGTGAATCAGAAAATATTAATCCAGATAAAATACTTGGTTGCATAGCAATGAGTTTGTACATACCTTTGTAATTCATCCTAACTCTGTGATCATCATTTTCTTCACAATATATTATAAAGTTTGAACATAATTACCATCCTTTTTATATTTCATTTCTTCATTTAACCAATGCTGTGAAGTATCCACCATATGACAAAACCTAGGCCTTATTCACCTCTATGTCTGTAATGTCTATCACAAAACCTGACATTAAAACACTATGCTTATCATTTGTGCTGGTCAACAGTATTTGGTTATCCATCTCTTTCCAGGTATAGCATTAGGCATACATCAAATGCCTGAATTTCAAAAAAAACATCAGCAGTAAAACTTACTGATCATGAAAAATAAAGTTTCTATGATTGGCTGCAGTATGAGAGAATACTACTCAGATAGTATTAATTATGTGCCTGAGGGGAAAGACAGTGGAGAATATTAAAAGGGCTTTAGGACCTGAATTAGGTGGTTTTTAATGTGTATGTTGCAAAAGGAGAACTAGTTGATGTCAGGAAGAGTTCGTGACATAACTGCTTAGATTGGTGACACAATGATGTGAAGATCTTTAAGCCAATTTTCATAGTTTTCAGTTATGATAAATATTCATTTTATTTGATTAGAAAGAACATCTCAGAACAAGTATTTTCTGGGTCAAGTAACAAGGTGCTTTTTGTTTGTTTTCTGTATTATTTACCTTGGGGACAGGAAAATACAGGTACATCTTGCAGAGACTGCAGGTTTGGTTGGTTCCAGAAAACTGTAATCAGGTGAATATTGCAATAAAGTGAGTCACAAATATTTTTGGTTTCCCAATGTTTATAACGATCATGTTTACATCATACTGTAGTCGATTAACCAATGTACATACTTTAATTAAAAATCCATAAAATTATAACAGTCATAATTTTTTTGCTATTGGGAGATTTTGCCTTGACATTGATGAATGCTGACTTCTCACGAGTAGCTGAAGGCTGGGATGGCCATGGCAATTTCCTAAATCAAGACTACAGTGAAGTTTGTTGCATCAATTGACTATTCTTTTCACAAGAGATTTATCCATAGCATAAGAGGCTGTTTGATAGCATTTTACCCACCAGAGAACTTCTTTCAAAATTGGAGTCAGTGTGTTTAAACCCTGCTGCTCGTTTATCCCCTTAAGTTTTTAGAATATTCTAAATGTTCTCTTGTCATTTCAACAAGAAGAATACATAGTATCTTTATCAGAAGTAGATGGCATCTCAGGGAACCACTTTCTTTGCTCATCCATAGAAAGCAACTCCCATCTGTTCAGGTTTTCTTCATGGGATTACACCAATTTAGTCACAACTTCAGGCTCAATTTCCATGTCTAGTTAGCCTGCTATTTTCATCACATGTGTAGTTACTCCTTCCACTGAAGTCATGTATGCCTCAAAGTCATCCATGAGGGCTATAATCAACTTGTTTAAAACTCCAATGTGAATATTTGGACCTCCTTCCTTGAATGATGAGTATTTTAATCAAATTTAAAATGGTGAGTCCTTTCCTAAAGGTTTTCAATTTACTTTGCCCAGATCCATAAGAGGAATCACTATCTATGGCAGCTATAGGCTTACAAAATATATTTCTTAAATAATAAGACTTGAAAGTAAGGAGTACTTTTTGATCCATGGATTACAGAATGGATATTGTGTTAGCAGACCTGAGAAAAACCTTAACCTCCATGTGTAGCTCCGTCAGAGCTCTTGGGTGATGAGGTACATTGTTAATGACCCGTATTATTTTGAAAGGAATCTTTTGAACAGTGGGTCTCAACAGTGGGCTTAAAATATTCTGTAAACTATGCTATAAATAGATGTGCTTTGTTATTTCATTTATGGAATAAGTTTAGCATAATTCTTAAGAATGCTAGGGTTTTTGAAATCATAAATAAGCATTGGCTTCAACTTAAAGTCACAAGCTACGTAAGCCCCTGACAAGGGGGTCAGCCTGTTTTATTAAGCTTTGAAACCAGGCCTGGGCTTCTCTTCTATAGGATGAAAGTCCTAGGTGGCTTTTTCTTGTGGAGTGGCCGTCTTCAGTTATCTTAGCTACATCTTACGGCTGACTTGATACAGCTTCTACATCAGCACTTGTTGCTTCACCATGTGCTTTTAGACAGGTGTCCACAAAGTTCATGTTCAGCTGAAAATAGCCAACTATCTTAGGGAAGATGGCTTCTTCCCTAGGACCTATGAACCAATCTCTGCTAGTTTTAAACTTCCCTTCTGCAGCTTTCTCACCTTTTCAAGACTTTCTAACATTGAAGAGAGTTAGGGCCTTGCTCTGAATTAGGCTTTGGCTTAAGAAACGTTCGGGCTGGTTTGATCTTCTATCCAGACCACTCAAACTTTCTCCACACGGGAAAAAAAGCTGTTTGGCTTTCTCATCATGTTTGCGTTCACTGGAGCAGCACCCTTGCTTTCTTTCAAGACTTTCCTTTTGCATTCACAACTTGGCTGACCTTTTGGTGCAAGAGGCTTATATTTCTTCCCTTCTTGGCACCCTTGACATGCCTTGCTCAGTAAGCTTCATCATTTCTAGCTTTTAATTTAAAGTGAGAAATGAGTGACTCTTTAGTTTTTTAGTAACAAACATTTACTGATGGTTGAAAAAAGTTCCCATACCAGATGCACATGACTCAATTGTTAAATAGAACATATGTAAGCTGAACATATACCCTAACCCAGATTTTTACCAAGTTTTTAAGACAGCCAATTCTTCCTCTCTCCCCACCCCAACTGCTAATGAAAAGATACCGCTAATGAACTCTCAGAGGCTGCTGTGGGGTTATATTAACTGGCTTAATTTTTTTGGTTGTTTTTCCTGAAGTTAAGCCTAGAGATGCATTAACTGGTCTAATTTCAATATTGCTGTGTCTCAGGGGATAGAAAGATCTTGCGGAGAGGTGGAGAAAAGGGGAAGCAACTGGTTAGTGGAACATTTGGAATTCACACAGTGTTTAATGATTAAGTTAGCTATGTCACACGGATGGGGTTCATGGCACCCCAAAGCAATTACAATAGTAACATCACAGATAAAGTAGTATTTTAAAAGTTAGCAATATTGCAAGAATCCCCTAAGTCAGACTCAGAAACACAAAGTGAGCACATGCTGTTGGATAAAAGGAGATAACAGACTTGTTCAACAGAAGGATACCACAAAACTTCAATTTGCAAACAAAAATGCTGTTTTAGCTAAGCATAATAAAGTGGGGCATGTCTGTATATCTAAACACATGCCTAGGAAATTAGGTTCATTTTATGTTTAATTAGGTCTCAAACCAAAGGCCAGACTCACATCATGTGATTTGCATGGACCACTGAATCATGAGTAACAGTGACATGTGTCACGTCTGGGGGGAAGACTGCCTCACCATGCTTCCTGTTCTTTCAACCACAGCATGACATAGTTACACTGACTGCTTTATCAGTCTGGTCCCAGAGGGAAGGTGGCGTAACACTGAGCAGAGGTCCTACTCATCCCATACCAATATACAATTTGCATAGGAAATACACTTTATTTTTTTAAGTCAATAAGATAAGTGTTATTTTTTCCTACAGCAAGATCCAGTCTATTCTGAACAAATCAAATGCTAGATATGTATCTGTTAAATATATAGCAGATAAGTGAATGAATGAATTGACTGCATGAGGGTTTAACTTGTAGGTAATGCATTAAACACAAACTTCTCAATTTTTCTATTTACATCTCATACAAATGTGCCTTGTTTTAATAAAAGATGCTATATGGAAATATGAACTTAAGAATTAAATAAGGGCATGATTTTTACATTATAAAACATCCCTCCCCACCTGAATGCATTTAAAACAATAAGTCATTGACCTCCCACTTCTACGCATATGACATACCTCAAAGCATAGTTATATCCCAATTTAACTCTTCTCTTGTTTTCATTAGAAATACGCTGCAGATTTCTAACATAATTCCCCTGTTTACAAATAACTTTATGCAGCAATTTTGCTGCTGTGTAGGATTTGTTTTTTTCTAGATAACATCTATAGGTCGTCTTTTGGGAGGGCAATTGGAGTAACTAATTCATTGATGGTTAAGTTCAAAGTAAGAAAAAACTTTCGTCATACCTCCTCTGGAATAGCAATCTTATCATTCATATGACATTATAATATTACAGAAAATTACGACTAATGTACCTTGCTAATGTCTGTATAATTCTAGAATGAATTAATAGTAATATTGTGCTAGATGACGGAGTGAAAAATTTTGAGCATTATTCACATCTCTGCCAGCACATTCTTCAGCTAATCATGACATAACTAGTACAGTAGTTTGTTCTCTACAATTGTTTACTAAATAGATTTGCACACCTCATAACGAAAAAGAAAATGTAGATGAAAAGAAAAAGTACAGGAAGAATAAAGGAAAGAGATTTCAGTATTATTTTTTATTGTACTCAGTGAACACACTGTGACCTGTTTAGGAGTATTTCATATTTATTTTCTCTCTCTCTCTCTCTCTCTCTCTCTCGCTCGCTGTGTAGACTCCAGAGTGCAAGGCATCCTCCTGCCTCAGGATACAATAAAAGAGCTAAAGTACACGCCAGTGTTCTCAGAGTCTTGTGTGGGCCAACGCGACTGTAAAAGAATGAAATAACATGGACTTACTTCCCTATCTTCCTGTATTTATGGCTTTCAAAAGTTATGATTTCTACATGTGCTAAATTTAATTCTTAGTGAGAAATAGTTAAATAAACCTGATAATGGGTCTATTATACAACACAGTCCATTATCCCACCCTGTCCCTTACCTCATCTCCATACTGAGCACCCACAAATCACACATTTTTATTCAAATATTTTGTTGGAGTAGTAAAGATGGTAGTAAAAGACCCTGGAAGAATCGAAGCCTATACCTTATAGCGTGTAAAATGCAAGTTGCAGATTTTATTATGGCCAAAATAAATTATACAAAAGTAAAAAGACGTCTTCTAATATTCACAGGTACATATGCTATGCATGCTTCCTGCTTTAAAACCTTAAATACCCACAAGAAATTTGCCATATGTGAAATGTGGACTTGGTAAATTTACTATGGCAGCTTACTTTCTTCAGTAAGTACCCTCCCATCCTCATTAAGCATACCACATTAACTATGTAAGATGGGGTAATTAACCCCTTTGCTTATAATTTTCTTTGAAAAGCCATTATGAGGTGTATGAAGTCATGTAATCATGTACACATCTATTGACCTGATTTTCCTGTATATTCATTGATTTTGAGTAAAATACATTTTAAGGCAGATTAGAGCTGAGAAATAAACCCAATTAATGTTTTTAGCGTAAGTGTTACAGGTAAGGAAGCAGAGATCCAGAGAGAGAATTACTGAAGGTCACAAGATCAGGTTTTGTTGTTTTAGCATTCTAGTATGCTAGCTTTAATTAAAAATGTTTTTGAGAAATGTTAGCTTCCTTTCTATTCTTTTCTTACTTTTTTGAAACAGGGTCTTACTATGTTGCCCTTGGTAGAGTGTCATGGTGTCACAGAGCACAGCAACCTCAAACTCTTAGGACCAAGTGATTCTCCTGCCTCAGCCTCCCAAGTACCTGGACTACAGGTGCCCACCACAATGCCTGGCTATTTTTTGTTGTTGTTGCAGTTGTCATTGTTGGTTAGCAGGCTTGGGCTAGGCTTGGACCCGCCAGCTTCAGTGTATGTGGCCAGCACCATACCCACTGAGCTACAGATGCCACCAGCTTCTTTTATATTCTTGATGGGGCAACTGTTTCAGAAGAAGGAATGGTCTATATGCTAAGTATCATGAGATGAACATTTTTTGTTGTTGTTTGTTAAACACTTAGTTACTTTGCATAAAGTCTGAAGTCACCATGCTATGCACCCATTATCTGTGCTGTATGTAGGTAACATATATTCAGAAAACTGGCCAGAGAGTCTCAACTCTTATACTCAGTGAGTATGTTTTTGTTTTAAGCAGCTTTTTTTGTCTGGTGGATCCAAAGAGAGAGTTTAGATGCCCCCAGAGCCCAGCTATAGGTTAGCCAGATAATAAGAAAATAAGTGCAACTGGATGAACTTCTGAAACTACTCAGGTTATTGGTAGAATTCATTCCCTGGTGACCATTCAATTCGTATCAACTTTCTCCTTTGAAGTCATTAAGTGAAACCAGACAAATTCTTATACAGAATGACTTAATCAGGGAGTGATAGCTTATCACCTCACCATGTTATATTATTAGAAGTCAGTCATAGGTCTCATTCGCAATCCACTGGAGAAGATTATAAAACAGCATGAACATCAGAAGCTGCGGTCTATTATAGTCTGTCACACTGTTCTACCCATCCTCTAATCTCGTTCATATTGTTAATGCAAACTTGGAGTAGCCCCATGGTTAAGCTGTTAGGTGACTACAGTTGATCTCTTGCTGACCTGAGGGATTCAAACATCTATTTCCTGTTTTTTACTTCTACAGCACAACTTTATAAAACTGTCCTTCCCAAGTTTGGGGCCTTTGAATGACCCAGAACCTGCTACTTATTTTATTTACCAATGGATATTAAACCCAGGAAACCACTTGCTAGAAAACTCATGTTCTGTTACCTCACTTCCAGCATTTCACATCACATGACACATTTTACTCTCTAATATAAATCTACAGTAATTATTAGGCTAGACTCAATATCTTTGAAATAATTCATGTTTTTTAAGGGCCGTAGTTTAGAAACATTCTCATTATACAAGTAACATAACTTGAGTATTTTACTATCTTAAAAAGGTTGGCACCCAAAAGTCTAGCAGGCATTAGTTTTGTTTTGTTTTAAATTTAGCCAGCACAGTCCTTCTGGATGACCCCTTCAAAATAGAGAACCCTTTCATTATGGTTACAAGGAGATCAGTCCTGTGTTAGGAAGGCTTCTGAGTTCTTTGACTTTCTTTTTTTAATTTCAAATTAATAAGAGGTACAAATTTTTAGGTTACATTGCCATCACTGCCAAGGCAAAGCTCAAGTCGTAGAAGCCCTTCATCCATAGGGTGTGCTGAACACCCTCACATTGTGCACCTTAAGGGAGATCCTGGCTGCTGCCCTCCCACCTCCCACCCATTGCCCTCCCCGCCCTCCTCTTCCTTCCCCTTGCTAGACTGTATTTATGTTTTATAGCTCCTGTGAACATGTTATCATTTATATATTGGTTTCATGTTAGTATTGAGTACATTGGATACATTATTTTCCATTCTGGAAATACTTTACTAAGACACATGTGTTTCAACTCCATCCTGGTAAATGTAAAGGAGGTCAAGTCTCCTTCTTTTCTTGTGGCTGAATAATAGTATTCCGTGGTATACATATGCCACAGTTGGTTAATCCATTCATGGGTTGATGGGCATTTGGGTTGCTTCCACAATTTGGCAAGTATGAATTGAGCTGCAATAAACCTTCTGGAGCAAGTGTCTTTGTGGTAAAATGACTTTTGTTCTTCTAGGTAGTAACAGGATTATAGGATCAAATGGAAGGTCGACTTTAGTTCTTTAAGAATTCTCCATACTTCTTTCCATAAAGGTTTTATTTGTTTGCAATCCCAACAGCAGTGTAGAATTGTTCCCTTCTCTCCACATCCCCACCAGCATCTGCAGATTTGAGACTTTGTGATGTGGGCTGATCTTCCTGGAGTTAGGTGATATCTCAGAATGGTTTTGATTTGCATTTCTCTGATGATTAGGGGCAATGAGCATTTTTTTCCATGTGTTTATTGGCCATTCGTCTGTCATCTTCAGAGAAGTTACTGTTCAAGTCTCTTGCCTGCTTATAGAGGGGAATGTTTGTTCTTTTCTTATTGTTTAAGTTGAGTTGTCTGTAGATTATTCCTCTCTCTGAAGAATCTTCCCATTCCGTAATCTTCTTTGGAATCTTCTCCCATTCTGCAGGCGGTTTGCTTTGTTCGCGGTAGTCTTAACAGTGCAGAAGCTTTTTAGCTTGATGAAATCCCATTAAATCCCATTGATTTATTTTTGGAGGGGGTACAGCAGATAAGATGGGGTCAGATACGGTAAGTAACATCTTGGGAGGGCAGGGCCAGCCAGCCTGGGAAGGCGAGGAGAATAAGCAATTGGAAGGAGCTGATTGATATCCCCGAGCCCTTCCCGCAAATGTGTCAACTCAAAAGTTACCAGCCCATTTCAGGCCAGTTGTTAGTCACTTTCTAGGCATCACTGCACGAGCCCAGCATCACACTTTCCCTCCTCCCCCATTTCCAGCTTGTGTGGCAACTGGCCATGTGAAATTCAAGGGACGTGATCTGGAGATACACTGAATACAGACAGTTTTGACAGGCTCACACCAGCTCCCAGTCCTACCCTCTGTGACATAGATTCACCTGATTTCAAAGCCTACTTATTTTAAAATAACTTGTCAATTTAACTTAGTTTGATGTTCTTATACCTTCATCTAATAGCTAACCAATTCCCTATAAGACACTATGGTGATTGAAAAAAGCAGCCATCAGATAGAACAACTTGTTCTGAGGTGGCATCCAGTACTAGGTAACGGACAGGCTGGAAAATCAGTCAGTAGAGTTGAGTATTTTATGTCCTAGGCCTACAGATTTATTTAAAAATTCCAGCTTTATATTTCATGTCAGATAAACAATTCCTCATGCACTGAGAAAAAAAAATGTATATGAGTGTTTGGAGGAGAGAGGTGTGAAATTAAGTTTTTAAGAGTTTACTGTTCAAGAAAAACTTTACATATACCATAGCAATTAATTTCACAGTAGCTCTACAAAGCATTTAATATCAGCTCCATTTTATTTAAAAAAAAATGGTTCTGATGTTCAGGGAAGTTAAATATGTGTTCCAGGCCACAGAGATGGTAAGTGGTATATCTGATTGCTAAATCGAGACCCTTTCCTTACAGGTATTAGCGGGTTGTGGTGATCATATTTGCAGTATTCCCTCTAGTATTTTCATGACCCTCAGAATTTAACACAAGTTTCTTCAAACATGCAATTTATACATTGGTTTAAAAAGTATATAAAATAAAATGTTTATTTTCAAGGAGACTCTGTTCTATTTATATCGTCAAAGCAGCGTGCAATTTCAACCTAATTAAGATATGTTGTCATGCAAGTAGAATAATATTTTTAATCATTATTAATAATTAATACTTCAATATTTACTTCTTCTCTCTTGGGATTTCTGTTGCTTAGTGTGCAAAAGTTAAACTTTTAAAAATTTAGATGCTTTTAAGAGGAACGTACATAAAACTAGCACTCCCTAAATATCTTTTAGCTCATCTAATGAGGACAAATATAATGCCAAGACTATCAACCTATTTCAGACAGATCGCTGGTCATTTCATAAGAACAACAGCATGTGAGTTCTAACAATTAAGTTTGTGAACTCCTCCTAGAAAAAGTGCTACATACCTCATTGCTGAATAGCACTGTGGTCATTTTTTAAATACTCCCTTTGAGATGTTGTGCAGCTGTTCAGCAACACCAGCTCCTAGTTACCCTTCACCTCAATTCTGGAACTCTTTCCTGAGTGACCGTTAGAGCCATCCTCGGATTACCCTTAATGCCTTGAACACCATCAAAATGTCTTCCTTTCCATATTTCCTTTATCTCTGGGTAAAGAAAAAAGTCACTAGGAGCCAGAGCAGATGAGTCGAGTGAGTATTACAATTCAGTTATTTGTTTACTAGTTAAAAACTCCTCACAGACAGTGCGTCTGAGCTGGTGCACTGCTGTTATGCAAGAGCCATGAGTTGTCGGCAAAAAGTGTAATTTGTGTCTAACTTTTTCACACAGCCTTTCCAGCACTGTCACACAGTGAACTTGGTTAACTGTGTATCCAGTTGATACAAATGCATAATGAACAATCCCTCTAATATAAAAAAAAAAAAGGTGAGCAATAGTCTTTTGACTCTTGGTTTGAACTGACATTAAATCCCATTTAATCCCATTTATTTATTTATGAAGAATTATGAAGACTTCTACGATGTATTCCCACTCTTACCAAGTTTAACAAGAAATTTAATGTATGTTTAATTCTATTATTCAAGCTCTGATATTCTTACAACAGCATGCAAAAACAAACAACAATAATGAACACCACTCAGCAAAACACTGCCATATGTAGATACGAACACAGGTAGGAGACATTGGTTGACCAAGATTATAAAACCGTGCTGAGTTATTTGTACGATGCTGCCAGTGTAAGCGCACAGTGGCAAGTTCACGAACTTAATTGTCAGACCTCAACTATCTAGCATCACACTCACTCTTGCCATAATTAAGAGACTGGTGTAGGACGTTATTTGTATTTTTGATATAGAGTCTCTCCCTGTCTCACCAAGCAATATTGCCAGTTAACCTAGGCAGGGGATAGGAAATTCTCCTTAATGAGGCCTCTTTATCTCAGTTTATTGTTCTATGTAGCTCTTGAGTCTACTCTCTGGGTTCTTCCCATTTCCATCACTTTCCTTGGTCATTTTTGAAAAATCAGTTGAGCATATTTCTTGGTCAGCTTCCTACTGAAGGTCTTTTATATCTTGAAGACCTCATACTCTTTTAGTACAGCCAGATGATACCTTTGCCAGTATTACACTCTTGAAAGATTGTGATTTTCTATTTATTTGATTCTAGCAAATTCATTTGCCAAAAGTCATTTCCAATATTGTTTCAAAAGTCACCTCTTTCTGCCAAATTACTAGTTGTAGTAATAGTTTGAATACCTCAGATTCCAGAGTCTCATGGTCCCACATTTTCGAGGAGCCTTGTAATTTAGCTTACATTATTTAAAAGATGCGTTCTAATGTTTTCAGGGGTTTTAATAAAGAATGGCATGGACACAGACTTGATTTGGTCTTTGTTCTGAGGTCATATCTTACTGTAACGCTCCTTCTCCACAGGTTGTACATCCATGGATTCAACCAACTGCTGACCAAAGATAGTACGATATAAATATGTGAGATATATATATATTTGAAAACAATACAAATAAAAACCCAGTAGAATATTTCAACCATTTACATAATATTTACATTGTATTAGGTATTATATATAATCTAGAGATGATTTGAAATATATAGGAAGATACATGTGGATAATATGCAAATACTTCTCCATTTTACATAAGGGATTTGAACATGTGCAAATTTGGGTATGGGAGGTGGTTCCCGGAACCAATCCCTTAAGGTTACTGACATGACTACTTTCCCTCTATCTGATCTGAGGCTGTTTATGGATCACATGTCAAACAAAGATTATATCAAAGTTAAACAGTCAAGGGAGACATTATTCAAGATTATTGCAAAAGGGGGGAGAAACTGAACTCAATTCCACTGAAACAAGAGTCCACAGTGTTCTTGAGCACTAGCGTAAGCTAGATGAAAAGCAGTGGAGGACCCTAGAAGGAGGCTGGCCAGTGGGAAATGCCATCACGTCAAGTTCTTGAGTTTGCGAGTGTTTTTCTATATGATTAGGCCACTAGCTTTCCAAATGGTGCCCAGAGCTAAACTTTTATCCTTCCAGAGACTGGGATGTAAAACTATCTTCCATGGTAATTAAAATGATTCCTAGGTCTTTAAAAACATTTCTAAATTTAAAACTGTTAGGAGGCAGGGTGACTATTTATATCTCCAAGGGACAGGGAAAAAATATACAATTGAAAGTTTTCTAAAGGAAACACCCTAAGTAAAGGGAGATCAAGGGCCTTTAGTTGGGAATACCACTGAGAAGAAGCCAGTCTGAAGTTTAATCAAGATGAGGGGAATGGTAAGGCTGTTTTGGTCAGTATACAACACTGATTTTAAGAAGAAAAATGCTTCTTTATTCCAGCCATTCAGGTTCTGGGCTCTCTATATTCTCTTTACATTTTGCTTGGAAACTTATCAGTTTTTGTTTTGTTTTACTTTTAAATGCGCTCATATAGTTCTTGTAAGACCTTACTAAGAAATTCACTCATACACTGAACATTCTGCCTCACAAATGATATTTTCTCTCTTAAATGTAGCTATAGCTAAAGTTTTACTGAATGTTTTTTAATTGTACAATATGGGTCATTTTTCCAGCTTCATATGAGAATATCATTTGTTGCCTGCCACTTCATCCCAATGACAACGGCATGGATTTTAGTTTTTTTCTAATTGTTTGTTCTGTTCTATTTATCGTATCTCTCTTTTATCAACTTCTGCACTAGTCATATTTTGCTAACTCAAAATCTCACATAAAATGTCAAAGACACGTACCATTAAGCATTTTTCTTGCTCCTGGTCTTTGGGTCTGCTCTGTGGACTCGGCGGAGAGGCACTGAGATGCCAGAAGAAACTTTCCCATGTCAGTGGCAGGAGCACCAGAGAGAAATCCAAATGCTCAAGTACAGGTTCAACTTCTGTTAATTCACTAATATTCCATTTGCCAAAGCATGTCACGTGGGCAAACCTAAAGTCCAGAGGAAGGGAAGTATATGCTATCTATAATGCGTCAGGGGAAACAGAAGTGAATAACGAACATGAATAGACTTAATCTATCACAGCTAGTTTTCTCATTTTTACAATTTCAACTCTTATGTAGGAACTCAATAGGAAATACGTAAAATAGCATATGTGGAACATTTAATAAAGACATTGGCCTATGTAGACAGTTGCTAAATGTTGGTGTTTTTCTACCAGGTTAAATGTTATTCATGAACAGGAAAAAAATTGTCACACATATTTTTACTTCTCAAATAATGTATAAAGGCCGTATCCGTTAACAACATTTTATTAGAACATCTTTAGATATTCTAGTTCTATTCCAATTCAGTTGCAACCTAGATCCAGAATGGGACATTTTTCTCACAGAAACATATTTTAAAAGGGTTGTTGGAGAAGAGGATTTGGTGAGTCCAAGTGTCAGGACAATCTTTATTAATATTCCCACTAATAATTAATCTCTGATTTGCAGCTTTAGAAAGGTTCTAGGTCTTCACTTGGTACAATTTAATCATTGAACTTTATCTGTTATATATTTAGCAGGAGAAAAACTAGGGTAATTTTAGACTTGTAAGCAGAAGGCCAATTTTTTTCTTTTTAATATTCCCTCCCTTCCCTTCCTCATTCAATTTGCATTTGCTATCTCACAGGTGATTTTAGGACTATTCCCTGGAGGTTTTTAGAAAGTGTGATTTTCACTGTGGCCATTTGTCCTGCTTAGCTTGAAAAATATTCCAGGAGAAAAGATAAAAATATATTGGTCCTCATTCAACTGACTTTCTTCTGCACAAGCAGAAGCTATCTGGCAATAGTAGACCTATGACTTACTGCTGTCACCCATGAATAGTTTTCTTGAAACAACAAAAGATTTGTTTGAAATTAAAATTAACATATATTGCTACATAATCACTTTAGGTCCTTATTTAGTCTTTAAGTATATGTAAAATGTTAGCTACATAAATATGGTTAAGAGTCAGGACATTGGACTCAGACTAAACTGGGCTTGAATTCTCCATCTTTCACTTTGGAAATCATATATTCTATATAAATTCTAGTATTTGTATATGTAAATGTGTTTAATTCTAGCATAATAATTCTAGCATAATTCTAGCATTCCTTCCTTGACTAATCCAAGGATTAGGTGAACTAACAGATGTTGCATTCATTTCCTGGGAAAACTAGATAAAATAATATGGATAACACCAACATAGTACGTGACAATTAGGACTCAAAAAATATATTCATGTTTATACTATTATAGTGGAGAAAAAATCATTTGTCCTCTATGCTTCTAAATTCTCAGGTGAACCTCTCCAAAGATGACAAATTAATAAAAGAAAAACAACCTCAAATTTATTAACATATATTACATGTAATATATATGTAACTCGTGGGAGTAACCAGAGATGGGTAACTTAAAGAAGTGGCTTAGAACTCAGGCTTATATGGCATGTTTGACAAAGAATATAATTTTCTTTTGAGAAATGAAAGTAGTTTTAGGCTTCCAAGTGCAGAAAACTGTAAGTAGATAAATAAATGGAAACTAATAGTAAATACAAGCTGGATTTCTCTGACCATAGTACCTACTACTAGACTGACAAGGACATGCACCTTTTATTGCTCCTATTAAAGGGAGGGAGGGCATTTTTAAAAATTTATTTTCTGCTTTTAGGCAAATAAGGGGAGGACGGGAGCTTTTCTTGTATCTACTCTTTAATTGCCTATGGTTCAAAATAATTCTTATGCCAGAACAGCAAATTTGGGGGTGACATACCCTTTAACATTCCTCCAACAGGTAAAATTTCCAAATATGTGGATTGAAATGACCATGGACAAGCTTTTCTGTAAAGACCTACATAGTAAATGTTTTAGGCTTTATGGGACATCAGATCTCTGTCACAACCTTCTAACTCTGCTGTTGTAGCAGCTTAGAAACCATAGACCATAAGCAAATGAATGGATTGTGGCTATAATCCAGCACGATTTTGTTTATGAACACTGAAATGTAAATGTTATCTAAAACATGTCATAAAATATTAATGTACTTTATGCTTTTTCAACCATTTAAAAATGGAAAAAAAGCATTTTTAGCTCTCTAACTATAAAAAAATTGGTAGTGAGCCAGCTTTGGCCTGGGGAGTATGATTTACCCACTTTTGAATTAAAATATTGTGCTAGCGTTGACATTTCTCTTCTGCATCTTATGTATTTTTTCTTTCATTTGATTTTTGTTTTGTTTTATATTGTTTAGTTGTATTTATAGAAAATTTCTGGCAGGAAAACTATATTGATTCTATTGACTAAACAGATTACCTATGTGTATTGCTTTTCAAAAAGTTAATTTAAAAATATCCATTTGATATGAACAGAAAAGTTATTAGTTGAATTAAAAAAAGATCTTTATCAATTATATATGTGCTCATGCTTGTATTTAATAAACTTGACTTTTTATTCCTGATACAGTTTCTGGTTTTTAATATTTTTGCTACTGTGTTATTTTATTCTTTTGGATGAATGAAAATAACTGTATCAACAATAAAGGGAGACATTTAAAGCAATAGAAATAAGTAGAACACAGATCCAAAGGACTCAGAAATAGAGAAATTACCATAAAACTACCCTAAAATATTATTTGCATTAGTTCTTATTATATTGTGATAAGGCCCTTGTTTAAGAAGTTTATACAGGTGTATAAATTTAAAAATCAAATTTATTGAAAAATAAGTCAATAATCTAAGAGGCATGTTCTAATTGAAGTTCAAGTTATACTTGAACCCTTCACCCAGGGGGTGTGCTGTATACCCTTACACTGTGCAACTTGAACTTTACCTAAAAAATGAAAACAGTGTAACCTAATCATTTGCAATCTCATATTAATCTTCAATGAATTTTAACAAAAAAGAAAAAAATAATCTAATAGGCAGCCTGAACTTGAACTACAAAAGCACAACTGTCCAAGTTTTGCCATGCTTCACAGAAAATTGAAGCCTTCATTTAGCCATCTTCAATTCACATGAACCCTTTCTTTTGCTTTTTTGAAGCTTCTATCTATTCCCCAAGAATCTCCTTGGAGATAACCAATTACAGTAGTGCGTAAAGTATTCTGATTCTGAAATATGACTGTTCTACAAAACAAACAAACAAACAAAAATCCTGTTGGGCAATGCCTGTGGCTCAAAGGAGCAGGCATATACCGGAGGTGGTGGGTTCAAACCTGGCACCGGCCAAAAACTGCAAAAAAGAGACAAACAAACAACAACAACAACAACAACAACAAAAAACTCATTTGCATTGCAGCTGAAAGCCACAGGTTGGTGCTTTTCCCATGAAGAACTGTGGTAATGAAATTTAATATTCAGAAGGATCATTTGATAAGGTTATTGAAATCTAGATTCCCTGGACCTAGTACCAAAGAACTTGATTTTAATGTCCATAAAGAGGTGAAGGAATCGAATTTTTAGTAAAACCACTCAATGTTTATGAAGCAGACATTCCTGAGTGCATTTGAAGAAACATTTTCGAAGGTGTTGCCTAGTTCTATAGCTCCTATATCATCCTGAGGTCATTACTGACTTCCTTATATATATGAGATCTTTTGCTATTCTTTGAAATCTAAACAATTTATTAATTTTTAATTTTATAAATATTTAATATATTCTGGACCAGGTTTTAGTTTTTCTGAGTAGGAGTCACTCTATTGTTTTTACTAATTTGCATTCGCTATTTGGCATCATGTGCAGAACAAACTAGTTTCTCAATAAATATTGTTCAGTAACCATGTAACAAAATTTCCAGAAACACCCAGTTGCTGATTTCCACACAACTTCCTTTTCACCATATTTTTCCTCAAGGAAATGTGTCTAAAATGCCTGAACACTTATAACAGGCACTGAAATAATCTTAGGTAAATATGTTTAATGATTGAATCTATGCTGAAGACAAAGCAAACCAACACGAACTCTGTAGAGATCCAGAAGATCACATACCTCTACGTTTAAAAGTCGTAAGTGGTAGGCAGAATAATGGCCACACAAAGATGCCCAGGTTCTTCTAATACCTAGAATCTGTGAATATATTAGACTACATAGTGAAGGGGGAGTAAGGTTGCAGATAGAATCAAGATCAATAATCCGTTGACATTAAAGTGATCATCATGGATTATTGAATGGGCTCGATGTATTCACAAAGTGTCCTCCAATCTGAATGAGAAAGGCATAAGGGTTGAACCAGAGAGACAGAATCATGAGAAACACACAACTGGCTGCTGCTGACTGAAATTGTAGGAGTCAGGAGTCCGGCAATTCCTAGAAGCCAGAAAAAGAAAAAAATAGATTTCTACCTGCATCCTTTTTTAGAAAGAAACACATCACCTTGATTATAGCTCAGTGAACTGTAAGATAATAAATTTGTGGCGTTTTAAACCTTTGAATTTGTGGCAATTTGTTACAGTAACAACAGAAAATGAACACTCTGTACAATGGCTTTAGTGGCACATAGACCATACATCAACGAGAAAGGAGAAGAAGGAAAAATGATAACCGTGAGAGTTCATATAATTAACGCAACTCTTTTGGTATGGAAAGAAAAAAGTTGCCTAAAATACTTAGGTTTCTTTATCATAAAGAAAAAATAAGCAGCTGTGGAAGTATAGGTATTATACTGTAAAATTTAAAAAATCTCAATATATTACACACCCAATACAACTATAGCTATAACTAGACACTAGGGTAATAATTATTAGATTTGAGACAATAATAATAAAGATTCAAAACCAAAAGTCTCTGGGAATTGGGTATTATTTTTTAAAAAATTGTTCGGTTTTGACAATTCCAAATCTGACAACTTTTCCTCTGGAGTTGTGACTCTATCTGTGCGAAGAAGACATTAAGAGAGAGGTGATTACTTTTTGATATAAGATTCACATAAAAAATGAATTCTGTTGCCTTCTTTTAGAAAAACAAACATTAAACTGTAATTCAATTAGCTGAATCTTTAAGGAGCCATGTGAATATGGTCCAAGAAGATGGCCTCATGGTGTTCAAATTTTATTCATAGATAGAAGATAAAATGTCAAGGTGATATAAAAATTAATGAACTATATGTCATCTTGATAGTCTTGATAATTTTTGCCAATATTCTTTCATCTAGTGGGGCATTTTGTAAGAGAGAGTCAATTGTTATACTCTCTGAAGAGTTATTGGGCTGGGTTTGCCTCCCTTAGTTCTCAGATGGCACTATAGTTGATCCCTTGAACAACACAGCTTGAGCGGCACAGGTCCCCTTACAAGCGAATTCCACTCTGCCTCTGCTACCCCTGGGACACCAAGACCAACCCTGCTCCTTCTCCTTCTCTGCAGTCTGCTCACTGTGAAGACAAGAGAAAGACCTTCATGGTGACCCACTTCTACTAATAGATAGTAAATATATTTTTTCTTCTATATGATTTTATCAATAATATTCTCTTCTCTATTACATGGAATAAAATGTATATAATTCATATTACATATGAAATATGTGTTAATGAACTGTTTAACTTATCAATACGGCTTCTTGTCCACAGTAGGTTATTAATAGATAAGTTTTCCTGGAGTCAAAATGCATATACAAATTTTGACTGCATGGGAATTTTGATGGTGGAGATTGGCATCTCAACTCTTGCTCTGTTCACGGGCTAATCGTATTTCTTCTTTTGTATATAGCTTGTATCGTACTCGTATACAATTCTGCTGTCTTCAGGGAAGTTTTCATTTCCTTGAGTAGGAGATCATGCCTCTGACCTTTATATCCAAGCTTATCACTAGGCTTAGTGGGAAGGGAATGAACATGTTTTCATCAAAGAATTGCAAAGCGTTCTACTCATATAAACTAAAAGAAGAACAGGTAACATAATATGCATCATATCTTCTGTTATTTTGCTGTTTAATAAACTTATTGTTACCATCTAACCAGTTTCACTTGCCGGGCTGCCCAAAAAGAGGCCAATATGTTGACACAGTAGAAGATACTGCAGCAGAAAAAGAGCTTAATGCTGCTGAACTCTAAGAGGGAGTTCAGAAGAATTTCTCAAGCCTGCCTCCCTGAGAATTTGGGAGACAGGGTTTTTAAAGATAGTTTTAAAGAGTTAGATGATTAGGTTTGTTAATTGACTAGGTTTGGGGCAAAACTGTAGGGGTATAGAAATAATGCTTAAGTTCCTGGGATTACAATTCCCATTTTGTTGGTATGGGCCATAGGTCTCGTTGTATCAACCAATCCACCGGCATGCAGGTCCTGGAAGGTATCTCCGAAATTACCTTTAGGTTTCAAAAGGGTAATGTTATCCATGGAGAGAGTTAAGAATCTTTGTGGCTACCAGCTCTGTGACTCCATTCCTTAATAGAGATTTGGGGCCCTTAGCCCAGTTATTATTGCCTTGAACCCCTTTATTAATTTGTAAAGGCAGTTTCAGAATTAGATATTTCATATATTCTTTATAGTCAGATGAGACTTTTTAAACAAGAATTTTTGAATGATAAACTTATAATATTTAGCATTATCTTTTACTCAGAGTTTATTATGCTCACATTATTAGCTCTTAATGCATATTGTATGTCTACCCCTTTGGAGAAAGTCCCTAGACTTTCTTTTAATTCTAATTCTTAAATATTCTTTAGCCAAATACTACCACATTAAATACCAGTTTTTCTCAACATATCTCAGTGGAAACTAGAAATATTTTTACCATTGGCTTAAAAACTTAGTGAATCAGAGCTTTAAAAGGGCAGAAAATGCACAGGTGCACAATAAAATTTTAAAGAACAGGACTTGACATTTTTGGAATACCCTCAGCGAATATTAAGTAGAATTCAACAGCTACTACTAACTCTTTTGGTTCACTGCTTCATTCTCAGCCTCCTGGCTCAGTAGAACTTCCCATCTTTCCTTATTCTGAGCAACACTGTAATGTGATATCTTTGACATCTACTTTTTCTGTTTCCTCTTTAAACTGTTTCAAGTATTTCAAAGACTCACTTGGATACTCTTGCTTTCGAAGGACTCAGAGCACAGGTATAAAAAGCACATCGGATAAACATTATATTTGACCTTATAAACTAGATGTAAAGCAAAGTTAGAGAAAAGTTGAGAGAATTGCACAAATCATACAAAAAGTTTTCATTTTATCTAAACTAAAAGATGATTTATAGTGAAAGTAAAATACACAGAGTGAAAAAGACCGAATGTGGTTTAACACTATGGCTGCCTTTTGTTTAAAATATTTCATAAACTGGAGATTTGAATATCTGATAGCCAGGTCCTTACTAAATTATGAAAACATCATAGTATTTTCTCTTTATAGACCTCAATGTTGCTTTAGGAACAACTCTTGAATTTTTTTTTATATTTAATATAAAGAAAAATTTTTTTTAACTTAGACTTCATTTCCAGTATTAAGACCCTTGGGAAAAATTTCTCTTAGTTTGCTGAATCAGGAACACAAATATATTTATTTAATGTTATCTAGTGAATTAGCCCATGGTCTTATGGAATTTATAAATCATGCTAGAGCCTGCTTTATGCTTCTTTATCATGTTTGCTGCAAGAAAGCTCAAAGCAGAATTTGTAGTTCAATTAAGTACACTGGGTCACATAGAATGAGGTTTCCCAACTCTCTCTTTCCACTCCAAGGAAAATATTGTGGGACATAGAAAAGTGCACTGGTCTAATTTTTCCCTAAACTGTACGCTTATCAAAGAGATGAAAAATCAGACTCGTTTCAGCCAGTGTAGAAATGGCTTTCATGGTGCCTCTGGCAGATCCTTACCTAGACTCTATTTGTACATTTCCAGTAATGGAAAGTTAAGAGACTTAGAACAAAATTCTTTCTTTTTATTATAAGAAAAACTTAATTCTTTTCTGTCCTTACAGCAAAATTCATTTCTGTGCTTCCTGGGCGAACTCAGTGCCTGTCATTTGAAGATTTGAGTCTTTGCAAAGAGTTAATTTTGTTTTCTTTTCTTTCAGTTAATTGAATATCACTTTTTTTGAGACTTAAGAGGTGATTTCCAGAGATAGGCATTAATAACTTTTGCTACCTGTTTTTGGATATATGACCATCCAGGAAGTTATGGACAGGAGGAAAAAGTATAAATTAATATAAAAAATTAAAAAAGCAAACATGAGTTTGATTATGCTGCTATCTTGCTAAAATTATTTTCTTATTTCTAGAATAAGAAAATATTCTAGAATATTTTTAAATTTATTTTGATTTGTCATTATTAGTATGAGATGGGGATCTCACTCTATTGCCCCAGCTAGAGTACAGTGGTGGTATCGTAGTTCATTGTTAATCTTGAACTCCTGGGCTCAAGCTATTCTCCTACCTTCACCTCCTAAGTAGCTGAGACTATAGGCCTGTGCCACCACACTCACCTAATTTTTCTATTTTTGTAGAGACAGGATCTTGCTCTTGTTAAGGCTGGTCTCAAACTTTTGAGCTCAAGTAATGCTCCTGCCTCAGCCTCCTAGAGTGATAATATTATAGGGATGTGCCACCTGGCTGGCCTTTAGTTAGAATAATTTTATTTATTTATTTATTTCAATTAGAATATTTTTTTAAATCTTTATTTTCCTCTTATTTCAACTGGAATGAAACAAATTGTTGGGAAATGTTTACCAACCAACTCTCCATTTCCTGTATCAAACCTCATTTCAACTTCATGGGGCCACCGGTCAGGGTAATCACCGACCCAGGAAGGCAGAAGATGTGTGTGTGGTAGCACAGCACTGTGGTGCACTTTTACCCTACAGTCAGGTGTCCATGGTGGTGATAGGTAAATCATTTTACATCTAGCACAATCATTTAGAAGTTTCTGTGGTTTGGATATGGCTTGTTTGGCCCTGTAAGTCTCACGTTGAACTTTGATCCTCAGAGTTGGAGGTGGGGCCTGATGAGAGGTGTGCGGACCAGGAGGGTGCACCTGCATGAATCCTGTGGTGTTGTTCTTGGACATTTTTATGAAAATGAGTTTTTACCCTTAGCTCCTATGCTTCTTGTATAGCCTGCACAACCATGAGCTAAATACACCTGTTTTCTTTATACATTACCCAGACTCAAGTATTCCTTTATTGCCACACAAATGGACTAGGACAGAGCGGTGTGTTTTGAGTACTGATAACCTTTGTTTTTAACTAGATTTATTTGATTATAATTTTGTGTATTTTAACTAATTTAATTTTAATGGTGACTCTGCTTGAAAGCCAGCTCACAAAATTCCTAACAAACTAACACCCAGTACTCACAAAGCCACTTTGATCAGTTCTATCACAGCCCTGAATGAAATCCAAGACCTTTTCTCTGGCTACTAAAGGTCTTCACAACCTGACTGCTACTTCTTACTGTGTAAGCATCTCAAGGCTTTGAATCCCTGTTCTAGAATACTGGGTCACCTTTGCACTGGAACACAAAACTGGTTTGACTTCTTGGAAATTTTGCATCCAAGGTCATCCTCTATGTTGAGTACCAGGCTGGCTTTTCAAGTCGGATATTTAGAATGTTTTTTAATGGAAAGTAGTACAGTTTGCAACATGCTTTTTTTGAAACTGAAAGGAGTTTTAAGGGACATGATTAATTCATTAATATTTACATTAAACGTGTATGTATGTGCATAAACTTATAAATAGATAAATATAGACACATACACAGTCATTTGTTTTTTAACAACAAGGGTACACTGTAAAAAATGTGTTAATGTGTTGTTCGGGGATTCTGTGGTCCTGAAAACCTTACATGAACATAAACAAACGTGGCTAGCATAGCCCACTGCACATGCAGGAGATATGTTCTAGACTATTGCAAGTTACTTTATTGTATCCTATAAGCAATTGTAAATTCAATGGTAAGTATTTGTAAATATAAGCATATATAAACACAAAAGGTGCAGTCACATTACAGAACAAAAGAAAAAGAAATGGTACATCTATAATAAGGCATTTACCATGAATGGAGCTTACGGGACTGAAAGTTGCTCTGTGAGTCAGTGAGTGAATGTGAAGGCCAAGACCTTTCTGTGCACAGTTACAGACTTTATGAACACTTACACTACATTAAATTTATAAAAAATTTCTTCAGTAATAAATAATAAATTAATAACAAAATGTAACATTTTTTACTTCACAAACTTTTTAATCTATTTGACTCTTTTGTACCAACACTTAGCTTAAAAAACAAATGGCATAACTGTAAAAAAATTTTCTTTCCTTACAGCCTTAATTTACAAGCAGTCTTTAAAATGTTTTATTGTTTTTAACTTCTTAAACTTTTTGTTAAAAATGAATACACAGACACATGGGGTCATACCTGTCAATACCACTGTGCTTTACTGCCCCACCTTGTCCCACTGAGAATTTTTTAGGGATAATAATAACATATCGGCTATTATGTCAGGTGATAAGAATGGAATGTCCCCTAAAGGTATCTCCTGAGGTCGTTTTATATAAGCTCTCTTTTTTATAAGTAGGTGTACACTCTAAAATAACAATAAAAGCATAGTAGTATTACCAAAGAGGGTCCAGCCACCTGTCACTGTTAGCCAATACACAGAGACAGGGATAGTTCCACCCAACTTAACAGAAGGATGGTGATCTTGGAGTACAGAGAGAGTAGCCTCTTCAGGACTATTCTGTTCTTCCACTTCTAAAATTACAGTTTTATACATGAAAGTTCAAAGTAAAAATCACGTTAATCCTTATTTTAAACAACAACAATCAGCATAACCTATAACCCCAAATATCTTCCAATTTAAAAGGTAAGCTCCTAAATCAATTGCCCTCAACTAAGATACACATTTTTAGGCTAAAGTTGACTTTGCAAAACAGCAAGAATGGGAGACATGAAGGGAAGGTCACATGGGACCTGAACTGACCAGACCAGTTGTGTCATCTCTAGGCTGAAAGACTCCATCTTATTCTCACTGCAGGTGCTTTCAGTATTGGAAATATGTAATCTAGTATCCTAGTTCTATCCTTACCTTAATCAAGTAGTATGTACTGTACATAATTGGATGTGGGCATGTTTACACCAATATTACTACAGATACCTGAGTGATACGCTGCACTGCACGTCCTTATGAGAGGTGTGGTCCCACTGCACAGTAGGTATTTTATCAGCCTTGTTAAGGTCTTATGGGATCCTTGCAGTATACATGATCCATCATTGACTGAAACGTCATTATGCAGCTCATGACTATATTCTATAATAATGTACAGTAAGGAAAAGACCCCAAACACATAAAATCTCAAATCCACAAATTTTTATTTCAATGTAAGAAACTCAACAATCCACAGATTCATACAGCATTACAAGTATTTAGCAAGGTGATCAATTTTCTTTTATGTGAATATATTTCATCTTAGTCTTCTTATTTAATATTAATTTTAGTTATTTCCTAAAATTTTTTTCCAATGTGTTTTTTATTATTTTTATATTTTTATTAGATCATAATTGTGTAAATTAATTCCATCATAGGATACAGTATGTTTCTTCCATATACAGTTTGAAAAATTCTCATCCAACTGGCTAACATAGCCATCATGTCTTTCTCATAATTATTGTGTTAAGACATTTATATTTGACTTTTAGACAAATTCACATGTACCCTAATAGGATAAATCATAGGCGTGATCCCCACAATATCATTCTCTTCACCCATCCACCCTCCCCTCCCTCTCCCCTTTCCCCATAGTCTAGGACTCCATTTGGATTATAGCTTTCCTAAGATAGCTAACAATTAGTTTCATAATAGTGTTGAGTACATTGGATACTTTTTCTTCCATTCTTGAGATACTTTGCTAAGGAGGACATTTTCCAGCTCCATCCACGTAAACATGAAGGAGGCAAAGTCTCCATCTTTCTTTGTGGCTGTATAGTATTCCATGGTATACATCTATCACAATTTATTGATCCATTCATGGGTTGATGGGCACTTAGGCTTCCTCCATGACCTAGTGATTGTGAATTGGGCTTCAGTGAACATTCTGGTACAGATATCTGTATTGTAGCGTGATTTTTGGTTTTCTCGATATATACCCAACAGCGGAATTACAGGATCAAATGGTAGATCTATATTTAGATCTCTGAGTGTTCTCCATACGATTTTCCAAAAGGGACGTATTCATTTGCATTCCCACCAGCAGTATAGTATTCCCTTTTCTCCATAACCCCGCCAGCATCTATGATTTTGGGATTTTGTGATATGGGCTAATCTAACTGGCATTAGATGATATCTCAGAGTGGTTTTGATTTGCGTATGTTGATCCAGCCTTGAGATCCTGGTATAAAACCCACTTGGTCATGGTGTATAATTTGCTTGATGTGTTGCTGGATTCTGTTTGTTAGGATCTTGTTGAATATTTTCGCATTAATATTCATTAGAGATATTGGTCTATAATTTTCTTTTCTTGTTGGGTCTAGCTGGTTTGGGGATCAAGGTGATGTTTGCTTCATAGAATGTGTTGGATAATATTCCGTCTTTTTCTATCTTTTGGAAAAGGTTAAATAATATAGGTATTAGCTCTTCTTTAAAAGTTTGGTAGAATTCTGACGTGAAGCCACTTGGTCCTTTTTAGGGAGATTTTGTATAGTTGATGCTATTTCAGAGCTTGATATGGGCCTGTTCAAAATTTCCACTTGGTTCTGATTAAGTCTTGGAAGGTGGTGTGCTTCCAAGTATTGATTGATTTCCTTCATATTTTTGTATTTCTGAGAATAAAGTTTCTTGTAGTATTCATGGAGGATTTCTTGAATTTCTGAGGGGTCTGTTGTGATTTTGTCTTTACCATTTCTAATTTAAGAAATTAGAGATTTAAATCTTTTTTTCTTGGTTAGGTTGGCCAAAGGTTTATCTATTTTATTGACCTTTTCAAAAAGCAACTTTTTGATTTGTTAATCTAATGTATAATCCTTTCGTTCAATTTTATTTAATTCTGCTGTAATTTTGGTTATTTCTTTTCTTCTGCTGGGTTTCAGGTGGGAGTGTTCTTCCTTTTCCAGTTGCTTGAGGTGTCCCATTAAGTTGTTAACTTCTTCTCTTTCTGTTTTCTTGAGGAAGGCTTGCAGTGCTATAAATTTCCCTGTTAGGAGTGCCTTTGCGGTATCCCAGAGGTTCTGATAACTCACCTCTTCGTTGTTGTTTAGTTCCAAGAATTTGGTATTTTTCTCCAATCTTTCATGTAAACTTAAAACCTTTTCTTTGTGTTTGCATTTTGAACACAAACAATGCTATTTGGTGGTAAATGTCTGAAATTTTCATCTGTATTAGTAATGATGTCTTTGTCTTTCTTGCAGTAGGACATCTATCTTCTACAGAGAATTGCTGTGGTGCCCTGCCTCCCCT
Organism: Otolemur garnettii; assembly: GCF_000181295.1. NCBI lineage: Eukaryota > Metazoa > Chordata > Mammalia > Primates > Galagidae > Otolemur > Otolemur garnettii. The sequence continues at coordinate 3,187,251 of NW_003852401.1, forward strand.
GAGGTTATGCTTTTTTCCCTGGAGAAGGCTGTGGTCAATGACTGGTGTACCTGGAGGAGGTACACCCTTGCTTCAGTGTGTGAGCTGTCTCTATCTCAGTTGGCCCGGCCCCCTTGCTTCAGTGTGTGAGCTGTCTCTATCTCAGTTGAGGTCTTCACTGAGATTACATCATAGGCTTCTTCTTCGCCTAATCTTGGTTCCTTTACTCTTTCATGGCATACGTTTCTGGGAGTACTTTTTGTCTGCTTTCCATAAACAAATTGCTATCTCAGAAGCAGTGTGTCAAGGAACTTGACCTTAGAAATGGGCAGAATAGATTATTAATTTATTTTATCAACACTTTACAAATAAAATAAAGCAGTTTATTTGAATAATCTAGGAAAATATCATCCCACACATAGACTTGTTCAAGAACAATTCCTTCAAGATTCAATACCATTCTCAACTTGCCAAGTTCATTATCTCCATGGTTATAGTCTGGGAGTTTTTATGGAATAGTAAGCTTTGATTTTATCTGACACTTAGTATCTTCATTTCCTAACCCAGTCTGGTGAATGGAAACCTAGATGAAACCCTGGAACACCTTCAACCTGGTAGGTGTTAGTTATTTTGTATCCACTACCTCTTTTATGTTCCATCCTGGATCACTCAACTTTTTGGAATCCCCAGCTATATAGTAACTGTTTACTTTAAGTGTACTAGCACTTTTCTTAAAATAATTAGGTAAAGCTCCATGTACAGTTGTTTGTAATGTATTAGGTGTTCAATATTAAATATTTAATAATTAGTAGGAATTGTACTTTTTCATACAACATCATCTATAAATGTCTCATAAATCAGCAATCAAAATCTGATAATAAAGCAATAAACGGGAACTTAAGACAGAAATACTCACAATCAAAATGTTCAAAATAAAACTTTTTTTTTGAAAAAATTTTTAGATCAAGAAATCCATTCCTAACATAAATCAAAGAAAGTGCAGGAAAGTGGAAAACTTCAGGGTATGTTAAAATTATTAGATTTGTGATGATAAGGATTAGATAGAACCATTTTAATAAATCAGAAAAAATACTACAATAATAGTCTAACGTAAATCAACTTGAATGTTCATTCAAGTAGATACTTTAACAATTTTAGAGGTGGCAAACTCTCCTAGTTTTCAACTACTGATCTCAAATTGACCCACTCTCCTTTCTGTGAAGACCTACAGGCTACAAGGTATTTTGGGGTTTTCCTGATTTGAGATCAACCAGAAGCTACCCCATTGTTTCCTTCTTCTTTTTCTCTTAGAGGTGCCATAATCATGCAGGTCTAGCGACTACTGGTATTATTTCTCTACCCACCAGTAGTTTGGAATTCTTGGGTATAGTTTATGATATAATTTTATTACAAATATTATCATACATTTTTTGTTGTTGCTGTTGTTTACTAAGGCAAGAAAATATGCAGATCTTTGGAATGTTTCAACAAAAGAACAATGAAAAGAGTGGTTTGTTGAGCCCTCCTTACATGATGAAATATAATTAGCCAGTACAGTGGCTTTTGTGAATATTTTGACTTAGCTGAGACAAAGGCTCGTTGAATTTCCCTGTGATTTTCATCCCTGCTGTCAAGTTATTACACCAGTTTTTTATGTTGGTGGTCAGAGAGATTGGAGTAGTAGACTGTTTCTGCTGCCTTCAACTCCTGAGAATCTTGGGAAAAGACTTTGAAACCCATCCTGGAATACAAGGTATATTTATTACTACTGGGATATCCTTACTTCTAAGCTCTTACAGAGGCTGGATTTAGAAACACATATGCACACAAACACACACACACATACATGTGTGTGTATGTTTTCCCGTATTAAGAACCCTGGATGCTAACAGTATTATATGTATTCACACTTACTCAATCATCTAATTTATGCAAAATAATATCAGGTTTGTTATATTCATTATCCTCATAGTTTTCTGATATTATTGAAATTAAATTTAATGCATTCCAATAATATTTATTGAGAATCCACTTTGTGCCAAGAAACATACTAAGCACTTCAAATGGTTGTCTGTTCTATAAAATACATGAATATCTTCCATCTTGTATTGGCTGTGTACTTTTCCCTTGTCTTCAGATGACCTAATTGAATCTTGGGGAATCTAAGAAACATTCAAATGAGCACCATGTATACTATATATCCTGTAGCCTGGATACTATATTTTGGTGATACTAAAGTCTTGCTAATTCCAAACTCTAGTCTCTTTTCAGTAGTCTTTGCTTCCACTCATATTTAATTAAAAGTAGCACGGATAGTAATTTTTTAAAAAATGTAAAAAACCACAAAACTTTACATAAATAAATATTAGTAACTGGGTTGATGTCTGTCGATGACTGACCACATTTTCTTTATAGGGAAAAGATACCACAGAGGGGTGATGTTGCTTAGGTGACTGTAGCAGCTCTAGTTTTTTTGGATCATAAAGACTACTGGGTTTCAAAGGTTGAGAATATTTGTCACATAAAAGATCAACTATTAAACAAAAATTAATCCTAGTCTTTCCATTTCTAGCCACTGATTTGATATTTTTTTCAAATTTCAGTTTTTTATATGCTTTAGAAAATTTGGCAAGTACAATATGGCATGAACACATTTAAAACAGATTATCATTTGGCTTTAAAAATGGAACAAGTATAAATATTTAATATACCTTTGAGCAGCATTTGTCAGGGTTGTCATCCAAGTATGAACATAATAAAAAATTAAGAAATTCCACTGAGATGCAATAAATAGAGTGTGTTTTAAGAGGGAAATAGATATGGCAGAATATTAACAAGTTAAAGACAAACCTATATTCAATTGCAAAATAATTGTGGTCAATAAGTTTGGAATTGTAGCTTCTCTCTTACCATAGATTTTGTAATCTAAAGTTCATAATCTATTTGTCTTCAATTTTATTAAGTAAATGGTCTTTTGGTGGCGTTTTGTTCCTCACTAATATTATAAAATTGATATTCTAATGAGGTCCTACCTGCTAAATTTAAGAAATGTTTATACTTATGAGATATAATATTGTAGGAATGAGTGAAGAAGTCATGTTAGTGTAAGGTGACCAGATATTAACATTGGCAAAGCGGGACACCATTGATGGGGGTAGGGGTGGAGTGGGGGGGTGGGAGTGGGGTTCTTAATTAAAAATTTGGTCTATATGGAGCAACAAAAATTTTCATAGAACACAAAAATAGTATTGTAATATATATTTTTAAATTTCAACATAAGTACAATTTACAAATCTAATACATTAAAAAAATTATGTATAGGGCAGCGCCTGTGGCTCAAAGGAGTAGGGCACCAATCCACCTGGGTGACCTTGCCCAGGAGGGGAGTAGAGAGTTTACATTAGCCTTTTCATTTCCAAATGAAGTTACATTAACCCCTTCATTCCCAAATGGAATTACATTAACTTTTTTAGCAGCTATATTCCCTTATATATTCCGTATATTCCCTTCCTGTTCTTCCACTGTTCCCTAGTTTGTCATGCATTCTTTCCAAAAATCGGAACTTTTTTAAAATGCCATGGGACATGGGACAAATTGTTAAAAATCGGGACTGTCCCAGCAAAAGTGGGATGTCTGGTCACCTTATGTTAGTGATTTGTTTGGTTCCTTATATACATTATATCTTTTATTTTTCCAACAAAACTAAAAGGAAATTCAACCTAATAACCAGCCCACATTTTCCAGCCTTTTCTGTCATTGAAATTAGTTAAGTAGCCAACATAAGAGCAGGAGAATTGTCGATCTCCTCTGTGCCTGGCTCATGATGGCCTTCCACTGTGACCCTCATATTTCTCTGCCTAGGACTACTTTCTACAGTTAAGCATAACAACCTTGGAAACCCTTTGTTAAAAATAGGAAAGCTCCAAAATGTAAAGAATCAGCATCCTTCAATCCGATCAGAGGATAGCTCTCCACCATTGTGAGCTTAATAGTGTATGAGAAATTGATTTATGCTCTACTCAGGAAATTAGGGAACTTAATTGTTATATGATAGCAACTCTAGCAATATTGTCCTTCCCCTTGTAACAGCTATGAAAAATTGAAAACTAGATCACAGAAAATGTTCTTGCCCTGAGAGAGTCTATCACATTTTCTCTTTGGACTACGGAATAAGAAAATGTTCTTTGTTCTCCCATTACTATGCTGATTAAAGCAAGGCATTAACTTATAGACACTGCTTATTGACCATTGTTTTAAGTTTTTGTGTTGGTCATTGTAGATGTACACACATCATAATGCAGATAGTCATTATTTGCATCCCAATATTAGTATTTCTTTAAAGCTTTTTCATGTGGCTCTCTAATTTTATCAATGCTAGAGGGCTACTTCACACTTTATGTGTTTTGCCCTTTCACTTTTGTGAACAGTCTCGCTGTTTATAGTTTCATTTTCTTCCACATCCTAATTCTTCGTTTACCATTTAAATTCTCTTTAATAGTCTCCAGTAGCCATTGCTCACTGATGATGAAGTTTTTATCATTGGAAGGAATTAAAAGGCTTAAAGGCATTCCCAGGTCAGGTTTAATGGTGGAGATTCTGGTAAAGAAGTGACAAAGGACAAATACAATAATAATGCAATGGATTACAAAGGCTAATGGTTTTAGACACATGTAGTATGTATTATACTACTATTAATCTCTCATTGATAGACTAATACATAGTATAATAGCTTGCGAGCAATTGTAGAAAATGTATAGAAAAACATATCTTCATAAAATTGTTTAACTTGACAGTAATTTAGAAAGGGAGCATGATAAAGCCACACATCCTCAATTTGTTTATTGATACACTTTGCCCCATCAGCATTTTTATCTATTCTCTTTCCCATCAGCAGCATAGCTACTTTCTGAGTTAGAAAACCGTAATAGATCTCTATATCATACAGAGTTTGGAGGACTTATTCATTTTTCCTGCAAAAGTTAAATAAAGTGCAAAACTTTCAGCCCATCAATCCTTTACCAAGCTGTCCAAGGTGACATTTCATTAGCACATTTTGTCAGTGGATAAATTGTACAGCATGCTCTGAAGGGAAGGTGGAAAACATCTAGTCCTTTTTCATTAGATCCATCTGAACTTGAACCACTGGAGATTACATACAAAAAGCACATGAAACAGAAGAAGCGCTATCCTGTCTATAAACTGCATTAATCATTCATTCCCTTCAGAGTGTCTTAAGTCAGTGCCATGTCTCTGGTTAAGACCCAAGCTGGCTATTCAATTTTGAGTTCCATGACAGATACATTTCAAGGAAAATCAGAGACATAACGACTCCTGCCAGGCTTGATAAAGTCTTCATTCATCAATTAACCGGTTCCAATAAGCTAGGATGGATACAGAAAAATAGGGGAAATTGCATGATAACTCGTGCTGATTTTCTCTCCTCTTTCTGGTTTCACAGAATTTCGGGACGTAGGTAACACAAAGGCTTACTGAAAAGCCTGGATTCAGGGGGAATCCCTAACATCCAAGGCAAGGTTTCCTTTCTTATTCTGCTTTAATTAGGTTCTATCAGGAATCAGTTAATATGGAAAACTTTTGTAGGTACTTTCAGATTTCTCAAATAAAGAGGTTTTAATGTATTTAGGAAAGTTCTTGACCTCTCTTTTGTCGTTTAAAAATTGAAGTCTGTGGATATAGAACTTATCTCTAGTCTAATGTTTTCAATTTGTAGGATCAGAGTGCTAAGAATGTGTCCCAGTTTTAAATAGCTATGGTGTCAAAAAGTTTCTGAAATATACATTCAAATATAAATTTTGTTCTGTAGTAGCCTCCAGGGTATATTTCAAACCAAGAATTTTTTTTTTGCATGTATGACAGCATATATCTTTATAAAATATAAAGCATTTCATTAGACAAATTATCAGAACAAATGGAAAGTGACAGTAATTGGAGGCTATAATTAATTATACATGCACATATGTACATCTATACATGCACATACACAGTACTGGTCAATTTCTAAGTGTATTGTGAGAAATAGCCAATACCACTACAGAATATCTGATATCATTAAGGGCAAATATTTTTAGTGCTAAATCAATGAAATATTTGAAAAAAGAAAATAAAATATGCATTGTTTATTTATATGAACCCATAGAACTAAGTAATCAAAAGATAAATCCAAGATCTCATGGTGCCAAAGCAACATTTGGCAACTTTTGTGAAATTGCATCATGATTCAACTTTATTTCAAATTGCTTCAAAGTGCTTTGCTTTCAATAAACTAATGGTTTTCAAACTGTGCTCCTAAGAGCATCATGTGGCTACCTCTCAGGTGTTTCTAAAACAAAGGATATGGGCAGGTTTTTGTAGGAGCCATCCAACATCAACTGAAACAACTGTACTTTTTTTGTGTTTTCCATAAAGGATTCTATGATAAAACTTCCCCTGAAGAAAAATCCTGCACCTAAGAACTATTAAAAAAAGCACTATCATAATTAAAATTGAAAATGGCTCTTTTTTATATCACTGTCACAGATACAATTTAAACAAAAAAAATGCAACCAGAATTTTCCATATCTTAATCTAAGCCAACCACTGGCTCAGAAAATTTGGATGATATATCTTCATCACATTGATGGAATTAACTAAAATTGGCTTGATGTTCAGCAGAATAGCCAACACCAAGCCATTTATTAAAGTGATTAATCACCGTTTGCTATTAAGCAGGCTCTCCAAATGTATTTGCCTTTTATTTTTTTTTTAGCATTTAATCTTATAAAATATAACTTGAAATAAGTATTAGCCATCTTTATGTTGTTGTGAGAGTAAGTGAACATTTACTCATCTTAATCTCAGTTAAGATATCCTAGGGCCTAGAACGTACTTTTGTTTGGTGCTTTTTATTTCCTATAAAGTGCTTTCATGGTAATTTCATTTGATTTTGATGACTGTGTGAATTAGGAAGAAGCCAGTCAAGCTATAAAGTTTCATTGCCAAAGTTCATCTGATCCACCACGTGGCAGAGCTGGAACTTGATACTGACCCTCTGCCTTTCAGACCTTGGACTCTCCTTAGATACCTTCCCCATTTCTCAGTAGGACTAGCTCCAGAAGAAGACTTACATGGGTATATATTGTAAACAGTGACATTTCATAGCCACAATGATATGAACTGAAAAGAGTGGTTGACTAATGGCCTAAATAAAGGAAGACTAGGAAGCTTTATGTACCCCCATTTTACTCATACTGCTGCTGCTAACATAGCAACATCCGTTGATAAGGACAATTTATATTTTCTTCATGTCTTGTTATGTGCAAACAGGAGCCTCTTTCCTTAATACTGTAGGCAGAAATTGTCCCCAGAGACAGTGATTATTAATTACATAGATTTGGTTCATAAATAGTACTTTGAAATGTTCCCATGATTTCAGTCAGACTGCTGCTTTGACTTATTCATTTATTGTTGATATAAATCATTTGATAAGAGTTATTGGAAAATAAAAGAATTTTATATAATTTCGAGGGCAGATTATTTGCACTAGAGGATGCACAGGTATCCAGTGAAATCAGTCTGGATGGTGTCAGAGTGAAGGAAGGCAGGTGCCTTGGCTTAGGGGTCCGGCTGTGTTTGCTGTTTTCAGTGTGTCAGGTCACTGAAAGGTTGATTTAAGGATACCTTACATCTACTACAAGCATTTTTTCCCCACTAGTAAAAACATTGGGTGTTTGCACATATGTGATATGCCTAAAATAACCACAATGCAGTGTACAGATTATTAGATAATCAAGATCTCCACACCCTATTCAGTGGTAGATTTTGAGTAACTTTTTTTTTTTTTTTTAGAGACAGAGTCTTACTTTGTTGCCCTCAGTAGAGTGCTATGGTGTCACAGCTCACAGGTCTTGGGCTTAGGCGATTCTCTGGCCTTAGCCTCCCAAGTAGAGGGAACTACAGGCACCTGCCACAATGCCTATTTTGTTGTTGCAGTTTGGCCATGGCCGGGTTTGAACCCAACACCCTCGGTACATGGGGCAGGTGCCCTACTCACTGACCCACAGGCACCGCCCAATTTTGACTAACTCTTAATCTTGGTTTGATTATTTCATATCTTTGTGTCCCAGTTTCCTCACCTTTACCATGACTTGATTGTACTTAATGGCTTCTACGTTCACTAAATCTTTAAGAATTCTGCATAAATAAAGTGTGAAATCAAGCAAAAGCATACATTCCTTATTTCTTCTCCTTACCCTCAATTCATTATGCTTTCCTTGATTTGATTATGCTGGACTGTCTATGGAAAAATGATTCCAAAAGCAGAAATACGTACCCTTCCTTTTGCTACATTGTGATCTCAGTGCACTAAAAACTAAGATGTGCAGTAAAGTAATTATAAAGGAAGATCCTAAGTGAAGGTACTGAAGAAAATGTAGAACTTGGCAAGGGGCAGGATTTATGTATGAAAACCTTGGTTTATTTTATTTTCGATACTTTGATAAAGCTTCTTCCTTCCTTTTCTTAGGTACTCCCCAAATGATAGCCCAGATGGTAGCAGCAAAAAGGGTTCCCTGATATGTGGTTTGGAAGATTATCATAATTGAAGCACACACAGTGATTAAGATACCAAGTCATATCCTTGGGTAGATAGAATTTTAAAGCTCCTATTTTGAGAAAGATCTGCTCTTCAAGTTGACATTAAGTTCAGCTTTTTAAACAAATGATTTTATCTTATTTTAATAAAGTAGAGACTAAGAAATATACTGATACTCTCTCCCCACTTTGTTTTTCTGCAGAACTCACTTACCATGACCTGGTGACTGCATAGACTAATGAGGGAAAATCATATGGTGGAAAAATATAGCTCCTTAATTGCTGCCACCAGTGCTAAGAGTAATAAGTTAGTTAAAATATCTCATTACTAGCAACAAAACCAATTTTGATTAAGCCAAATAGGCAAATCATTATAAATTCAGTGCATTGAACTTAAGGGCAATGATAGACCTGATCTTAAGTTAGGACTAAAACCAGAAACTGAGGTGCTTTAAGGATCTGGAAAACTAATCCTTGTCTTTTCTCTGACTTCTTTCTGCCATCATCTCACTTTCCTCCCTCTGGACAGTGTTTTTTCTGTTCTCTATATTCTCAAAATTCTCCATAAGGGAGCTATTACTGCTCTTCAATTTTAAATGTCTACATTAAACCTCAACATTCCAGGTATACACATAAACACTCTAATTAGCTCTACATCTTAATCCAAATCCCTGGAAGAGAAGGCTCCTTTTGAGCGATATGTCTAGGTGAGGACATCCAGTCAGCTAAGTCTGGAGGCACCATGGTCTCATGTTTTACAATGTCTGACACAGCCACCAGGGGTTACTCCTTCGGCTCTGTGTATGTGTGTGAGAGAGAGAGAATGGGCAGATTTGTGAGCGTGTTTATGGGTGGGAGGATGTCAGATAGAAGGAAGAACTAAGACAAAGAGATATGGTCCCTGGCTAGGTAAAGTGAGCAGTTGTCTAAGAAGACCACAAACACCAAAGCCTTTTTGATTTTTTCTAGAACAAATACATAAATCTATACTTGCTATATTAGCATGAGCTCGTTCCATCCTGCTTTCCACACTTCTCAATGTGCCAACACTGTGGCAGTGATACAGAGAAGTACAGGGCAGGTTTGAATTCAGGATGGTGGAGGAGCCAAGCATACAATGAGATCACAACACAGCAGATAAACTTCGTAATGAAGTTAACCACAGGCTTCTACTAAGGCCCAGGGAAAAGAACTGACTAAAATAGACTTATGTAAGGAAACAAGCTCTCTGACGTGCCTTGATCCTCGAGCCATCCATGAACTGCAATGCAATCTAATAACAAGGTGAAAAGTCCTGGTTATTGGGTATTTGATAATTAGTCTAGTTTTCCACTGAAGAGGCTATAATGAAAACCAAATGTTTGGGCTTTAGTAAATCCATGGTTAACTATCAAATTAACATAATTGTTTTAAGGCATTGAGGATTTTCTGTATGTTACTAAAACTATGACCTACTGCTCATATATCTGTGGAATTACTGTCTCAATCTGTAAATCTGACTTATAATTCTTCAAGTGAATTTTTACTGCATAACCGCACTTTGCTCATACACATTCCAGTGAAACTGTGCAACTCTGCAGATGTCGTTCCTCAGCAAGCCCCATTTGCTTCAATCAGATTATTATGGCTGGAGTTTGGAGAGATTTATTATAATTGTCAACATGAATAAATTATAGTGCAGTTTTATGGAAGTATCTGTATTTTCACAATAATTTAAGAACTATCATTTCACTAAAATATAATGAAAAGTATAGTAGCTTCTGTTGTCTTCTCTTGCTTAAGAGGGGACAGATATTGCATATTACATGTACACGATGAAACAGAGACCTGATTTCTAAATGTTTTCTAGATTCAGAAACTAAAAGGGTGTGTTAAAGGCAAGGTATAAACTTATAAACTGATAACGGGGGGACTTTACACAAAATACTGAAGAGCAACCGAAACAAGCATTCATAGAACGAGTCTGTCCAAAGAAGAGGAGAGAATTGCCCATCTTTCAGCTAACACATGACATTAAGAGTTCATGTGTGTCTACCACAGCCACCCATTCTACTTACTGTTGCATAACTCTAATTTATTACAGTTACCTTTTTCTCCTTTCCTAAAATATATTTGCATTTTTTAGGTATGTCTTAATTCATTCCTGCTCCTATAAAAATAAATTACAGATTGAGTAATTTATAAGTAATATAAGTTACTGGAGGATGGGAAGTCCAAAACTAAGGTCTAGGAAAATCTGGTACCTAAGAATGGCTGCTCTCTGCTTGCAAGATGGTATTTCATTTCTCTATTCTCAGAGGGGACAAACCCTGTATCCTTACATGGAAGAAAGGATAAAAGGGCAAAGAGGGACTAGAGCTTTCCCTTCAATCTAATTTATAAGAGCAATAATCCCATTCATGATGTTGAAGAGATTGTCCCAAAAGACCCTGCCTCTTAATATTGTTACATTGTATATTAGTTTCCAACCCATCAATTTTAGAGGGACACATCCATTCAAATATAACATGTCATCTCTGGACCCCCCAAAGATATATCTTTCTCCCACGCAAAATACATTCATACCATCCCAATTGCCCTCCACATCTTATCTTAGTCTAGCACCAACTCAATAATCTAAAGTCCAGAATCCTATCAAAATATCATCTAAATAGGAAATGGGTGAGATGGAAAGACATGTTTCATTCTAAAAATTTACTTCCATCTTATCACATCAAATAAGGTATGAAATTATATAAGAGAGTCATTCCTGACCCAAAAGGGAGAAATAGGAAATAAAAAGGGGTAATTGTTCCCAAGCAGGTCTGAAACCCAACAAGGCAAACAAAATTAAACCTTAAGCCTAGAGAATAACCTTTTTTTTTTTTTTTTTTTTTTTTTTTTTGAGAATAACCTTTTTTGACTTCACTTATATACCTTCCAGACAGGATGGCCACTGGACAACCAAGACCTCAGGCAGGCCCACCCTCATGGCTTTGCAGAGTGAAACCACATAGTAGGTCTTACACAGTGGAGTTCATGCCTGTAGATCTTTCTGACTAAAGGCACATGCTAGAGGCTCTATCAGTCTGGGACCCTGGGAGCAGACCTGCCCCTATGAATTTACTAGGCATTGCCCTAGTGGAGACTCCCTGAGGTCGCCCTGATCCTATGGCTTTGCTAGGCATTTCTTAGTGTAGACTCTGCAGTGCTCTGCCCCTGTGGCAATAAGTTGCCTGGTCTCTAAGACTCTCTGAGCCATCCTGTAAATACAGGTGGAGGTAGTGTAACCATGGTTCCACAGCTCATGCACTCTCTGTGCCTGCAATGTAGATTCAGCACCAGGTGAATGGCACCAAGGTTTACTACATACCCTTTCTAGAGGGGCAGCCACTTTGGCCCAAACTATATACTGTATCGGAATGAATGGAGCAGGTTCCCTGGGCCCCTCTTTTGAAATTCTTTTTTCAAGGTCTTGGCACTATGGGCTGGTGATGAGAATGGCAGTCTTGAAGATATCCAAAATGGGGTTCATTCTTCAGTTATCTTGATGGTTAGCATCTGGACTCTTTCTTGCCATACTCATCTCCTTATTAAATGGTCTCTTAGTCACACCTTTGGGGTTTTCTCTCAAATACATTTTCTCATTTTAAAGGACAGACAATTTTCCAACTCTATGCTTTCTTTTAAACTATAAATTACATCTTTAATTAGTTTCTCTCATTTACATTTTACTCTAATCAGTCAAAAGAAGCCATGCTGAACTCTCAACATTTTGCTTAGAGATTTCTTTTGCAAAATAACCTATTTTTTGCTGACAGTCTCTATTTTTTTATAAAACCATAGTATATGAATAACATTCAGCCATTTTTTTCAATTTATAACAAGTATGACCTTTCTTTCAATTTCCAATACAATGTTTCTCATTTCCTGCTGATACCTCATCAGAATGACTTTTAGTGTCTATATTTCTACCAGCATTCTGAGCAAGGCCACTTAAGTAATCTCAAAGAAGATTGATGCTTTACTAACAGCTCTTTTCTTCATCTAAGCCCTCACCAGAATAGCACTTAAAGATCTGGTAAAGATTCTGCTGTAATCTCTTCTCTCTTGTATTGTTTCTGATAGGAAATTGTTGGTCATTATTATTTTGGTTTCTCTGTAAACAACAATTTTTTCCACCTTAATGCTTTTACCATTTTCTCTTTATCTCTGTATTTGAGCAATTTTATTATGATGTCCTTTACTCGAGTCTTCATTTCTTGGGACTCGAACGTGTGGCTCTTAGATTTGTGGGCTTATATAACTTTCATCAATTTTGGAAAATTTTTGGCCATTATTTCTTTAGTTTCCCCCCCCAATCTTCATCCTTGAAAGAATTCAAATTACAGGCAGCTCCCGTAGCTCAGTGGGTAGTGTGCCAACCACATACACCAAGACAGGAGGGTTCAAACCCAGCCTGGGGCTGCTAAACAATAATGACAACTGCAACGAAAGTGGCTGGTTATTGTGGCAGGCACTTGTAGTCCCAGCTACACAGGAAGCTGAGGCAAAATAATCACTTAAGTTCCAGAATTAGAGGTTGCTGTGAGCTGTGATGCCATAGCACTCTACCAAGGGCAACATAGTGAGACTCTGTCTCAACAAACAAAACAGAACAAAACAAAACTCAAATTACACACATATTACCCAGTTCAAATTGTCCCACAGTTGACTGATGTTTTGTTATTATTCTTTCCCCTTCATCTTCCTCCCCTTTCTCCTCTTAGTCATTTTCTTTAATGCTTCATTTTGAATCGTTTCTATAGCTCTGTCTTTTATTAGCCTTTCTTTTCCTCTGCAGCATCTCAACTGCCGTTAATCCCTTTTAATGTATTCTTCATCAAAGATAAAGTTTTTATCTCTAGAAATTTGATATTTTCCAACAAACTTTGCCTTTATTTAACATGTTTGATCTTTCCTTTCACAGTCTAAACATTTTGAATATAGTTGTAACAACTATTCTAAAGTCTTGATGTTCTTATTCTTACACTTCTGTCAGATTTGGTTTGACTGGTTGGTTTCTGTTGACTGATTTTTCTCCTTATTACAGGCTATATTTTTCTACTTACATGTCTTGTAATTTTCAATTGGATGCGAGATATTATTCCCCCCTCCTTTGGATTTATGTATCTATGAATATTCTTGAGCTTTGTTCTAGGATACCATTATATTACTTGAAAACTATTTGATCTTTTTGGATCTTGTTTTCAAGATTTGTTGAATAGAAGAATAATGTTTAGTCAAAGGCTATCAATTTGCCATTCTGTGATATAAGTATAATGTTCTATAAATACTGATTAGTCCACAGTGATTGATGTTGCTTAGACATGTTAAATCTCTACTGGTCTTTTGTCAAATTATTTCATAAATTTATCTAGTATAATTATTCAATTATCTATTTCATTATTTTTGTTAATTCTTTTGTAGATTTTGAAATTATCCTACTTAGTGGATACACATTATCCTGCTTTTCTGATAATTGTTCTTTAATCATTATGAACCATCTTCTTTGTTTTAATAAAATAATACACTTAATCATAATGCACTTAATAATACACTAAAGCCTATTTTAGTGGAATCTAATATGGTCATTCCATTCTTCTTATGTGTATAATTATTTTATATTTTCCCATCAATTTATTTTTATTCTTTATTCTATTCTTTTTTTATTAAATGATAGCTGTGTACATTAATGCAATCATGGGGTATAATGCACTGGTTTTATACACAATTTGAAATATTTTTATCAAACTCATTAACAAAGCCTTCATGGCATTTTCTTAGTTACTGTGTTTAGACATTTATATTCTACACCTAGTAAATTTCACATGTACCCTTGTAAGATGCACTATAGGTGTGGTCCCACCAATTACCCTCCCTTCACCCACCTTCCCCCCTCCTCTTCCTCTCTCTTTTCCCTTCTTCTTGGACCATAATTGGGTTATAGCTCTCATAAGAAAGCCATAAATTGGTTTCATAGTAGGGCTGAATACATTGGATACTTTTTCTTCCATTACTAAATACTTTGCTAAGAAGAATATGTTCCAGCTCCATCCATGTAAACATCTACTAGGTATATATCTGGAACACCAAAAATCACATTATAACAAAGATATTTGTACCCAAATGTTTATTGCAGCCCAATTTATAATTGCTAAGTCATGGAAGAAGCCCAAGTGCCCATCAACCCAGGAATGGATTAATAAATTGTGCTATATGTACACCATGGAATATTATGCAGCCTTAAAGAAAGATGGAGACTTTACCTCTTTATTTTATTCTTTATGTGACTTTATGTCAAAAGTGCATTTTTGTAGGCAATATGTATTTAGATTTTCCATTTTCCTCCAATCTGATAATTTCTACTTTGTATTGTGTTTTTATTCCATTAATATTTAATGTAAATTTGATATGGTTTGATTTAGTTCTGTAAATTATTTTCTGTTTGTCATATCTGTTTATTCTTTCTTTTTCTCATTCCTCTTTTCTACTTTCTTTTTTATGAAGAATAATTTTAGAATTGTAATTAATTTATCTATTCACTTTTTAGTTACACTTCTTTGCACTGATGTTTTAGTGCCTATGCATTGTTACCTCTTCAGTCTATTTAGAATGAATATTGGAGAACTTCATGACATATAAAAATTTGCAATTTTGTAGCTACATTTACCTCCATTGTACACTTCATGCTATACTTGTCCTATGTACCCCATCTGAGATACTTTGCTAAGAAGAAAATAAAGTCTAAGCCTTTCAAGTTAAAGTTTTAATTTTTTCTTAAACCAATCACATGTATTTTAAATAAATTCGGTAATAGTCTTACCATTTTCTCTATATTCCCCATTTCCAGCAGCCTTCACTTTCTACAAAAGATATGAATTTCTATCTATTTTTTATTCCTTTACCCTGAAAACCTGTCATTCTTTGCAGTATAGATATATTGGCAACAAATATTTAGTATTCTTTTATTTGATGGTATCCTTACCTTCATTTTGAAGAATGTTGTCATGTACTACCTAATGATGTTTTGATCAGTGATGGACCACATATATGATAGACATCTAATAAGATTATAATGGGAGTGAAAAATTTCTATCATTTAATGCATCACAGCACAAAGCATTACTCACAAACATAACTCATCTATGGTACTGTCAGTTATATAAAAGTATAACATATACAACTATGTAGAGAACATAATAATAATAAATAACTATGTTATTGACCCATGTATTTATCACGTTATACTCCTTTTATTTCTTTTATCAACTCATCCACAACTTTGAGCCCTACAAGCTCCACCATGGTAAGTTACCTATACAAGTAACAGATGTGTCAGCCACATTTTATCACTTTTCTTTTCTTTCTTTCTTTCTTTCTTTCCTTCCTTCATTTTTTTTTTTTTTTAGATAGGGTCTTACTTTGTTACTTTGCTGCCCAGGCTGCCTTACTACCACCTCAAACTCTGGGTTTCAAGCAATCCTCCCATCTCTGCCCCCTGATTAGCTGAGACTATGCTCAATTTTTCTTTCTTTCTCTCTCACTCTTTCTTTCTGAGACAGAGTCTCACTATGTCACCCTCACTAGAGTGCTATAGCATCACAGCTCACAGCAACCTCAAACTCTTGGGCTTAAGTGATTCTGTCAGCCTCCCAAGTAGCTGGGACTACAGGCAACTGCCCCAATGCTTGGCTATTTTTTGGTTGCAGTCATTGTTGTTTAGCTGGCCCAGGCTGAGTTCGAACCCACCAGCCTCAGTACTGGTGGCCAGTACTCAGCAATGTGACCAGTGCTGCAACTATTGTGCAATGGGTGCCAAGCCTTTTCTTTCTTTCTTTCTTTCTCTCTCTCTCTCTCTTTCTTTCTTTCTTTCTTTCTTTCCTTCCTTCCTTCTTTCTTTTTTTTTTTTCAGACAGAGACTTACTTTGTCACCCTTGGTAGAGTGCCATGACGTCATAGCTGACAGCAACCTCAAATTCCTGGGCTTAAGTGATTCTCTTGATGTAGCCTCCCATGTAGCTGGGACTACAGGTGCCTCTTACAATGCCCAGCTATTTTTAGAGATGGGTCTTGCTCTAGTTTAGGCTAGTTTAAAATCTGTGAGCTAGGGCAATGCACCTTCTTCAGCCTTCCAAGTGCTGGGATTATAGGTGTGAACCACCACACCTGGCCTTAGTTAATTTGTTCAGTTGGTCTTGACTTTCTGGTGTCAAATGGTCGAGCTTTCCATCTTGGCCTCCTAAAGCACTGGGATTAAATGTACAGATGTGAACCCTTATGGCTGCCTATGTTTTATCTTTAAACCATACTTTTACTGTTTCTTTTCCATGTTTAGATATGTTAATATGTACAAATACTTTCCACTGAGTTACAGGTGGCTATAGTATATAATACAGTAACTCTGTAAGGATTGGTAGCCTGGGAGCAATGGTATATAGCATATAACTTACATATATAGTAGGCTATACCATCTAGGTTTGTATAAGTACACTCTAAGATGGTTTCCATAAGGAAATTACCTAATAATGCATTCCACAGAGTCCATCCTTCTAGTTGTACAGTGCACTACTGTATTTCTACTTGATATATAATCCTATGTTGCTATGTTTAGGACATCTATCTATTGGCCTCTACTGCTTCTGATGAGAAGTTACTGGAGTGTAAGCAACATATTTAATGGTTAATTTGGTGCCAGTTACCATGTTCACATAAGCCTCTTCATGTCAATAAGTTATTAGAAGAGGAGATAGTAATTTAAATAATGATGGGAGGGAGAAACTTCTATAAACTCAAGCAAAAAGCCTCACAGATGCCCTTCACAGCAAAATATAAATTTAACTGGTGTAAAATACACTTACAAAAAGTCATTCAAAGTACCTAACACAATATCCTAATGGCATACAGAAAATGGAGAGAAATTTATTCCAGAAAATCTAAATTTTTGTTAAGAAAAGGGAGATTGTATGGCATTTGAGTCATTCTATCCCTTCATCTTTGTCTGTTACAGAGATGCTATTACCAGCATGTACAGCTAAGAAGAAAGGGTTTCCTCTCTCCCTGCCTTTCAACCTGGGGCTGTGGTTTCAACCAAAGGAGAAAGGCTGATGGTGTTTCTCATTTCCCATCCCTCTTTTCTTACAGAAATTCTATTCTAGACAAACATAGCTGTCCAAGGCGACAGCCTGGGTTTCTCTTTCCTCACTTTTCTTGTAATTGTAGGGCCAAAGCTTAACTCTATGCTCAGAAGGCCAATAATGTTAAAGAAACTGGAAGCTTCATCCACTTTCAGCAGAATTTTAAAATAATGAAGCTGCTTTGGAAAATAATTTAGATTTTCCTCAGAAGACTAAACATAGTCTTACTACACGAACTGGCAATTGCACCTCTAAATACATACCTAAAAGAATTAAAAACATTGATCTATATAAAAACTTGGATCATGAATGTTCATAGTAACATATATAATGTCCAAAAAGTGGAAACAACTGAAATATCTATCAGTTGGTAAAAGGATCAATAAAATGTGGTATATTCATATAGTGGAATATAGTACACATATTTGGCAATAAAATAAATAATACAGGCAGACTACAAACATTTCCTTGCTAGCTACTCATGGTGAGAGAGGGGAAAGTGGCCTTCAGGCACCTCTGGCTGGAGGAATCTGCACAGAAACATCACTCTGGGGACACAGTGAAGTAGCAGGAGACTTCACTAGCCATTGAGGAGGTCTGGAGCTGAGAAAAACCAATGCCACAAGGCAGGTTCTTGGTACAGGCAGAGGTCAGAGTTGTCCTGCAGTATTTTGATTTTGGACTGAGCTTCTTGCTGGAGCAATAAGTGGACTCAAACAGTATTTGGTGGCCAGGGTTGAATGCTCAGCATAGTGGTTCTCCCATTAGCTTTGATGCTGGTAGGGAACCAGAATTCTGGGAAGACTGCTTGTATGGTAAAAAACATTCTGTGTCCTAGAGCATAGCTGGTCCTGGTGTACCTGCTGAGCTCTAGTAGCTATCTTTGGGAAGAGCTGAGTGCCCTTGTACCCTCTACCCCTGGAGGGGTGCTTTGTTTTCAGAGGACACTGTCAGAGGTCCTCCTGGAGAGTCTAGTGAGAGATTTAGGACCATAGTCCTATAGGGACTGAATGCTGATGAAATGAACAGACATGGATTGAGGGCAAAGAAATCAGGAACACAAGATTTGGTCTGCTTTGCAACTAAAAAGTGGCTTCTGACCTTGATCATATATAACAAATCTAGATTGTGTTCTCTGTCTCCTACACCACAGTGCCACCTGGTGTCTAGGCAATATGTTGCTATTTTTATTCAATTTTTCCCTTACTTTCTTTTCTTTTTTTCTCTTCTATTGTTGTTGCTGCTGTTTTTGTTGTTTATTTAGTTTCTTGTGGATGGGTGTATTTTTACTTTTTCATTTTACTATTTTCAATGGCAAGGGCTCATCCATTTTTGTTATGGTTTTTCAGCCTCTTTTTATTCTTTTTATTTTTCCCCCTTTTCTCTCTTTTTTCATATTTACCATATAAATTTCTCATATAACACCTAAGATATCTCTTTTTTCTCCTTTATCTTATGCAATAATATATTTAATCTATTTATATTATTTTGTTTTTCATTTTTTTCCTCCTCTCTGAGGGTTGGGGGATCACAGCATTGGTCTGTCCCAAGAAGGCCATCAGCTATGTGGTCTTGGGTGTCCGTCTAGATTTGGCCTTTAAAAAGAAGGTATTAGCAGGTCCCTACTGAGACACACAGCTTATTTCTTTTACATTTGGCAGAGATGGGCTCTTGCTTTTTCCCAGGGTGCTGAAGAGCTCCTGAATTTGAGAAATCCAACCAGTCTGGTCCCACAAAATCATAGAGCTGTGTGTGTGGTTAAAGCACCCGACCAAACAACACTATTTTTCCTGTCACTCTTTTTCTCTTACTTTCTTTTTTCTCTACTTTTCTATGATTTTTTCCTTCCATCCTCCCTTCTCGTTTTCCCCATTTTCTTTCTTTCATTTCTCCCTTCTTGTTCTTTACCTTTATCTTAATTTTGGCCTTACAACAAAAAGCCACTTAAACACCTATTCTCTGAGATAAGGAAATTTAAAGCAAAGTAGGTAGTGAGAAGGAAAAAGTAGGGGAAGGAAATGAATAAGACTAAAATTCACATGAGGAGGAACCAAGAGAAAAATTCTGGCAACATGAAAAAACAGAACAAAGCAACATCAGTAAGGGATTATGAGGTAGCTATTTCAGAGGATTCCACCTATAATGTATTAATGGAAATGACAGAAAAGGCATTTAAAATATGGATGGTAAAAACAATTAACTGATGAAAAGTAGAAAAAGAGAACCAAAAAATGGACAAAACATGAAAAATATAGAAAGTATACAGTAGAGCTTAAGGACTTAAAAGAGTCAATCATTGATATTAAAGATGTAGTAGAAGTATCACTGATGCATTAGACCATAGAGAAGAAAGAATCTCAGAGCTTGAGGATAAAGTTCTTGAGCTAACCCAGGCAGTTAAAAAGGCAGAAACGAAGAGAGACAAAGTGATTTATGGGATTTCAGGAAGCATTCAAACATCCAATTTATAGGTATTAGTGAAGGGGATGAGGAACATGCCAAATGAATCAAAGCCCTACTGGAGGATATCATAAATGAAAACATCCCAAGTATCACTAAAAATGTTGAAACATTACTTTTAGAAGGATATTGAACTCTGGTTGTCTCCACATACAGAGAATATCTCTAAGACACATTATAATGAACCTATCCAAAGTGAAGACAAAGGAGAAAATTCTGCAAACAGACAGGAGTAAGTCAATTGACCTATGGGGGCAAATTAATCAGGCTGATAGCAGACGTCTCACCTGAAACTTTCCAAGCCAGAAGAGAATGATTAAATAAAATGATTAAATGATTGTTTAACCTTCTTAAACAAAATAATTTTCAGCCCAGAATACTGTATCCTTCTAAACTAAGCTTCAAAATCAATAACAAAATCAAATCTTTTGCTGATATGCAAACATTGAGGAAATTTGCCACAATAAGACTCACACTACAGGAAATACTTAGACCTGTTCTTCAAACTGAACAGCACAATGAATGGACCACCAGCAAAGTAAACACTCACAAACTAAAATGCAAAAAGTAGCTTCCACAATGACCCAAAGGATAACATTAAACAATGGACCTTCACAAAATAAGATGAATAGAATTCTACTACACTTATCAATTCTCTCAATGAATTCACCACTGAAGAAATATAGGCTGGCTGATTGGACAAAAAAGCATAAGCCATCCACATGCTGTGTCAAGAAAATACACCTAACCTTGAAAGGCAAAACAAAACTCAGCATGAAGGAATGACAAACAATATTTCAGGCAAATTGAGATTAGGAGGAATTGTACTCTTATTTTTAGGTACAAGTCAATGTAAATCAACTAATATTTAGAAAGTCAAAGATGCTCACCTCATACTGGTCAAGGGAAAAATGCATCAGGAGACATTTCAATTCTAAATATTTATGCATTCAATTTAAGTGCTTCCAGATTTATGAAACAGACATTGATTGGCCTGAGCAATATGATATCCTGTAAGACCATAATTACTGGGGACTTTAATACCCCTCCAGTAGAAGTGGACAGATTATCTAAACAAAAACTAAACAACCATACAAAGGACTTAAATACAATCCTAGAATAAATGGGTTTAATAAATATATAGAACATTCTCTCCCATTGCTAATGAATATACATTCTTCTCATCAGCTCATGGAACATACTCAAAAACAGATCATATCCTAGGTCACAAATCAAACTTCAACAAATTAAAATAACTGAAATTATACCTTGTGTTTTCTCAGACCACATGACAATAAAGGTGAAACTGAATTCCAACAAAAGTTTTCATCTCCACACGAATACATGGAGATTAAATGACCTTACGCTAACTGATATGTAGGTTAAAGAAGAGATGAAGAAAGAAGTCATTAAATCCTTCAACATAACAACAATGAAGCTACTAGACACCAAAACCTATAGGACACTGAAAAAAGAAGTCCTAAGAGGGAAATTTACTGCATTAGATGCCTACATCTGAAAAACAGAAAGAGAGCATGTGAAAAATCTAAGGAATTGTCTTAAAGAAATGGAAAAGGAAGAGCAATGCAATCCCAAACTAAGTGAAGAAAATTATAACCAAAACTAAATCAGAAATAAATGAAATGAAAACAAAAAAAAAAGAATTATTCAGAAAATCAATGAGACAAAAATGAGAAAAATGACCAATACCTGGAATCATACCATCTCCCTAGACTTAACCAAAAAGAAATAGATCTCTTGAACAGATCAACATCAAGCACTGGGATCAAAGAAACAATAAAAAAATCTTCCAACAATAAAAGGTCTGGAATTCTGGCTTCACATCAGAATTCTATCACAACTTCTAAGATAAGCTTGTACTGTACCTCAGAACCTATTGCAAAACATTGAGAAGAAAGGAACCTTCCCCAATACTTTCTATGAAGCAAAAATCACCCCAATACCAAACCAGGAAAGGACCTATCTAAAGAGAACTACAGACCAATTTCACTGATGGATATTGATGCTAAAATACTCAACAAAATCTTAGCCTTAGATTATAGCTACACAAACAAAATCTAATCTTAGATTATAGCTACACAATTAAAAAAATTATGCATCACAATGTAGTAGGCTTCATCCCAGGGATGCAAGTATAGTTTAATATAAGCAAATCCATGAACGTAATTCACTATATCAATAGATTCAAAACAAAGACCATGTGATCCTGTCAATAGATGCAGAAAAAGCATTTGACAAAATTCAGCATCGTTTTCTAACAAGAATATTAAGAATATAGGCATAGGTGGTACATTTATTAAAATGATTCAAGGCATCTATGAAAAATCCACAGCTAATATCATACTGAATGGAATAAAACTGAAAAATTTTCTACTTAGAACAGGAACCAGACAAGGAGAAACTCTATCACCACTACTATTCTACATAGTGCTGAAAGTTCTACCTAAAGTAATCAGGCAAGAAAAGGATATAAAGGGCATTGAAATGGGGGCAGAGGAGGTCAACCTTCCTCTCTTTGCAGATGATATGATCTTATACTTAGAAAACTCCAGAGATTTAACCACAAGTCTTCTGGAAGTGATAAATAAATGTAGTAACATCTCAGGGTACAAAATCAAAGTCTTCAAATCTATAGGCTTTGTATATACAATAACAGCCAATGTGAGAAGCTAATCAAAGATTTAATTCACTTCTGAGAAGCTTCAAAGGAAGTGAAATACTTAGAAATACAGCTAACAAAAAGATGAAGTCTCTCTATAAAGAGAATTGTGAAGCCCTAAGGAAGAAAGGGCAGAAGAGATCAACAAATGGAAGAACATACCTTGCCTAGAAAGAATCAACATTGTTAAAATATCTGTACTACACAAAGCAATTTACAGATTCAATGCAATCCCCATTAAAATACCATAATGATACTTTGAAGAACCGGAAAAAATAGTTCTTCATTTTGTATGGAACCAGAAAAAAACCCATATAGTCAATTTTTAGTACTAAAATGATGGTGGAGGCCTCACTCTATGAGACTTTAGGATTTTGTTACAAATATACAGTGATCAAAACAGCATAATGTTGGCACAGAAATAGAGTCATAGACATATGGAACCAAATAGAAAACCAAGAGATGAACCAATATCATATAGCCATTTGATCTTTGATAAACCAAACAAAAGCATGTACTGGGGAAAAGAACACCTATTCAATAAATGGTGCTGGGAGAACCAGATAACCACATGAAAAAGTCTAAAATTAGACCTGTAACTTTCAATACTTACAAAATTTGACTCCAGATAGATAAAATATTTAAATCTAAGACATGAAACAATAAAAATTCTAGAAGAAAGTGTGGACAAAAACTCTTGAGGATGTTGACCTAGGGAAAGATTTTATAAAAAAGACTTCAGTTGCAATCACAGCAACAAAAATAAACAAATGGGACTTAATTAAACTGAAAAGCTTCTGCATAGCTAGGACACAAAAATTAAAGTAAATAGACAACCATCAGAGTGGGAAAATATATTTGCATTTTATGAATCTGACAAAGGCTTGATAACTAGGATCTACAGAGAATACAAGTAATTAACAAAAAAGAGGTAACAATCCCATCTATCACTGGACAAGAGACATGAACAGAAACTTTTCTGAGGAAGACAGATGAATGACTAACAAACATATGAAAAGTGCTCATCATCCTTAATCATCAGAGAAATGCAAATCAAAACCATCCTCAGATATCATTTAACCTGAGTGAAAATAGCCCACTTCACAAAGTCTCCGATTTGCAGATGCTGGCACAGGTGTGAAGAGGTATAGTTTTATACTGTTGGTGGGACTGCAAACTAATACAGCCTCTTTGGAAAGAAGTATGGAGAGTCCTCAGGGAACTCAAATTAGACCTCCCATTTGACCTCAATCCTACCACTAGGAATCTACCCAGAAGAGAAAAAAAAAAAAAAAAAAAAAAAAACACAAACATTTTATTATAAGACATTTGTACTAGAAAGTTTATCATAGCTCAATATACTAATAAAAAGATTTGAAAACAGCCTAAGTGCCCTTCAACTCAGAAATGGATTGACAAGCTCTGGTATGTGTATACCATGGAGTACTATTCAGCTTTGAGGAAAAATGGTGACTTACATCCTTTGTATTGACTGGGATGGAGTTGAAACACATTCTTTTTAGCATAGTGTCATAAGACTGCAAAAGAAAGTATCTAACATTCTCAATTTTATTATGAAGCAGTAGACTACACACCTACATAGGAGAAAAAATTAATTCTATTCAAGTTGGTGGAGGGGGAGCAAAGAAGTGGGGAGAGGATGGAGGGATTGGTGTGCTTCCACTTAAAGAGCACAAGGTAGGCCCACCTTTTGGGTGCAGGACACAACTACAAGGGGGACTCTGCTTAACAAATTCAAAAATTGTGACCTGGTTATTTGTACATTCACAGTAATGTAAAATTAATGATAAATGTAAAATGATAAATGCTATAACATACATAAACATTGACAACATACTAAGTGAAAGAGCATGTTTACCAAGTCCACATTTTCTGATTCCATTTATATGAAATATCCGGAATAAACACCTTTTATACAGACAGAAAGTAGATTAGTGGTTGTTTGGAATTGGTAGAGTCAAGGTGGAAAAATCAAGATTGACTATTACTGGGTATAGAGTTTCTTTTAAGGGAACCAGAAGGTTGGAATTTAGATTGTGGTGATAGTTGTGAATACAATAAGAAAACATTGAATTAAGCAGTTTAAATAGATGAATTGTGTAGCATGTGAATTATATCTACATGAAATTGTTAAAGAATTGATTAAAGTTTCACTGAAACTTTCTAACATGAAGAAAAAATAAAAAGAAGAAAGCTGAGTGATATTTTATAGTCCAACTTCCAACACAGATTCAATTTCAGAGAGACCCTGTGATTGTTAGTGCAGGGTGTCAAATACTCATCAGTGAGTACCTACTGAGTGTTCAAAATTGTCTAAGCGTTGTAGAGGATACAGAGAAATCTAGATGAAAACCCCAAAGCTCATCTAGCTATATGTTTTATCTACATGATTGAAAATAAACAGATGGTGAAAGCTACTTCTGAAAATATAAATGCTTACATAAAACCGTTCTCTCTCTAAGTCTCTCCATCCATTCTGTTCTGTGTCTGTCCACATTTCACACTGACGCCCAATTAACTGTGCTGCAAAGTCCCATTTGGTAAGCAAGAATGTTGACTTCATTATGTTTTCATTACATTTCCAATAGTTTCTTCTGCAATGGAAATTTAGTTTATAGTATGATCAAAGATGTTAACACACCACCTGTTCTATGTCATAACGCTTACCCTGTTTAATGGAATAAAGGCGGTGGTGGGAATTCCTTTAAACAACCAAGGGGAGAAATGCACATTGTGTTGCAGATTTTGAGACACCTTTCCTGCATATCTAGTTTTCATCTCCCTCTTTTTGCTTCTATTTTGTTATTTGGTATATTGGCTTTTCATCAAAGTAAATATTATTCAAACTGATATTGTTGTGAAAAGATCTCATTTAAAATTTCTTTGTAATAATTACTTAGAGAATATTGCTTCAGAATGTGTCAAAATCATGAACATTTCTTAAAACCTTCAAATTGAGTTGGATATTTGAAATATTTTGAAGACCTTATATGACAAATCTGGAAAATTTATTGAAACTTAGGACAGTTTTAAAAATATATAAAGTTCAAGATCTATAAGTTTTACATGATTTTCTCATGTACTTTTGCAATTATTTATTTCTTGTGAGAAGTGCTTTTAAATGCAAATGACTGTTGTTTCTGGCCTATACTTTTTTAGGACAAACATGTATAAACCATACATCATAATGTTATAGTAATAACCATACATCATAAACCATACATCACAATGTTATAGTAATGAAGAGATTAGTTAAGGTTTGGGAATTTTATTTATTTATTTTTGACTCAGGGTCTTGTTCTGTTGTTGGCCTGCCTGGAATGCAGGCGTATTGTTGACAGAATTTCTTCCTTCAGTAGGTCCTTGGGCTGGGAGACTTGAAGAATGAACCCACAGACCACAGAGATCAGTGATAAGAAAGGATTTATTAGCTAGAAAGGAACAGAAGGAATAAAGGGCACCAGAGCCTCTGGTGGAGGTGGGGAGACCCAAGTGGGAAGTCCCCATCCCTGTGTTGGTCTTTTATTTAAGGGTTATGTACTGTTTTGAAAATGGGGAGATATTGACAATTATATTTGGCCAGGACTTGGCTAGACAGGCAGCAGAGATTAGCAAATGAATGAGTATGTTAATATAGTCCCACCAGCTCTGGGCAAAATGGTAGGGAGTCCACTCCACAAGAGACCTCTACTTATGTGAAATACTGGAAAAACTGCTTGTTTCCTGTTTTGCTTATATTCAGAGAGTGAAGTCTGGAGAGAAAAAGTCTGTATTTTTAGGCCTGAAAAATGGGGTCCCTTGTTATGCCCTGAATGGGGAGAACCCTATATCAGTGTCATTATAGCTCATTGCAACCTCAAACTTCTGGATTCAAATAATCCTCCTGACACAGCCTCCCAAACATCTGGAACTATAGATACATGCTACTCCCCTTGGCTACTTTTAGTATTTTTTTTTGACAATCGAAGAAATAATTTTATTGTTGTAACCACAAAAATGAAAAGGCCCAAGTGAAAGTTACACAGGTCACTTCCTAGAACAGTGATTTACAACTGCAGAGGGAAAATTCTCCAAACAGTTTCCCTACCCCATTCCACCTCACTCAGCTTCAGTATTTCTATCATGGAACCAAGAGTCAGAGATCATTCAAAAAAAAAAAAAAAGTTTTAAATAAAAAGCAACCCCTGAGAACCATATAGGAGCTTTGAAGGAAAAAAAAAAAAAAAGACTATTACCTTTTGGCTATAGGGAAAATATTTTGGCAATATTTTGTTTCCTTTTTTTTATTATTATTAAATCATCACTGTGTACATTAATGCATTCATGGAGTACAATGTGCTGGTTTTGTATACAATTTGA
>NW_003852401.1:3214617-3223279 GCF_000181295.1 Otolemur garnettii
TCACCCTGCCTCCACCCATCTTCCCTCCTCCCCTCCTTCTTAGCAAAGTATCTCAAGAATGGAAAAAAAAGCATCCAATGTACTCAGTCCTACTATGTGACTAATTTATAGCTCTCATAAGAAAGTCATAGCTCAATTATATCCCCAAAATATGGGGAAAGAACATAGACAGTATTTTTTTTTTTTTTAGAGATGAATTATTGCTACATTGTTCAGGCTGGTCTCTAACTTCTTGTTTCCAGTGATCCTCCCAAAGTTCTGGGATTATAATTGTGAGCTACCATATTCAGCCTTTGTTAATGTTTTTTAATTCCATAGTGCAATGCCTGGTGCATAGTAAGTACTCAATAAATGCTGTTTCGTTTTTATTGTCTTCATACATGTATTAATTAATCATTGATATTTCAGCAGCAGTTGCTAAAATTTGTCGTTGATAACGTTGGACTTCACGAAGGGCAAGACCCACTAGTTATTTGGTCCTTGTCCTGTCACTCTTCTTTCTTACTCCTGTAACAGATATTGCTGGTGGAACATAGCATTTTATATTTAAGGGTGTACCTCAATGTTAGCATGTTATATCAAAATTTTTCTCAACACTACTATAAGTAGCCACTAACAACAGATCTAGTTTGACAGAAGAGATGAAAATTATTTGCCATTCTCATTTTAGTCAATAAATACTTTCAACCAATGTGGCAAGCTTGATGTGGTAGGAGATTTGGTATGAAAGTAGTTCCGTGAACATTTTCGTCTCTTCAATTTTTCCCACAGTTTTAGAAAATGTTCTGTTTTATAATGGTTGATAATGATTACTGCTGGCCATTTAAGATGTGAGCATTCCCTTCTCCTTTTACCTTGACCTAAGATAAGCAGGGACAACTTCATTCGTCGTCTAAGCCCTGGTTGTTTAGTGGATAGGATTCAGCACTCTCATAGTCTAACTAAGAAGTTTAAGATTGTAGAAGAGTAAGAGGGTTATTCAAATTTTATTGACAACTTTTTAGTTAAGACTTCATTTGTTTGGATGTTCAGAGGAAGAGATCACTCTTCTCACCATCTATCAAGAAAATGAAAAATAAGCTAAAGTGGATCTAACCTTAAAATGTTCTGCCAAATATGGGCTGCCAGTTGTATTTTCTGGCCTATAAAAGACTAATATTTGGCTAACAAGATAAAACAAATAAACTATTACTTATGAGATAGCTTCCAATACCCTAATTCAAGTTGATATCACAATTCCATGTACATTAAAACTTTAAAAATATACATACATCTTTGAAGACATTAAAGAATTTAGAAAACAAAACAAAACAAAACAAAACTGTATTTTGTGTCTCAGATCCAGGTTGGCCAAATAGATTCTAGAGCAAAAGGATCAGAAGTACAATAATGAGGAATGTCTAAAAACCTTGTGCTCCACAGGAAATTTTCCTTATATGATTATCTTAAAAAAAAAAATGTTAGCTGCCCCAATGTTTATAAATGAAAATGAAAAAAAAATATCTTGGGAAATGTTACATATATGTGTGTGTTAATGGTACAATCATAGGATTCCAAAATAAATATTTTTAAAACATGATATGTAGTGAAATGCCTGTATACCATCTGTGCCACTGCCTGTTCTCGTCTCTCTCATCACCTTGCCTTTGTTTCCTATAGCTAAATACTTTCAATGTGTGTATGTCAGTTGATTTAGTTAATGTTCTTCAGGGAGATGGAGAGGCAGAGAGAGAATGATGAGAAGGTACTTATTAAGGGAATTGGCCTACTTGACTATGGAATCTGAGAAGGTACAACTATAAATGATCACTTTCAATGCAAATAATCTAAATACAACCATCAAAAGACAGAGTTTGTCACAGTGAAAACTGATTAAAATGTATATTTAGGCTAAAAGTAGAAGGATGGAAAGAGATATACCTAACATTAATTAAAAAGACATACAGAGAAACTACATTAATTTCAGACAAAGAAGACCTTAAAACAAAGAAAAAATAAATTAATAGAAATAAGAGGTACATTATTTGTATAATGACCAAGGAATCAGTTCACCATGCCAACATAAGCAGACATAACAGTCCTCAATGTGCAAATATCTAAATGAAGAGTGCAAAATTCAAGCGACAAAAACTGATAGTACCACAAGGGAAAATAGACAAATCTATTATCTCAGTTGGAGACATTCTCATTTCTCATTCAGTAGTTCATAGATCCAGTTGCCATAAAATATAATCCAATTGACCATTAATCAATTCAATCTAATTGATATTTATACATTAATATTAATAAATCCAACAATAACACAATACATACATACAAAGCATTTTGGATTCATATGGAATAATCTCCAGGACAGCCCATATTCTGGGCCAAAAGAATGCATCTTAACAATTTTAAAAACACTGGAACCATACAAATAATTTCCTCAAGCCACAAGGAAGCTAAACTAGGAATTAAAAAAATAAACAATGATAATATAACCAAATAAAACATAATTCTAAATAACAAATGGGTCAAAAGTTTAAACAATTAAAGTAAATGAAAATTGAAATTCAACCTATCAGAGCTTGTGAGGTGTAGTAAAAGTAGCTGTTAGTGAAAAAACCTTTATAGCATTAACTTTATTACTTTGAAATGAGGAAAATAAAAAATCAGTAATTTAAGTTACTTCATAAAAAATAAGAAAAAAATTCTAAAGCAAACAGAAAAAGTAAATAATGTGAATTAGAAAAGAAAGAAATAAAATTGAAAATAGGAAAAGAAGAGAAAAAGTCAGCAAAACAAAAACGGACTTTGTTTGAAAAGATAAATGGATAAACTGCTAATTCGAGCTAACCAACAAAAAAGAAAGAAGACAAAAGTTACTAATTTTAAAATAGAAAAGGGAATCATAGCTACTTATCCCATGGACAGAAAAAAAGATAATAAAGGGACATTATGAATAACTCTATTCTTGTCAGTTTGATAATTGTAATGAAATGGACTAATTCTTTGAATGATACAGATTACCAAAGCTCAAACAAACAAACAAACAAAAAATAGTAGATACGAATAGGTAAGCATCTATCAAAAAATTGAATCAATAATTAATAACCTTTCAAAGAGCAAGTACCAGGCCTATAAGATGCACTGGTGAATTCTACCAAGTATTTATGGAAGTAATATTACATAGTCTCTGCAATATTCCCAGATATAGAAGCAGTGGGTATACTTCCTAACTTATTTATGAGGCCAATAGTACCCTAATACCAAAATCAGATAAATAAATCAAAAGAATGGGAAGTATACACCACCATCTCTAATAAATGAAGATGCAAATTATCCAATAAAATATAAACAAGTTGAATCTAAAAATGTATAATAAGAGTCACACACCACAACCAAGTGAGATATATTGAATTAGTATAGTCTGGCACACCAATAGGCTAAAAAAGCCAAATTATACAATCATATTAATTGATGCAGAAAAAAACTGACAAAATATCCTGCTCATTTGTTATAAAAATTGTCAGTAAAGTAGTGAAAGAGTATAACTTCTCAACTTCATAAAGAATAGCAAAAAAAAAAAAAGAGAGAGAGAGAAATTTATGATCAGTGTATTCTTAAGATTGGGAAACTAAATGTTTCCTCCTTAACATTAGGAAAAATGCAAGATGACTTTTCTCTCTACTATTCAATATTATAGTGGAAGGAAATAAAAAAGTATAAAGATTGAGAAATAAGAACAAGAATTCTTTGTTCACAGATGACATAATTATCCATACAGAAAATGCCAAAGAATCCTCCCCAAAATTCTTCATGTTAATGAGCTACCTTACAGCTTTTAACAAGTACATGCATAGAAAAGTCAATTGCTTTACTAAGTAGTAGTAATAAACAACTGGAATTTGAAATTTAAGACACCATGCCCTTCATAATGGCACCGATAAATGCAATACTAAAGTATAAATCTAATAAAGTGTGCGTACAGTATCTACACAATGTACAGAAAACTTGGATCTCTGATAAAAGACATCAAATAAAATCTAAATAAATGGAGACTATTCCATATTCATGAATTGGAGGATACAATATTGCCAAGATGTCCATTCTTTCCTACTTGAATCCATAAGAATCCAAATAATTCCAATCAATACTTCAGCAAAATATTTAAGGAGTATAAGAAATAAAGAGCTCAAAAAAAAAAAAAAAAAAAAACAGGCAAAACCCCACAGTGATGGGGTCTATCAAGGGCTCTAAGGAGCAGGCTGAAAGGGCCCCCAATTTCCAAAGCTAAGGCAGCCCAAACAACTACATAAAGTTTGTAATCTAAAGCAGAAAATAAATATCCACAAGCCTATACTGATATAAATAAATGATTAAACAGTTAATATAAAGAGGAGAAGAGAAAAGATTCTTTTGCAGAAGAATTCTAAATAATTAATGTTGGCACTGTGCCCTAATGGAAGGAGAGAAAACTCCTTTCTTAAGGGTGCATAGTAACCCCATTGCAAAGATTACAGTATAGAAAGGAGGGGGGGATAACTTTACTGTGGAAAAATACAACAAATAGCACACATCATCAAGGTCAATATGAACAACCATAAATCATGTTAATAACATATACTCTTGATGTGATGGGAATGGCACTACATCTTTGTGAGCTTCCTTCCAAACACTTAAAACTAGTCCAATAAGGAGGATGAACATCATGTATGCCACAACAAAGGGGCATTTGGAAGATACATGGCCCTCATTCCTCAAAACCGGAAAAATCTCAGAAATTGTCATAGTCAATATAAGCCCAAAGAGATGGCAACTAAATAAAATGTGGTATTCTTGATGGGATGCCGAAACAAGAAAAGGGAATTGGTTAAACGTAGGAAACTTAATAAATACTGACTTTTTTTTTTTTAGAGACAGAGTCTCGCTTTGTCACTCTTTAGAGTGCTGTGAAGTCACAACTCACAGCAACCTCCGGGCTTAGGCGATTCTCTTGCCTCAGCCTCCCGAGTAGCTGGGACTACAGTTGCCTGCCATGACACCCGGCCATTTTTTTGTTGCAGTTTGGCCCGGGCTGAGTTTGAACCCACCACCCTGGGTATATGGGGCCAGCACCCGACTCACTGAGCCACAGGGCTGCCCAATACTGACTTTTAATGATCAGTCTCATGTAAGATATTAATGAGAGAGAAACTTGTGTGCACAATTAATTGGGATTTTCTGTACTGTATTCTCTCTCTCTTTCTCTCTTTTTTTGCAAAACTATTCTAAAAGTTATGCCTGAACAGGAAACATGTCCTGTTTCCTGAATATTAATTTTAATCCTGGGTCATTCTCATAAATGAAGAACAAATAGATTTTAGGCATGATTCTTCCATTGCTCATAGGTTTTGTCATACTAAAGAATGTATTAAGAAGAGTATAAGAAGCTGATTTGGTTTTACCCCTGTTAATGATTATGTCCCAAAGCCTATTATTTAAGACCGGTTGTTCAGTAGAATGATAATTTAAATGGTGAAGTAGCAAACTATAGTGAGTGTATAATAAGAATGAGTTCCCAGCAGTCCTCACCATTGTTGAATTTCATGTCATAGTGATTTGATACCACTGTTTCAGTTACTTGCATGCTATCTTTCTACAGAGAAGTAATAAGCACTTTTTTCTTCTAAGATGGGTTTTACTATTTCCACAAGTGTAGATTTCTAGTCTAATTACTGCCAGAAGAAGCACTGTAGATCATTGATTATAAAACTAATCACGATTTTTGGCATCCATTTACCCAAATTTTGACTCCTTTGTGGCTAATAATCTTCTTATTTATATAGTAAGCAGAAGAATAAAAAAGCACAGTAGGCTGGGGCAAAGAGCCGTATGCACTTGATTGACTCTTGAGGATATAACCTCAACACAGTGTATCAGATAAGTCTCTTAACAATAATAATCACAGAATGAGCAATTACAAATTGGAAGGGAACTAAGAAAATATATAACCAGATCACTAACCAGTAACAAACAAACTATGTTCCCAACACATGTGCAGTGTTAAACAGGATTTTGAAGCCCATTCCTAGCAAGGAAAAGCTTTGCTAAGCAGCAGAGCCATGAATTTCCCTCATGTTCTTCTTGATATTACCTAATATCTCCCTCCAATTAGGAAACTGGACAGATTGACTATGTGCATTGTGTAAAATCAGAAAGCTAGCAGAATTCCTTTTCCATGGACTCTAACAGTTGTTATTTTAGATTCATCTGATAAATACTGAGAGCTGAAGTATCTCATGTTTTTAAATACATTGTTTCACATCCAAGGTTAAGCTCAGACTAGGCAAAAACTTAATGCATAGTTCCAAGCCCCCAAATGGTCCAGATTGTTTTCTGTTTGCTCAGATGCTAGAAAGGGACACCCCTATACAGTATATGTAAGTAGTAGGCCGGCCATGGCATGGATGTTTCAAATATCCATTCACAACACTTAGAGAACACACATAGTAACATTATTCCCTCTTTGAAGATGGAAAAAAATAGGAAACACATTAAATTTAAGAAAGTTTCACAACATCTCCCAGTTAGAACCTACTAGAATTGGATTTGGACTTAGATGAGTTAAATTCAAAGATTATATTCTTTTTGCTCCATCCTAGTGCCTCCTTCACAATGGGTAGATAAACTTTCCTGATTGTTCTCAAGTATGATCGGAGAAAGTGAAATTTAAGTACTTAGCCTGCTGCTTTCAAGATGTTAATAAATTGAAATAATTGTGGGGGAAGTGACAAAAATATGACCAATGGGGGGGTGGTTATAAGAAATCTAGCACTTTTATAATTTGACACAACTAAGGTACAAATATATGAAAGCCTTATCCTACGTTGTAGGAGACAAAGAACACAGAAAGTCCTCACACTCCTCATCATTTGGGGTGGGTCAGTAGCATTAATATTCACTTTTCAAATAAAGGAGTATTTAATTAATCTTTAAACTCTCTTGACAGTGCAGAAAGTTCTGAAACATTGAGCTTGGAATATTTAAATTAGTAAAGAATATATTTTGGGGTTATGACATCATCAGCTGAGGATTACTAGTGGAAATAGACTAAATGGCTTTGACATTTACTGTTTCTTGTCTTATCAGTTGTAAAGTAAGTGAACTCCTAATGCTCAAATATACACCAATTAGTCATACAGGATATAAAGAAAAGGTATCCTTTGCCTACTTAAATGGTATAAAAGCTTTTCTCAGAGATCAGGATAAACATGTTAGAAATACCTACTGCTGCATCTCACAACTTTGGAGTCAATGATTATTCTGTAGCCCTGAATCAAATAGACCAATATACCAGATCTCTTTTTTATTTATTTATTTTTTCTAAATTGCTTTTTTAAGTTATTGAACATGTGTTCTTAGAAAAGCTTTATATCTGCCTGTTTACCACCTTGATAGCATGTTAAATAGAGTGGGAATTTCAGATTTAAAATTTGTTTATCTTTTGATGCTTTCTTGGATTTTTGTGGTCTACTTTTTAACTATTTTAAATCTACTTTCTCCTTTCCTGTACACATATATCAGGTAGATTTCAATTCTTTCATAAGCATCCCATTCTCACCTTTCTGGGATTTTCTCCAGAGAAATTGTCTTGGTTGGAATTCTCCTGAAATCTTGGTTTCTATAGGGGATAAAATATTTCCTCATTAAGATTAAAGTTTAAATATAAAGTAGTGATACCTCAGGAACATAGTAAATGTGTGAAATAGTTAATGAGATATTAGAAAGAAAGTTATCTTGTTTTATGTATTTTCCAGCTCAGCGTTTGGCACGTAGAACTTGCTAAATAAACATTTTTGAACAGTAGGGAATCTATGAAGAAAACTGTACACTCACAAAAACAAATTTTTCTTTTATCTTTCTGGCCTTGACAGCAAAGAACCCAAAAGAGATATATGTAAACAAGTAACTTCAAGCAAGTGAAACGATAGGCCTGGAGTGGTGGCTCATGCCTGTAATCCCAGGACTCTGGGACGCCCAGGCATGTGGATTACTTGAGTTCAGGGGTTCAAGACCAGGCTGAACAAGAGTGAGATCTCATCTCTAAAAACAGCCAGCTCTTATGGCAGATGCCTGTAGACTCAGCTACTCCGGAGGCTGAGACAAGAGGCTGGCTTGAGCTGTAGAGTTTGAGGTTGCTGTGGATTGTGACTCCATGGCACTGTATGGGGGTGACAAAGTGAGACTGTCTCAAAAAAAAATCAGGAGAAATGAACAATATAATAAAATTTATTAGAGTTCTATGGAGATCCAGACATGTCAAAGTTTCCAACAAACAACTTCAAACAAAACAAGCAGTATCACTTCATCTGGTATTTCCTATGCAACAAGGCATGCACAATTTGAGGGGGTCCTTTGGGAATCCGGATAGGCTGATATAGCTCTGATATTCTTACAAAGGTGAGCCATCAGTGCATGTGAGTCTCTGTGTGCGTGGAGAGTCAGGGGGGCACAAGAATCTCACCCAGACTCTCCTCTGCCCATTGTGTACCTCGTTCCTCACTATGATCCCTCAGATCAACTGCAATGGGAAGTCCATGCCCATCAATCATATTTTCCCCAAAACGAAATTAGGCAACTAGTGAAAGAAGCAGAGAAATAAATAATTAGTTTCTCTTTTCTTTTCCTTTTTTTTTTTTTT
>NW_003852401.1:3223299-3248777 GCF_000181295.1 Otolemur garnettii
TTTTTTTTTTTTTTTTTTGATTTGGAGACTGAGTCTTACTTTGTTGCCCTTGGTAGAGTGCCATAGTGTCCCAGCTCACAGCAACCACCAACTCTTGGCCTTAAGTGATTCTCTTGCCTCAGCTTCCCAAGTAGCTGGGACTATAGGTGTCCATCACAATGTCTGGCTTTTTTTTTCTTTTGCAAGCTGGCTGGGGCTGGGTTTGAATCCACCACCCCCAGTATATGGGGCTGGCACCCTTGTTTCTCTTTTCTTTATATGGTCTTTCTTTGATCATAGAGAGAAATGTTAGCTAAAATTGGAAAATTTAATCTTTGTTATTTATATGGTTCTTTAATTTCTCAATTCTATTTTTAGAGGAAATACAATAATGTTACTTTAAACTATGGAACAATATATCTCTCTTCTTAAGACTTGTACAAACCTTTAGGTTCAGGGGACAAGGAGTTTTAAAAACTATTTTCTTCTGTACTTTTTAGGTATATTTTCCTTTCTAGAATAGTTATCACGAGATGCTAAGACTTGGAACTCAGCAAGATATCGGTTTCTAAGTGTTGGTGTTCTATAAACTACCCAAAAGGACATGGCCCAAGGAAAATAGAGAGACAAGAGATAATCTAGGGCTGAATACGGTTTTAGGCTTTGAAGAAAGAAGGGTAGGAAAGCTTACAGAGATTCAGGACTATCGTATCTAGATGATCCTGATCTGGACTGCTTTACTGCTAGTTTCCACCAGGTCCTCCCAGTTTAATCTCCTACTTGGATGCCTCTCATGAGCCCAAATATTTCAAATCTGGGGTTATTGTTTATTCTGTTTTGTTTTTCCTTTGGTAACCACTCTTACTTTGATCCACTTATTCCATATCAGAGCTATTTTTCTAAATTCAATGAAGTCATCACTCCAAGTAGAAACTCTTAATCCTACTGAATAGCCCTTGCTATCTCCATGCCTGAATATTTTTTATTCTTTTCTATCTTCAAAGCGTCACTAAAGTCCCAGAGTCATCGAAGCATGGCTGCTTCTCTCCTTAGATAATCAACCAAAATGATAATTTATGTCTTTAATAGAAAATGGTATCAGATTGTTTAAATCTTATTATTCATGGGTCATAGCCCTAAGCTCTTCTCAGGCATACTTAACTCTAAGTATGTCCCGTAAATATGTATAATGCTGTGAAGTTAAAAGTCCAGAAGAGGCCTTGCTTCTTGATGTGCTTATGCAGTGTCGGGTGAAGAAGATTCTGTGCCACATTACGTGTTCGATGTTGCCCCTTAACTTTTCTGAACAGAGTTATTTATTGGCAACTCCAAGTCTAACAATAAAGCTGAATTGACAAAACAGGGGCTGTGCTACAGCCCAAACTGCAAATGCCATAGGGCCTTATAGTATTGAATTAATGTTATTTAATATTGATTTTAACACATCCAAATATCTAACACTTTAAGCACAAACACCAAGTGTGTTTTGTATTTTGTATGAGTGACATTTTCTTGAGATAAATGATGATTATTATAACAAGCTCTTGCCCTCGGGGTATTTTTCTTTTGTAACATATGTTAACAGCAGAGGGCGTAGAAAATATGCATAAATGAATGCCCATGAAATAAAATGTCAATAAATTGTAAAAGAGAGTCCACACATTTCTATTTCTATTACTGTTTCTAGCCCAATAAAGATGATAATTTGACCCAATTTTTTGTCCTCATACTAAATAGTATTTGCCACTGCATTTTGAAAGAGTGAGAAGATTTGGGAACCAGGGTGCATGTGGAATTGCCATGGAAACTGCAGCCGCATTCAGCCAATGAAAAGCTTCCAACACACTCCTTCAACTTCACTCCACTTCCAAATTTAGAGATTTAAAACACCTGTTTTCTAGCACATGATTGCTGTGATTTAATGGGGGTTTATTAGAGCTGTAAATAGAATAACATTTTTTAAGGTGTTGAATATTGGTGCACATATTTTTGAAAAGGATAAAAATTCTCTCCAACTGATATTTCCATATCTATGAAATCCTTATTCTCTTGTATTTAGTAACTTGAAAGGTAGGGCGAGCTGAAGAAGCATTCTTAATTTTAACTTGTTAATACACAAATAAGTAATTTTTCTTTGTTGCTAAATTTCACAAAAAAGATGCATTTAGACTGACTCCTGAGTACACCCAGCATATTAGATGTCCACAGTGGTACATACACACACACAAATAAACCCTCCCAAAGTCAGCAGTGACCTCATCTCTTTCATGCCTCTGATCTCTACCAGTGTCAGGAATGTATGTCTTCTCTGAGGTTCATCTACATTTAACGTCAGAACTTGTAGCATGGATTATCTCTTCTGAAATGCAAGAAATACTTGGTTATTTTTGACTTGTTGAAGTTTTTCCACAATTCTTTGCAACTCTTTGGCATAATAAACTACTGAATTCTCCATCTCTGTGTGTGTGTGTGTAATGGAAATGGGTCAAGGATTTTTTTTTTTTTAATTTCAAATTTATATGAGGGTACAATTTTTTAGATTACATTGTTTTCACTTCCAGGGAAAAGTTCCAGTTGTAAAAGAGCCCCTCACCCAGGGGGCATGTTATACACCATCACAATGGGCACACTAGGTGAGATCCTGCCTCATGCTCCCCCTCCTTCTGTCCATTGTCCTCTGCCCTCCCCCAGGTCTCCTCTCTCCTCTACCTGCCCCCATATTAGACTAAATTTGTGTGTTCTTATTCATAGGAGCATGTAATCATTTATATATATTGGTTTCATATTAGTATTGAGTACATCAAGTATTTATTTTTCCATTCTTGCGATACTGCATTAAGAAGAATGTGTTTCTTTTTTTTTTTTTTTTTTTTGAGACAGAGCCTCAAGCTGTCCCCCTGGGTAGAGTGCCGTGGCTTTACAGCTCACAGCAACCTCCAACTCCTGGGCTCAAGCAAGTCTCTTGCCTCCGCCTCCCAAGTAGCTGGGACCACAGGCACCCGCCACAACGCCCGGCTATTTTTTGGTTGCAGCCGTTCTTGTTGTTTGGCGGGTCCGGGCTGGGGATTTGAACCCGCCACCTTAGGTGTATGTGGCTGGCACCTTAGCCGGTTGAGCTATAGGCGCCGAGCTGGAAGAATGTGTTTCAATTCCATTCAGGTAAATGTAAAAGATGTAAAGTATCCATCTTCTTAATGGCTGAATAGTATTCCATGGTATATATACCACAATTTGTTGATCCATTCATGGGTTGATGGGCATTTGGGTTGCTTCCACAACTTGGCTGCGGTAAACATTCTGGTGCAAATGTCTTTGTAGTAAAATGATTTTTGTTCTTCTGAGTAGATATCTAATAATGGGATTGCAGGATCAAATGGAAAGTCTACTTTAAGTTCTTTGAGGATTCTCTATACTTCCTTCCAAAAATACTGTATTAGTTTGCAATCCCACCAGTTGTGCAGAAGTGTTTCCTTCTGTCCACATCCATGCCAGCATCTGTAGTTTTAGGAATTTTTGATGTGGACTATCCTTACTGGGGTTAGATGATATTTCAGAGTTGTTTTGATATGCATTTCTCTAATTATTAAAGACAATGAGTATTTTTTCATGTATTTGTTGGCCATTCATCTGTCATCTTTGGAGAAGTTTCTGTTCAAGTCTCTTGCCCAGTTTATAAAGGAGGTTTTTTTTTTTTCGTTTCTTACTGTTTAATTTGAGTTGTCTTTGGATTGTAGTTATCAGGCCTTTGTCAGATTCATAATATGCAAAAATCTTTTCCCATTCCCAAGGCTGTCTGTTTGCTTTGTTTGTGGTACCCTTAACTGTGCAAAAGCTTTTTAGCTTGATCAAATTCCAGTTATTTATTTTTGGTGTTGCTACAATTGCCATTGGGAGGTCTTCTTCAAAAAGATTTTTCCTTGGCCAATATATTCAAGCATTTTACCCACACACTATTCTAGAATTTTTATTGTTTCATTCCTTAAATTTAAATATTTTGTCTAGCAAGAATCAGTAGTGAGAGGTGTGATGTCAGATTCAATCTTCTACATGTGGATAACCAATTTTCTCAGCACCATTGGTTAAATAAGGATTCTTTTCCCCGGTGCACATTTTGTTAAGTTTGTCAAAGATCAAATGACAATACGTGGCTGGGTTCATCTCTAGATTCTCTATTCTATTCCATAGTACCATGTCTCTATTTTTGTGCCATTACCATGCTTTTTTGATCACTATTTATCGTACTTTAACCTGAAATCTGGCAACATGATGCCTCTAGATTTCTTTTTATTTCTAAGAGCTGTATTTCTATACAGGTTTTTCTGGTTCCATATGAATTAAAGTCCTATTTTTTCAAGTTATTTAAAGTATGACTTTGATGTTTTGATGGAGATGACATTAAATCTATAGATTTCTTTGGGTAGTATGGACATTTTACCAATGTCAATTCTTTCCAGCCATAAGCATGGTATATTTTTCCATTTGTTGACATCTTCTGCTATTTCCTTTCTCAAGGTTTTGGAGTTCTTTTTATAGAGATTTTTCACATCCTTACTTGACATATTCCCAGATATTTCATCTTCTTTGGCACTACTGTAAAAGGAATAGAGTCTTTGATTTTATTCTTGGTGTGACTATTGACATATTTGTGGATATTAATTTTGTATCTTGAGACACTGCTATATTCCTTGATCACCTCTAAGACCATTGTAGTTAAGTTCCTGAGATTTTCTGGATATAAGATCATGTCATCTGCAAAAAAACAAGTGTTTGACCTCCTGTATCCCCATTTGAATACATTTGATCTTTTTCTTTTGCCTAATTGCAATGGCTAGGTCATCCAACATTATGTTAAATAGCAGTGGTGACAGTGGGCATCCTTGCCTTGTTCCATATTTGAGTGGAAATGCTTTCAGTTTTACTCTGTACAAGATGCTATTAGCTGTGGGTTTGCTGTAGACGGCCTTTATCAACTTAACAAATGTTCCACCTAAGCCTATTTTCTTGAGTGTTTCTTTTCTTTTCTTTTCTTATTTAATCATGAAAGGAACCTGGATGTTATCAAAAGCCTTTTCTGCGTCAACTGAAAGAATCATATGGTCTTTGCTTTTGATCCTGTTTATGTGGTGAATTATATTTATGGTTTTATGTATGTCAAATCAACCTTGTGTCTCTGGGATAAAACCCACTTAATCATAGTGTATGATTTTCTGTAATATGTTATTGTATTTTATTTGCTAATATCTTATTATATTTTTACATTGATATTCATTAATGATATTGGTCATAGTTTTCTTTTTTTGTTGGGTCCTTTGTTAAGTTGGGGATTTGGGTGATATACATATCATAGAATGTGGTGGATAGGATTCCTTCCTTCTCTGTATTTTGGAATAGATAGTGCATTATAGGAACTAGTTCTTCTTTGAAGGCTTGATAGAATTCTTGGTGTCAAACTATCTGGTCTAGGGCTTTTCTTTTTGGGGGATCTTGTATAATTGGTGCTATTTCAGTGCTTGATATTGATCTGTTCAAGATTTCTAATTCTTTCTGGTTGAGTTTTGGAAGGTAGTGTACATCCAGGAATTGGTCCATTTCTTCTGTGTTTTCATATTTCTGAGAATAGAGTTTCTTATAGTAATTTTTGAGAATCTTTTGTATTTCCATGGCATTTGTTGTTATATTCCCTTTAACATTTATGATTGAAGTTACTAGAGATCTTATGTTTTTGTTTCTGGTTAGTCTAGACAAGTGTTATTATTTTTAAAGAATCTTTCCGAAGAACCAACTTTTTATTTCACTGATCTTCTGAGTGATTCTTTTGTTTTCAATTTCATTTAATTGTGTTTGAATTTTGGTTATTTCATTTCTTCTGCTGGGTTTGAGATTGGATTGTTTTTCCTTTTTTAGTTGATTAATATGGCCCATTAGGTTTGCTCTCTTTCTGTTTTCTTGATGAAGGTATCTAATGCTGTAAATTTCTTTCTAAGGCCTGCTTTTGCAGTATCCCACAAGTTTTGATAGTTTGTGGCTTCATTATTGTTTTCTTCCAGAAATCTAATGATCTCCTTCTTAATCTCATCTATGACCCAGCTATCATTCAACAAAAGGTTATTTAGTTTTCATGACTTTATTTGAATATGAAGATTTATGTTGCTGTTGAGTTCAACCTTTATTCCATGATGATTTGAGAAGATACAAGTATAATTTCTATTCTTATGAGGTTTAGGTTAGTCCTAAGATATGATCAATTTTGGAAGATGATCCATGGGCCGATGAGCAGAAGGCATATTTAGTTTTTTTCAGATAAAATGTTCTATAAATGTCTGTAAGTTCATTTGTTCTAGGGTCATATTTAAGTCCTTCATTTATTTGTTTAGTTTTTGCTTGGAGGATTTGTTCAGTATTTCCAGTGGGGTGTTAAAATCTCCAACTATTATAGTGCAGGAAGATATCATATTGTTCAGATCAGTTAGCATTTGTTTTATAAATCAAGGAGCATTTAGATAGGGTGCATAAATTTTAATTACTGAAATCTCTTCATGTTGTCTGCAAGTCTTGACAAGTATGTAGTGTCCATCTTTGTCTTTTCTTATTTTGGTTAGTTTGTATCCACTTGTATATGCAAATAAGACTATAGCCCTTTTCTTCTGGTTTCCATTTCTTTGGAATACTGTTGCCCTTCCCTTCTCACTGAGTCTTATTTTATCCTTTGAGGTAAGGTGAGTTCCTTGTAGGCAACAGATATCTGGCCCGAGTTTTTGTATATAGTGAGCCAACCTGTGCCTCTTTAGAGGAGAATTAAAACATTCATTTTAATTGAG
The DNA here is from genome assembly GCF_000181295.1 of Otolemur garnettii. Lineage (NCBI taxonomy): Eukaryota > Metazoa > Chordata > Mammalia > Primates > Galagidae > Otolemur > Otolemur garnettii. The sequence continues at coordinate 3,230,097 of NW_003852401.1, forward strand.
AGAATTGATAGATATGGCAAAATTTTGGTTATCCTGTTTTTCAGAGGTCCAAAGCTTATTTTTATCCCTTTCACTATTGTGGAAGCTAAGCTTTGCTCTTTAATTTCTGGCTGGGTTTACTTTGGTGTTGGACCATCTTCCTGATGATTATGAAGAATAGATCTGAGAATTTCATATAAAGCTGGCCTAGTTATGGAAATTTTCCTCAACATATGGATGTCAGTATAGCATTTGATTTTTACATCAAAAATAAAATTTGGTTTAGTGGAATATAGGACCCTGGGCTGGTAATTGTCTGGTTTAAGCATGTTGAAGGTTGATGACCATCCTCTTCTGGCTTGTATAGTTTCAACTGAAAGATCTGCAGAATCATTATATTTTTCCCTTTGTAATATTTCCCCCTAAGTCTTATGCCTGACTGGTTGCAGGATTTTCTCCTTCATAAACATTGGCAAAATTAATTACAATGTGTCTAGGTGATGCTTTGTTTGGATTGAGTTGGGCTGAGTCTCTGAAACTATCTACTATCTAAATTTCTGTGTCTCTCACAATATTTTAGAAGTTCTCCATCATAATATATAGAAATAGAGAATCTGTGCCTTTGGGACCATCCATCCTCTGCTCCTTCAGGAATCCCTATAATGTGGATGTTGGATTTTTTGTAATGATCCCATAACTCTCTCAGGGAATAGTTTGTTCTTGTTCTCTTTTATTCTTCTTTTGTGAATGCTTGTGATAATTCAAAAGTCTTAATTTCATTTTTATGAAGTTCTTTCTTCACATTGTTCAACTCTATTTCTGAGGGTTGCTACTGTATTACAAAGCTCCTCAAATACCTTTTTCAATTCTTTAAGCGCTGGTAGATCTTATTATGTCCATATCATTGGTAAATTTGTCTTTGAATTCATTAGTTTTTTTTTTTTTTTTTTTTTGAGACGGAGCCTCAAGCTATCCCCCTGGGTAGAGTGCCATGGCATCACAGCTCACAGCAACCTCCAACTCCTGGGCTCAAGCCGAGTCTCCTGCCTCAGCCTTCCAAGTAGCTGGGACTACAGGCGCCCGCCACAACGCCCAGCCATTTTTTGGTTGCAGTCATCATTGTTGTTTGGCGGGCCTGGGCTGGGGATTCGAACCCGCCACCTTAGGTGTACGTGGCTGGAGCCTTAGCCGCTTGAGCCACAGGCGCTGAGCCGAATTCATTAGTTTCTTGAAACCACTTCTAGACTAATTTTTGGTTTTCTATTTCCATCTTTTCCTCCATTCCAATTATCTTATTTGCCATCTATATTCTGAATTCTATTTCTGGCATTTCAGCAATTTCTCTGTGGATTGTATTTTCTATTGTACCTTCTTTCAAATCTTCTGCAGGAGTTGATCTGCTCTTTTTTTATGTTGCCAGAGTACTTCTGCTGATCCCACCTCATGAGTATTTTCTACTTCTTCTCTCTCTCTCTTTTTCAATATGTTAATTATGCATTTTTAGTTGAATTGATAGGTTGTCCCTGCTGAGTTCTCTCCTCTCTGTTGCAATATTGTTGCTGGTCTAACAAGGATGCTTTTTCTAAGGTATCCTCTGTGATTACCTGCTGTCCATCTGCTCTACATCTTGCTGAGTGGGCTTGGCTTGTCTGGCCAGGGTGACATGGACAACCCAGGAAGCTCCCCAGTAGCAGTAGTCTGTGTAGGATAAAGCTGACCGTTAGCCTCCACATCAAATATTTGAATTTATAGTAGTATTATAAAACAAAAAACTTTTATTTAATCTAAAAGATATTAAAAATACGATGCCTAAAAACATGTGATATATATAAGTATGTAAACTATTTCTCTTTTAATAACATTAGGAAGTATATAAGCATTGTGATTTCTCTAAAATACAGGGAGAAAAAATATAAATTGCAAATTTAAAAAATGTTACATAAAATTGGAAAATAAGGTTTATATAATGTGTCAAGAATGCAATAAGAATAATTGTATTTACACTGGGATCGCTAATCTGAAAAATAAGTGTTGTTTATGTGCATATTAACAATCCACTTAGGTATGTAGAATGTCACTTGACATTACTTCAAGGCAAATTTTAGGTTACATGTGTAAGTAGTTCCGTTTTATCTTCAGTAATGACTACAAACCAGGTTAAATGTATGCTTATGAAATTATATCAGTTAAAATAATGAATGTCATATATATATGTTTATATATGTATAAAATATATACTTTGTCTGTTCAAATTTTTGGAGATTAAGATAATGACTATCAGAAATAATAACATGTTTCAAAATATTTCTGTGTTTTTAGGTGGTATATGAAAACATACAGTAGGTCTTGCAGGTCCACAAAAGAAACTTTCATTGAAACTTTCTTGACAATTAATTTTTGACTGGTAGCATAAAAATGATTAAGATCTTCTATTACAACTATTTCCTCATTAAATAAAACAGGCCATTGATATTCTTAAGATTAGCACTGTATATTATCCTATTTAATATCTCCACTAGTGGACTGTATTCTAGAATCCCATTCTTAAATTATTTCCCACACCCAATTAAGAACATATATTTTTAAAACATTGCCAAACATCCAACTAGCATCTTTATACATCCCAAGACTATGTTTTTAATGGGTTCTATGTGCCAATTTAATGTGCTTGTTTGCCCTGTGGATATTAAGACAAATAAGAAAAAAAGAAAGTCGACAAGCATTTCAGGAGAAATTGTTTTTAATACAATTTTAATAAAGAGTAATTAGAAAACTTTTGGCATTCTTTTCTAAGAGACTATTTGTATTTATTTTGGAGTGTGATGTTTTCTGTATATAGCTATTTTTGGCCAGGGCTGGGTTCGAACCCATCACCCTTGTTGTATGGGGCTGGCACCCTACACACTGAGCTACAGGCACTGCCCTTTATATCTTTTTTAAAAAACTGATTTCCTCTCTTATTTTGGCAAACACTTTTTTAGTTCTAGAAATTAAAACTTGAATCTTGGGTATATCAAATTCTGTTTATTGACAATTTTACCATTTTCTCAAAGGAAAATATAAGATCTTGAAAGATTTTATCTACGTGCTTACAATTCATATTATTATTAAACGTAAAACTAATTATTATTGTAAATAATTCACATTCCTTTAACGTTATATGCATAATTCCCTTTGTATCCTCATTTATTTCTTCTTGTGTACATTTTCTTTAAATTCATACTTCTTTCTATCATTGTGTCACTTTTTAAAAAAATAGTTGTAGTGTCTATGTTTCATTTTCCATTTGAATTTTTTTTTTTTTTTTGGTCTAAACTCAGCTTTTAGTAATTATTTATAAGTAAGTTTTCTTTTGTTTCACTAAACATATATTTATTTTGCCATAATTATTTAAGTATATTTACTCCTATTAGTAATTTTTAAATCCTTTTGGTATTTCCTTTGTTCTTCAGGTTTAAAATTTAAAAGCCATTTATGAATCTCACCTGATGGCCCTTGAATACAATATCTCTACTTTTTGGTTGATTTAAGGATTTTCACCTCTCCCCTTCCCCCTTAATGTGTTGTTTTCAGCACTGTCATGATACTGTTTGTAGGGGTAATTTTTTTTATTTATCTTTCTTTAAAATTCTTGGGCTTTTTGAATCTGTGAATGGTAGTATACATTAAGTTCAGAAGTTTTCCTCCCTTGTCTCTTTACACATTATTTCAGTCTCATTCTCTCTTTTTTGTTCTTCCCAAATTCTAGTTGAATGAAACATAGACTTTGTTACTGTGTTTTCTCTCATTTTCTCTTCACATTTCCTCTTCATGCTTAATATATGGCATAGTTTCTTTTCCCCAATCTGCTATGAAATATTTCCATTGGGTTCTTAATTTGTGTTGCTATATATTTAATTTTTGGAATTTCTACATTATTATTTTTCAAATCTTTAGCAATGCCTTTTATGATTTCCAATTCTCTTTTTTAAACTTCAAAATGTTATGGAGGTACAAATGTTTTATTTACATGAATTGCTTTTGTACGATTTGAGACAAAGTTCTAAACGTTCCCATCACCATGATACCGTGCATTGTACTTGTTAGATGTGAATCTATCCCATCCTTCCTTCCTCTTCCCACCTCCTTGCTTTCCATTGAGTTCTACTACCAAATGTGCATGTGAGTGTTGGTTAATTAGTGCCAATGTAATAGTGACTACATGTGGTGTTTGCTTTTCCATTCTTGTGATACTTCACTTAGAAGAATGGTCTCCAGTTTCATCTAGGGTATTACAAAAGGTATTAATTCACCACTTTTTATGACTGGGTATTACTCAATGGTATACAAATGCCACAATTTATTAATCCATTCATGTATTGATAGGCACTTGGGTTGATTCAACATTTTTGCAATTGTGAATTTTGCTGCAATAAACATTTGCATCAAATGCCTTTTGGATGAGAATTCCTTGCTAATATTTTTAATGTTAGCTATTATTTCTATAAGCATATTAAATATACTTGTTTTAGCATCTATAATACTAATTCCATCATTTGTAACATCTGAGGTTTATATTTATAGTCTGTTGTTTTTGCTAATTCTCATTTCCAGGCTCCCACAGGTGTCCAAGCTGTGGCCCTTGGGATGCATGCCGATGATCTGAGAATTGTTTTGTGGTGGATATCAGGAAAAGTATGCATGATTTGTTTTTTTACGTTTTGCCCATTAGCTTTCATTGTGTTTGTGTATTTAATATGCAGCCCCAAACAACTCTTACTCTTCCACTTTAGCAGTGAAGAAAAATGGTTGAACATCTCTGCTAGACATTTTCTAGAGTAAAGCTCTCAGAGACTTGCTTAGCATCTTAACCACCTTTCTGCATCAGAAAATACTCCTTTTCTATAAACTTTTAATGTCTGAAATTCAGTCTTATCTCAGATTTGACACAATATTTACACATGCTTCTAGAATCTTAGTTATCTGGGGCTGCTAGAATAAAATGCCATAGACTGATGGGCTTAAGCCAACTAAAGAAATTTATTTCTCACAGGTCTGGAGACTGGCAAGTCCAAGATCAAGGTATGGCAGCTATGTTATCTGGAGAAGCTGGTGTATCCTCATGTGGTTGGGAGGAGAAAGAGGTGAGATAGCAAGCTCTACTTTCTTGTAATCCCATCATAAGAGCTCAACCTTCATGGCCTCACCTAAAAATAATCACCTCCCCAAATCTCTAACTCCAAATGCTATATTCCACTGGGACTAGAATTCAATATAAGAGTTAGGGGAGGCACAATTCAGGCTACAGCAGCTAGTAACTATTTTATATAGCTAAAAAGACGTGTTTATATTTTTTTCCAGGCATCTCAGTTGTTATGCTTAATGGTGCATGGAGGTTAGTCCACATAACCAAGTCTACTTTCACTAAGAAAGTCTGATTACAAGGGACTCTATTTTGCTCCATACAGCTTCAGATCATCATTCTTTTTATAATTCATGCATGTAAAGATTGGTTGTGTCTTACATGTATGTTCTACAAGATGCCTATAAGAATGCATTTCATTAGATTAATTTATTCAAACTTAATAAATAAATTGAATCATAGAAAATTAGAAAATATAAGTAAAGTGGAAACAAAAATGTTGGTGATCATACCATTAAGTCATAACAATTAGTAGCATACTGTAATTTATTACAATAGCATTTTCTGCATATATGTCATTCCATGAATGCACCATTAATTGATTCCAATTGTTGGCTATTCAGAGATTTTTTACAAGTATTTATTATCGTGCTGTTGTGTGTATTATTTCTGTTTTAAAGAGAGGCTTGACTTCTTGAATTTTAATGAGAATTAAATGTAATAATACACTACTAGCAGGGTCTGAATTTTTTAATTTACCCATGTATTAAAGTTATAAATTTCAAAAAACAATAGGAGTTAGTTTTTGAGGCAGTGAGTACAATAGAAGAAAGTACATCATGGAATCCTCACACTCTCAAATTGACTGTCTTACTAAGCTTTCGTCTTTTGAATTCATTTTGCGTATGTTTTTAACTAGAAAAGAGAATGAGTTTCTTTTTCCCTATTGTCAAATGAATATATTACACAGTCTCTTCAAAATAAAATAGAGTTTTGATCAGCCACGTAATACGTCCACTATGATCATTTTCAAACAACAAAGCATTTTGTTCAGCTCAGCGAATATGACTGTAAGAAATGTATGGCTTTATGGAAAGGGCTTATTTAAAGTTCTTTGGACTATAAAAAGATATCCTGATCACCACCACCACCATGTTTCAAATCAATAAGTCCAGAGATGCAAATAGAAGAGTTATTAAAAATTAATCTCTACATTAAAATGCCTGTGTGACTAATAGCGAGTAAAAAAATATATGGTGCAATAAATCTCCACACTGGCACTAAAGCCTTCTCCTCATAAAAACATTGTGATTTGCATGCACTGTTTATGCCCTAGAATTTATGAACAACAAATAGCAACATGACAGGAAAAAAGATCATTCTATGAAAGAAAAATGGAGAAAGCAGAAGGAATTTAAATAGCAGGTTTGGCTCAAGGAGGAGATGGGCTTAAGGTAGACCTTTGATGTTCACGGTCTGGTTAAGAGTATAGTGATGTTAAATTATGTCACTAATAAATGTGTTCCGTAGAAGGATGTGACCATGCACTTCCTTTCCCCAATTCCTTGTGTTACATTTACAGAGGATGTTAGGGAAAATCACATGGTTAATTTGGAACCAAAGCATGACTATTGTCAAAGAGAAAAATGAATTAACATGGGTGGGGGGTTGAATGTCATTTTTTTCTCATGTTGCTTTTGTTGATGTGATTTACTGTAAATTGCCTTAAATTTTTTACACTTTGTGGGGTATGTAACTATTTCATGCATAAGATGCACAAGGACAGCCAAGAGTGAAATGATTGAATATAGGAGATCTTGGCTAATCACGTTGATTTGGATTTACCACAGAATTGACCTAAATTATTCAATGGATCATTTAAGATATTTTACGTTCACTGCAAGTGCCTGAAATCCAATTCAAATCGGCCTGCACAACAATGGTGAAAAATGAATTTGTTTGCTTTGCTACTAAGACTCCTACAGATAGATCAGACCTAAGATAGGCTCATCTAGGAGTTCACTTATCTCTCAGCACTGTCTTTGAGTTCCTCCTTCCACACATGGTGTTCCTCAGTAATTCTAACATCATTATTCTGTTAAAAAAAATTCCTGGAACATCTGCAAACAACCTCAGTGAAGACTTTATCTTTTATGGAATCTGAATGCACACCACTGATGTATATATTGTTGAAATAATCATAAAAATTGTACATTTAGAATAGGTGTGTGTTAAAATTCACCCCTTGATTTAGTTCTTCAGAAACACATAGGATAAGGATGAAGAAACAAGTGATTGTGTACATGTATGCGCCTGCACGCACACACACACACACACACACACACACACACACACTACACCCCAACACAAATAATGAGAAAGGTAAATACATACTGTAGTAAAAATAAGGTCCATTGTATCCACTATGATGGCTGCTCAACATTCTCACACATCTAAAAATATATACAAATACCTTTAAGGGCCTCACATCCATATGAGATTATGCAGTGTAGCTGAACCTACATCATCACCTCTTTTCTAAACAAAGAAATATAGCAGATATCAATTTGATACCATGTCCAGTTCTAAATCTTGAGTCTTTAAACCCCTCTTCAAGGGGTTTGGATACAGTACCTCATTATCTAAATAAAACGATTTATCTCTTCTACCAGAAGAATCCAGAATACATTGCTACAAAATAAATAGAAGATGAATTAAATGCTGAGTGATCAAAAAATAAATAAATGGTAACAAGAACAACCACTGTGAGATGTGTCACAGACTTTATTTCCAAATAAAACCTAAATGCTCACCTACTAATAGGAAATAAGCATGTTCCTTGTTCATCTAGTGATCAATCCATCCATCTTTTTCTTTGCTAATAAAGAACTGAACTCATATTAGATGTAGTGCCAGTTTTCTACTTTCTTTGCTCAAATAGTGACCCGTGAACTTTTAAAGTCAAGGTGAGGAATAGTACTTTAAGATTATTCCTATAAAAATCTGAATTAAGATTTTGGGTTTCATTTGTTAATACTCAGATATAAGCTAAAAGGATGCGCCCTATGAAATTTATATAATCTGGATTAGTTTTGCACTAAATGAGTAATATCACACAACTCCTATCCTAAAATTCTTTCATAGCATCCCATTCGTTCCCAGTACATTATAATTTACGACCAGCTCCATAGAAACTAGTCCATCTTAATCTTTCTGGTTTTCCTGTCACTCACTCTTCTCCACCTGCAGCACTGCCCAGGCCATTCCCCACACTCGCCTGCAATGTCTCCCTCAGACATACACCTGAAATGCTTTCTCCAGGAATCTGCAAAACTCCTCTTATTATCTTTCCTGTCTGTGTTCCAATGGTACCTGCTCAGTAACACTTTTCAGGAAAGATTGAATATCACTTCTGAAAATTTGACTTTCTTGAATTTTCTCCATAGTTATTATCAGCACAAACATGCTGCACATTTTACTTCTTTATCATTTTTCTACTTCCATTATAGCAAAGCTCCTCCAAGGCAGACGTTTTTGTCCATTTTGAAACTGTTGTATCTACAATGTCTAGACCATTATTAGAAAAAGTATTGACACTAAAGAAATACTTACCTCCCCAAACTATACTATTACTGTTTTATGGCAGGCCTTGGAATGATTTAAGAAACCCTACCTGTTTTGTCATAACAGAGAGGGTTACTCAACTTTTATAGGCCTTAATTTTGATATTTTTAAAATGAAAATTATATCTATTTTACTGACTTTGTATAAATCTTAGTGAGATACATTTAGAACATTTTAGTGCATAGGATATGATGCATAATAAACAGTAGTTTACTTTCTTCCTTTTTCCTGTTCCACATCTATTCAAAACCCCATCTCTATTGATTATTTAATACATGACAATTTTACTTTGGTCGGGCTCCATCCCACAAACTGAGTGGCTTAGACCAGCAATAATTGATTTGTTCACAGTTCTGGATATTAGAAGTCCTAAATCAAGGTGTGATCAAACTTGATTCTTTCTTGAGGCTCTGAGACAGAATTTGTTTTATGCCTCTTTTCTAGCTTCTGGTAGTTACCTACAGTCTTGGCATTAATTGCCTTTGTAGCAGTGATTCTCAACCTTCCTAATGTTGTGACCCTTTAATACAGTTCCTCATGTTGTGGTGACCTCAACCATAAAATTACTCTCGTTGCTACTTCATAACTGTAATTTTGCTACTGTTATGAATTGTAATAGAAATATCTGATATGCAGGAGACACATAGGGGTTGCTACCCGCAGGTTGAGAACCGCTGCTTTAGAACTTTCATCCCACCATTCTTTCTCTAACTCTGTTGTCAAACAGTGCCTACCCTGTGCCTCTCTGTGCTTTGGTATCTGAATCTCTCTCTACTTTCTCTTATAAAGGCATGTGTTATTGTGTCAGCACTAATCCAGGATAACTTCACTTTAAATTAATTATATCTGCAAAGACCTATTTCCAAATAAGGTCACATTCATAAATACCAGGAAAGAGGGCTTCCATATATCTTTTTGAGGGCCACAATTCAGGCTACTATGTGGCTGGTCCCTTGCTTTCCCTATCTTTATTTGTAATTCAACAGGGATTCTCTTTTAGTATTACCCCTCTGAGAATAATGGTCGACAAATGAGGACGGTGAAACTTAAAAGTTAAAGAAGTAGGTAAGATATAAATTCCTATCAGATTCCATCAGTCATATTTCATACTCAAAGGAACTGTATCTAGTCTTGGTTGCCTTTTTGATTTTTAAAAATATTAGTATGGTGAATAAATGAACAGATTAAAATTTTACTTATAAATTTAAATGTACAAGTCACACAAAGTATAGGTAAATTTTCAGTTTGGAAGTGTTGAAAGAAACAAAAATTAAAACCCTCTTGGCAAAACTATTTTTTTTGCCACCAAATGATCAAAGACAAAAAAGGAAGAAGGACAACCTGTTGAGTTCTAGAATCTTCCTCTCTCATACGTTAGCATTGGTGTTTAAATTATGACAAACTTCCGAAAAAGCATTTGACAATACATTGAGAGTATTAAAATAGAAATCTATCCTGACAACATGACCCCAAACTTCCACAAAGGGATAAATGTTACAGTCTGAATATAGTGGTGAAATATAGAAACAAGAGAGAGACCGGTTATGTAACTTAAACTATGACTCTATGACTGACATGCTGTTATGCAGGCAGAAATTTTGTTTGTGGAGTCTTTATTTCAAAATACAAATGACTTTAGAATTTTGTGATTTAAAATATATCCTCATATAAAATATAAATGCAGTAATTCTGTCTAACAAACACAGAGAAAAATTTCATAACCCCACGTTCAGAAGTAATACTGTTAACACAGGAGAGATTTGAGAGGCTAAATGAGAATCGTGACCCTTGTTTCAGCACGGAAATGGATCACTTTGGTCTAAAAGCACATCTGAAGAGTGGACATTAACTCACTCAGCATCCAAGTGTTTTCTTCTGAACTTCTGGAGGCATGGTCTTTTAAAATTGACCCATGTTGTTATAGCTTCGAATTATTTCTTCTAGAAGTCTGGGTAGACCGAACCTCTGTCAACCTGAACAGGGCCCTCAAGGCAGGTGTTATTTTTGTTTACTTTCTTTTGAATATATATGTCAAATGAGCTCACATTAGAAAATTTGGAAAGCGTGCACGTTTATAAAGAAGCAGAGAAAAGACATTTTGATCCTCACAATTCATAGAGAAGCTATGTTATAGTTCTGCAGACATGTTTTGTTCTTAAAGTTTTTGTATTACCAAGATTGCTTTCTAAACTTTTAACGCCCTGCTGTTTCTATTTAATATTGTGGACCCAAAATTTTCCTGACTTATATATGTGTACCAATTTTGCCAAACCATCGTCTAAATAATTTCCAAAGAGGTTAAAATTTTAAATTTCAAAAATCTATAAAAATCATAGTTATAGGCATTTTGACATGAACATTTAATAAATATGCTTACTTAGATAAAATAAATAAATAAAATAAACAGTTAAATTGTACAGAGTGTGCATATAAAGATGTTTATTTCTATGGTATTTACAACTGGAGAATCTTTGAAATATCGTACTAAATGTCTGTCAATGCATAGTACTTAATGAATTATTATAGCCCAGGATGGCTATGAATGTGGCCCAGCACAAAAACATAAACTTAGTTGAAACATTATGAGATTTTTTGGTGAATTTTCGGTGGAACCTGATTGCACAGTTCTGCAATGTAAACTTTGTAGACAACAAGTCCTGTGGTGATGTCACGTAAAATAAACATACGCATACGTGACTTCAGTTTCACTCTGGGGTATGGATTCCAGAATACATTATCCCTCAACCTCAGACAGTCCAGTTGACAATATCAGACATTCCACGTGCTTGTGGTGACTTGGAGAGGCAGCTATTGTCAATAATATTTCAACTTACCATTGCAATGTTAGACGTTTAACACTATTTAGGAGTCAGGTAAGTATTCTTTTTTTAAGGGAACTTCCGCACCTTGACAGCGCCTGGCACATTGTTGACCGCACTTTATGGTCGGCCCTCCACTTGCCTCAGAGCTGCAGCTGAGATGTGAAAGGCCCTAACTTTTCTGTTGTCCTGTCATTAAGTTAGACATGGTCAGGGTAGATGGTGGATGCCATGAGAATATTTTGGATTGGCTTGAGTCAGTCTACCTTGGGAGATTATGGGAACTATGATTTTGCAGGTGCCAGCCCTGGCAGGTGGCTTCTTTGAGGGACCTTGTCATTTGGGGGAACCGATTAACGTCCCAGGGACTTTCTAACATAGACAGATAGATCTGAGTTGTTATGGGCACATGCTATGGGAACAGAGTTGATCAAGACTCTGGGAATTTCTAAGAAGTACCTGGAACCCCTCAAAAGTTGTGTATTAAATCCATCACTGCACTTTACATGATGCCTACAGTAGCTAGGATGTGGCCCTGTGTGCTGTACAAACTGTTAAAATAAATTTTCTTTTCTTGCTAAAATTCTACTTACTCTTATTTTCTTTAATTATTTTGGTGACCACTTTGAGCCATCACCCTACCGCCCTAATAGTGTCAATTAATTTTCATAGTCAAGTAAACATAGTCCCTTATCAATTATTATTTTTTAATCTCAGTATGACTTCTGCAATGTTTCAAAATAAAACAGAACTGCAGAAAAGAAAAATTACAGATGAAGGATGTTGGGTACCAGCCCCAGCAATGCTCTGGGTTTCCTTCCAGTGGCTTGGTAGACACAAGAGGATGAAGAAAAATGAAAATACAAGAGACAAAGAGAAAGTTTAAGATTTAGCCTGGCGGGGAGTCTGCATGCCCTTCTTCCTGAGGCTCACCGCACATGTAGATTCTTGTTCTGGGCTGGCCCATTTTTATTTCATACACCTTTGTTTTGATCATAAATCCCATGAGGGATCCCATGTTGTTGGTTCTTGCTGCACCTGCATTTTCCTGACTAAACTATTTCTTTACCTATGTTCATTGGATGGATCTACTTTTTACTTTTGTCCCTATAAGGTATTCATGTCCTTTAACACAGAAAGAATACAGAGCAGTGAAAAACAGTCCGAGAGCAGGACATCAGAGAAGACTCCAATTTGGGGCCACCCACACAAATCACAGGAGTGACAACACTCAAGAAGCTTGCTGAGCAGACAGAAACTTCCAGTCATACCAAGGTGACAGAAGAAAAGAGATCTTTTATCTCCTTGTCTAGTCCAGAGAAAATCTTGCCATCTTTAACAAAGTTTAAATATTCTGCATACTCTAACTTTCCAAAAGCACTTCCTCTCTCAGAGGAAACAGTCCAGCTTCTGCAGGTGAGTCTCACCTATTTAGAGACCTCTGTGGCTGCAGAGTCGCACTGTGGGTGGGGTGAAGTTTTAGCAAGACGCCTCTGGAGAGGCACCAGAGCACCAGCAGTGCATGTTGTGCTGGGTTCTGGATTTTCTACATCCACTTCTCTCCTGTTTCTGTTTTCCTTTGCCCATTCTCTGCATTTTCTTAATTCAATTTCTAACCTACTTATAGTTAATACTCGAATAATGGGTTTAAGCTTATTAAATCATTACTAGCAATGCAAGCACATCAAGATGTGACTCTTTCCTAAGTACTCCCACATGCCCCTGCAGAAGGACTATTGCTCAATGAAAAGAGAACAGATGATGACTTTTTTGTCAAGGCAAATAGTCAGACACTCTTCCTAATTTGTAGGGAATTTGTGCAAGTTTTCAAAGATGGTAATTTATAAAGGCATTATATGCAAAACATGCTGCCAAATTCAATGTGTATGAAAGAGTGTGTCATACAAAACAGCAGAACTCATAAAAACTCTGTCTTCCCAACAAAAATGTTTTCAAAAGTTCAACTCAGACAGATTCCATTGTAAAAGTTAATTTTGTGGCAGCATCTCTAGTAGCAAAAATATAAAAATCATTTGCTGATCATGAGTTTCTTAAGCAATGTATAGAAACATGGCAGATATAATTTGCCCTGAAAAAAAGGCAGATTTCTAAAATCAGATTTCTCAGCAGATTATACCCAGCCACACTGAAGAAACTGGAAAAGCTATCTAATGAAGTTGGGAGAGGAAAGCTGCTTATTTTTAATTTTGTATGCTTTGGCAATGGATGACAACACTGATACTACAAACATGCTCAACTTGCCATGTTTGTGAAAAGTATTGATGATGAATGTGATGTCACTGAAAAAATGGCTTTTTTAGTGCCATTAAAAGACACAGCTAAATCAAGAGTCATACAAAGCAATTTAAAATTATGTCAAAGTGATTTTCTTTGTCCACTGGCAACTTATCTGGTACAGTTACTGTTGGTGTCATAGTAATGGTAGATAAGAGAGAAGGACTTGTAAAATTAATGTAAATTGTCATCAAGACTGTGAATTTTGTAAAGACCAAGGGATTGAATCATTGCCACTTTTAAGAATTCCATAAAAAAATTGATGCTGACTATGGTAAAATCACTTACTTTTCAGAAGGAAGATGACTAAGTTGAGGCTGCATGTTGGCAAGATTTTAAGATTTGAGCATATCATCAAGTCATTTTTGGTATCAAAAACCGAATTTGTGCCAGAGCTTGACAATAAAGCCTGGCATATGAAATCAGCATTTTTAGTGGTTTAACTGCTTATTTAAATGAGTTAAACACCTGTCTTCCACGAAAACCAATTTAGCAATACAATGTTTCAAACTATAACAGCATCCCATGAAACTGAAATTATGGCAAGCTCAAATTGAGGCAAACAGCTTTGACGACAGGTTGGTTGAAGACAGTCCTGTGAAGAGTGGAAAATATGTGACCTTGCGTTTTGATTTGATACAAGAATATGAAAACAAATTTCAAGATTTCTGGGGGAAAGGTGATATCTGGTGCATTTGCAACTGCATTTTCAGTTTACATAAATGTGTTGCCTGCTAATTTTCAAATGGAAGGCTTTAACCTGAAATTTGACATTCAACTTAAAGAAAATTTGATCATGTCTTTTACTAGCCCTTTATAGGTCCTGTCTTCCCGGAAAGAAATATCCCTGATTTCACAATAACACCTACTCATGACACTGCTTTTTGCCAAAACCTAAATTTGTGAGCAACTATTTTGTAGAATGAAGCATATGAAGAGTAAAATTAGAAACAAAATATCTTCAAGCACCTTGAGAACTCACTGTGAATTGCAGCTACTTCCATTGAACCACAGACTGATGCATTAATTTCTCAATTACAGTGTCAATTTAGGTTATCCACCTTTTTTTCTACTTTTATTATAAAAATATCAAGAAAAAAAGCACATTTAATTACTTAGATAGGCACATTTTCTATATTGGTGATTATAAACTTGGGACCTGCTTGATCACTTAATAGAGTTTCTGAACGTGCTGCTATGTAATAAGGGTTATTATGTGAGGACTATTTTGCTTATCTGTGGTGGCGTATATCATGAAAGTATGTATGCATTTTGTTTTTGTCATCAGCTTTCTCCAGTGTCTGTGTATTTAATGTGTGGCCCAAAGCAACTCTTCTTCTTCTAATGTGGTCCGGAGAAGACAAAAGTTTGGGCACCCTGTTCTACATATAACAAAAGATATTGGGCGTCAGTTTATATTCGCAGTGAGAATCCTCAAAATACATAGTTACCTGAGAGATTCGCCTTGAAAAGGCAGCATATATGAGTTTGTTCTTACTCTAAAATATGACTTTAAAATGTACATGTCTTAATCAGCCAATGATCCCTTCAGCTCTAATTGATTTTGACCTTGTTCTAGGTGGCTTCTCAGTTCCAATCTTTCGTTCTACTTTTGGACTTGCCAGATTTACCTCAGTGGTGTTGACCTTTTCCCTCCCACCAAGTTTTCCTTTTCAGAACAATCCCATTAGGCATATTTGTGTTAACCTACATTCACACTTGTGAGCCACATCAGGCTGTTTGCTTATTTACTTGGCACACCTTCCAGACTTGCTCCAACTTGTGTAGAGAGATTTTAAGAATCTAAATATTTCAAGAGAATGGATTAAAGAGATTCAACCAATTCTTAGTTATCACTCCCAGGGTAACTTCATAACATATTGTGTATAATTTAATCAGGAAAATATTGCAGCAATCATCTATAATTCTATGTGAATGCCCAAATAAGCTAAATGTTTCAATTCAATAGTTTGTAACATTCATTCTGTGTTTTGGAAAGTTTCCCTTTCTGAAATTAGAGAACTAGTTTATGAGACAATTGATTAAATTCACTAGGAAGACATGTTATTTTAAAGACTCTTAATTTTATTTACAGTTGTGAGGCTAATCAGTATAGAGGGAATCTTTTGACATCTTTGTGTTAATATAATTTATATATTTAATAAATTGAAATTTGTAGGGTTAAAAAAAAGCCCAGAAGCATTAGTCTTTTAATCTCTGCATTTCCTTCTCTTTCTCTCAACATACCCAATAGCTTTTCTAATTATTTTTTGATAAAGGACAAATTTTGTTGTTTAGATTTTAAAAACTCTACTCAGTTTTACATGAGAGCTCAGTCACTCATTCAGTTCAAGGCTTCTTCTCTTTCAGAGACTGGCTCCGAGTATAGAAGGTAAAGGGTTTGTGAGAGTCTTTTTTTTTAACTGTCATCACTTGATTGTTCCAGTTTGTTATTCTTTACTGTGCTGTCCATGGTTTATTTGTGGCTTCAGAGGAGTGGCCTCGCCTCTTGACATGAAGTGACAGGTAGAAGCAGAAAAGTTCTTTTTTTATGACTACATTTGTAATCTGGTATTGACATATTTTAAGCAGGGGTGAATCAAAATTCTCTCTCTTTCTGCCTTTTTTGTTAAGGCCCTTTTTATGGTTTATCTGCTGGAAAAATACTGCAGCAATTATCAATAGCTATTAAACTACTCCTCAATGGTTAATGGAGAATTTATGATGAGTTGATTGAGCTATCAACATCCAAACTACTGATCGCTCTTAATATCACAAAACTTACAAAAAACAAAAGCATTATATGCTTTTTGATATTCTAGAATAGAAAATATGCAGTATCATCTATGCAGTAGCCTTGAAATTTGGACTTGGAGTTAATCCAGCTTTTAAGTCTTAGGTCTTTTTTTTTTTTTTCATTAGAATCTCAATAATCATAAAAGTTACCATTTTGGCACACATACTCATTTATTATTTTATTATGGTCATTATGCTAAATCTTTTCTTATAATATAAATTTTCATTTAGTACATCATGTGTTTAATCCTATGTCTCTGCCTTTTAGGAGATCTTAAGGTATTTCTGATGCATTTGTGTAATGGACCTCATTTTGGAAAATGTACTTTTAAGCACTCTCTATTAAATTAACTGTATTTAGCTACATTACTCTTCATTTCCTCTGTTACTTTTTTTTTCTCCTTGAATTTAATCCTCCTGTTTTAATACTTACCTTAGCATGCTTTCATCTTTATGGTACTCAAATACCAGAATAGTCAGTGCATATTTCAGGTGATATTTCTTTGTGAGCATTTAGAGTTAGACCCTCATAAATCTGCTCTTTAATATAATGCTTTTAAATAAATACTGTAATATTCTGCTGCCTTCTAAATCAAGTCAAACTATAGGTTTGGGTAAAATGCATATTTGATGTTCACTATTAATTTTGAATTTCATCCCAAATGATGGTTCTTTATGTTTCACTTTTCTTTAGAATATTTGCATTTCACATTATTGGTCTCCTGAGGCATGAGTGTGTAGTTTTTCAAGATATGTGATTTTTAGAGAGCTCAGGATCTATAGAGAAAGAATTCATTCCTATTTTGGTTATACAGATCACATGAAAAGTGTATTTAAATACAGTTCCTATTTTTTAAAATGCTTGTTTTACTTTTTTTTCTTCAATTGACGATCAGTGTTTAACGACTTGATTAATCAAAATATCACACCAACTGCTGATGCTCTTAAATGCTTTGCTAATTTTATTCTACAATTCTTTTATGCATTTTTACATTTAATGTTTGAAGCTCAGTGAATAAGACAAACCTATAGGCATTTAGAAGAATTCATTTTAAATAACTTAAAAGTGTCTCACTAAAATATTTAACATTTACTATATATTCATTATTAATTGTATTAGATTAAGATCAGAAGTTTTACTTTAATATTTTCTTTTTAGTCAAGATAAATTGTATTTTATCTGTACAATTACAAAAGTTCACAGACTAGTTGAGCCATAGCCCTGATCTGAGAAATTGCTAGCATTAATGTTATCCTTATAGGGAATTTTTAGTAATCTTCGATTTATTGAATAATAAATGAACATTTGAACATACGAAAATTAAACCAGCTTTATATCTTATAGCACTTGATACCAATGACATCCTCTTGACTTTCTAAGAGATTTTTAATCAATTAGTTTGTTTTCTGTCTCTAATTATTTAGGTTGTGGAATTTGAAAAAGAATAATTATTACTGAAGTTAGTTTACAGAGGTTGAGGCACTTCTATATCATGTAAGTGTCTACATTAAGAATATTTCTTGCTTAACTTATTCTCTTCTTGATATTCAATTCTGGATTTTAGTCCTTTTTGAAATTTCCTCTTATGCATTTAGTCTTCAAAACTACACTTTACTGATACACTGGGAGTCGTCATATAAACCAGGCACAACAGTACTCTTTTAAATTATTCTTTCTCTCCAATCCCTCCCTCCACCCATTTTCCCCTCCATATTCTTAGGCTATAATTAGGTTATAGCTTTCATATGAAAGCTATAAATTGGTTTGATAATAGGGCTGTGTACATTGGGTACTTTCTCTTCCATTCTTGTGATACTTTGCTAAGAAGAACGTTTTCCAGCTCCATTCATGTGAACATGAAGGACGTAAAGTCTCCATCTTTATTTATGGCTACATAGTATTCCATGGTGTACATATCCCACAGTTTATTGATCCATTCGTGGATCAATGGGCACTTGGGCTTCTTCCATGACCTGGCAATTATGAATTGGGCTGCAATAAACATTCTGATACAAATGTTTTTGTTGTAATGTGGTTTTGGGTCT
>NW_003852401.1:3248883-3253948 GCF_000181295.1 Otolemur garnettii
ACACAAAGCCTATGCCAACGAGTTTGATGAAAATATTTCAAATTGTATATGAAAACATCACATTGTACCCCATGATTGCATTAATGTACACAGCTATCATTTAATTTTTTAAAAAAGGAAGTCAAGTATCAAAGGAAGGAAGGAAGTATCAAACAATAAGAACTCTTCTGCCAAAATAAAATAAAATAAAATAAAATAATCTTTACTTTACACGACTTATCCTTATGGATAGCAAATGAAACTCATGCACAGGAAGCTGCAAAACTCTGTAGATTGGTAAATAATTGTGAATTTCTCAACAAACTATATAGACAAGAAGCAAATATTTGAAATTGTATTATTTTAGGTATTTTATATTTTCCCTATATGTATTTTGTTAACATGAATGGATGATGAAACAAACAGCAGAGTGTAGCCTGTGTGCACGTCTAACAGAGTCGGTGCTCTGTAAATGTGTATTGTATAATTTTTCAAATTCATTATTCATTTCAAATTCATTCTGTTATCACAAATAACTATGAGGATTAACCCTGATGGTTTCAACATATTTACTACTTGCATAACATAATTCATGTATTTATTCATTCAACATGTGTTCATTGATACTTATTGTGAGCTAAGGCACTGTCAAAATGTTGATGAACCAAGAAGATAAACTTTCCACTATTTGGCACCTTCCGTTTTAAATTTCTATCAACCCTGCCCTCATGGAATTTAGGTTTTAAGATATTACCCTTAAGAATGCAATTCACATTTTAATAAAGTTATCTGTAGTAATTAATTGTTAGGCTAACGTGTGTTGGCCATTGTAATATTAATTTACTATGTATCCCATTATATAAAACTTTTCAAAGAATATTTTCCACTTAATGATAGTTTATTTCCATTTCTGTTATGAATTTTGGGAGAAAGCATTCTCAGTTACTGAAATTCTGAGTTGACAAGATAACTTGAGGGGTCTTTTCCATTTAAATTAGAGCCTAATAGCAAAGTAAAGTTCAGCGACCTCTGGTTTCTTCCACATGGGTTATAGTCTGATTTCAATTAACATGCCTAGAAATATTTATCATGTAACTCCTGGGAGACAATTTGTTTAACTTTCTTTATTCATTACAAATGAGAGGTCATAGGGTGGTTTGTTTAGTCAAAATATTTTGTGAGTATGTCTCTTCAGTGAATGTAGATCCTTTCAATGGTCCCTGGATTAAAAAAGTATATTTGTGAGCAACTTTCCAACAAATATACCCATGGATATAATGACTTAGCTCTAATTTTCTCCTGTGTTGAGCTTACTATAATCAACATATCAGAGGTACTGAGTCTTAGATATGTGTCTTTCATCCATTGCAAATTAATTTTGTAAGTTGTGAGAAGTGCAGGTTTCAGTCTTTTTCATGTGACTAATTCTTCTCAGCACCATTTATTAAATAGAGATTCTTTCCCCTAGTGTATGCTTCTGTTTCCTTTATCAAAGATCAGAGGGTCATATGAGGCTGGTTACATCTCTAGGTTCTCTATTCTGTTCCGTATATCTATGTCTCTATTTTTTTGCCACTACCATGCTGTTTTGATCAATATAGACTAATAGTGTAACCTGAAGTCTGGTAACATGATGCCTTCAGATTTGTTCTTATGTTTTAGAATTGTGTTGGTTATTCTGGTAGTTTTTCTGAATATATAAATATTTGTCAGCTCTATATAAAAGATTTTTTCCCAGATCTTCATATCCCAGGTAGTCAATACTTGTTGAAACGAGTAGATTAATAGCTACAGGCCCACAAGAGAAAAACTCAATTAAATTTCAGAAGTGTTGGGGGCGGTAGTTTGGTAAGGTCTGACCCAGTGGGTACAATGCATGGGTGAATAGCACACTTCCTGATGAAGGAAACAACTACATCTTGCACTTTATCTTACAAATGCAAACAGTGTAACCTAAACGTACGTGCCCTCATATTAATCTAAAATTTTTAAAAAAGTAGTGTCCTGCTTCTATGAACAGTTTCTTTCTTGCTATTGGCATGTATACATTTAGACGCATTATATATATTTTCTTGCTTTAAATCCAGCATATATAGAAATATATTGAATTAAAAATTGTCTTACTGGTTTTCTCCATTATTTCTTTTCTTCTGAGACTCTATTCTTTTTATAATATTTTATTTAGAATATATTTTTCCTCTATATCCCTTGTTATTAAATATTCCTGTTGATGTCTAATAAAAGTCTTTCAATCTAATCTTTCAGCTCACCAGTTCATTCTTTGATGGAATTCAACTGGACTATTCATTCTTTTATTCCAACTCTGTTTTTAGATTACTGCTTTACAAAGCTCTTCTGTTTTAGCAATAGTTATTAAACCTATTTTAAAATTATACTCTTTTGATAGTTCTGCTACATATGGTATATCTACTTCATGTTTTGTTCTTGTTTGTTAAATAGGACCTGTCCTCCTCTGTCTATAAATCCATGTTTCCCTGGGAGAATTCTGCTTTCATTTCACAATATACATTGAGGAAGGTTTGAAGGCCAAGCTCTCATTTGCACTCCTACATCTGAATTTAAGGGGGAGAGTCAGAGAGGATCTCCTAAATGAAGAACCTCAGGTGACATTAAAATATTGTTCATTATACATGCATATTGACCACTGTCAGAAATTCACTTCTAAATCCTTCATTGGTGAGGAATTCTTATGAAGCAGTAGTACCAGTCAGAGATAATCTCTTCGAGATGTAATCAACAAGCCTTAAACAATATTTTAATCAGCTTCTCTCATCAGGAAAATTTTTACCTGTACCTGGAAAATACTGTACCAAGGGTATGCTTCAGCCTGCAAAAAAATCCCTGCTCCTCCTACAAAGAAGCAGGTTTAAATCTTTCCATGGCAATGAAGGGGAGAGAAAAGAACAGAAATTAAAAATTTTCCTAGTTATGGATTGGATGTTTGTATCCAATAGCAACGCATATGTTGAAGCCTTGAACCATCAACATGTCTGTATTTGGAGATAGGTTCATTACAGAAGTAAACAAGGTTAAATGAAGTCATAAGGGTTGGGTCCTCATCAGATAGCATCAGTATCCTTATAAGAAGCTACGGATTTCTCTCTCTCTCTCTCTCTTTCCATAACCACAAAGGTAAGAGGTCACATGAGCATACCCTAAGAAGAGGGACACCTGTAAGCCATGAAAAAGATCCTCACCAAGAATTAAATCAACTGGCACTTTGATCTTGGACTTCCCAGCCTCTAAAACAGTGAGACCTAAGTTTAAGTCACCTAGTCAGTGGCATTTTGTTATGGAATCTCAGTTTGACATATCTATTCCCCTACCTGTCTTCCCACCCACTACCACCAACACCATCCTCCTCAGCCTTTGATCTTCTCAGCAGCTTTTCATTCTTTTATGTTCCTTTCTCAAATTTGTGCTTGCATTTATAGTAAGCAGCTGTAGCCACAGAGGCTAGTTCTCTGTCTTGTGTCCTTTGCTTTCAAAGCAACGGTGCCCTTTGCTTTCTTCACATGCACAATGGTGAATATCATATGGTCCTAATAAATTATTGAGTATAGTGATTAAATATGCTTTCATTCCTGTCAGAAGCAAACATTTCAGCAACCCATGGATTTCAGAAAGCTATTAAAAGCTCTGGCCAGCATGACTTTTGTACTTGTTCTTGTTATTATCCTGATTAGGTGGCAGTTGGTTTTTATTTATCTTCCTGAGAAAAGCAATCTTATTTAAGAATCATCTATGAAAAACACTCTGAAAAGTATAAATTATTCTTCAAGTGTTATGTGCACAAAGGAACAATATAATTTTTATAAAACATAATTGCTACAAATGCAATTGTGAAATGAAAAGCTGTCATTTGAAATAGTAAACTCCTATGTATCATTTGAGGATCAAAATGGGCCATAACACTTTGTCATTTATATGGGAAATATTTTACTCTTCTAGAGTTCTAATTCAGAACGCCTTGTATGATTGTCACTTGGTGAGAAATATTCTGTTTTAATTTTCCAGGCCACATTTTCACTTTTGTCTGTCTTTAGGCACACATCAATGTACTCTTTTCATATAATAGTCTCTTTGGATTGCAAATAAGAGTATGTCTTTGGAGTTACACAACTCCAAAGTGTAAGTATTTTTTTTTTTTTTTTTGAGACACAGTCTCCACTTTGTCACCCTTGGTAGAGTGCCGTGACATTACAGTTCACAGCGACCTCAAACTCTTGAGCTTAAGCAATTCTATTGTGTCAGCCTCCCAAGTAGCTGAGTCTACATGTGCCCACTGCAACACCTGGCTATTTTTAGAGATGAGGTTTCTCTCTGGCTCAGGTGGGTCTCAAACCTGTGAGTGAAGGCAATCCACCCACCTCAGCCTTCCAAGTGCTGGAATTACAGGCATAAGTCACTGTGCTCTGCTGTGATGTAAATATTTAAGCCAATATTATTCAAAATAGACTTTCTTCTCATTTGGATATAAAAAATATATGTTAAGGATAGTATTTAAGATGATACCAAATCATAATCACTACTATTATATATACTGAAGAATAATCATTGACATTTTCCTATGTCTCACCCACTGTTTTTTGTCAGTATGTTGAATATACAAATGTATGTTATAGAGTCTTTCTTTCCAAGTGTTAAGACCAAGGAAAATTTATATGGTAGGGAATAGAATGTATAAAACCCACACAATATAATAATTATGTAGGAATTAAATATTGAAATTCGACTCAGAAAATAACTAAAATAGAAAAGATGAATGCAAACTTTCTAGGCAGAGAAGTAGGGTGAGAAATTCTTTACAGGAGACTGACAGCTATAACACAGAATGTTATGTGCTAATGGGGGAGGAGAGTGAAGAGAGAGAAGGAGGGAAGGAATTAAGAATAAAATGAAGGAAGGAAAGAAGAAGAGAGGAAGGAAACAATGAGAAAGAAAGACAAATGAAAAGAAAGAGAGATGAATAGGAAAAAAGAAGAGAAGAAAGAAAAAGAGGAACAGGGAGGGTAAGAAAAGAAAAGGAAAGAAGAAAGGCAGGAGAAAGAGGAAGAAAGGTAGG